>NW_026652286.1:96104616-96415207 GCF_009828535.3 Hylobates moloch | reverse complement strand
TTGAGATGAAGTCTCGCTCTGTTGCCCAGGCTGGAGTGCAGTGGCGCTATCTCAGCTCACTGAAACCTCCGCCTCCCAGGTTCAAGCAATTCTCCTGCCTTAGCCTCCCAAGTAGCTGGGATTACAGACGTGTGCCACCATGCCTGGCTAATTTTTATATTTTGAGTAGAGACAGGGTTTCGCCATGTTGGCCAGGCTGGTCTCAAACTCAAGTGATCTGCCCTCTTCAGCCTCTCAAAGTGCTGGGATTATAGGCGTGACCCACCATGCCCAGCCTCTTTTTCCTTACTTAGAGCTAAGACCAAACAATGCAAGGAAATAAGGTTTAATATTAATGAGCACCACCCACATGCCATCAAATCCTGATGACAGTTCCATGAAGCTATGATTACAATTCCTATTTTATAAATGAAGAAACGGAAGCTCAAGGTCCCTTGCTCACGGTCACAAAATTAGTTAGTGGCAAGGCTGGGATGCCATCTCTGGCTGGTCACAAAACGTCAGAAAGGCAACTCTTTAGGGAGAGAAGTTGTCATGTAGCAGGATAAATCCTGAGTCTATTATTTTCTAATTCTCTTGCACAGCAAAGGCAGATTCCTGCTCTCTAGGCAACCACATGGAGGCATATTTTATAAGATACTAAACTATTCTGGGGAAGCAGGAAGCTCCCTCCCCCAAGGAAACTAAGCTAATTATTGATTTTGCCTCAGGATGATTTGCCTAAATAGTTGATCTAGTTTTGCGGGGGGGGGTATACAGGCAAACTGTACGACAAAGATGATGCTATGAAAAGAAGACAAAGTACAGCCATCTTCCCAGACTATCAGTGCAGTGTCACTGACTGTCAAAGGAGGGGGCAGTAAACATTTGAAAAAACTCAAAGATATGCCCTCTGGGAAGAGAAATCTCTGTAAAAGGGTTGAGGGGGTTCTCTGTTTAAATGCCTGTCAGATGATTATGGGTTACCAAAAATAAAAATAAAAAGAGTTCTCCTTCTACCTAACCTACAGCTTTCCTGGTGCAAATTCAGTGGGTCATTTTATTGTTCTTCTTTTTTAGAATATACCTGCATTTCTAGCAGCCCACTTAAGGAAGGCTTTCCATTTAGAACAATGCATGGCCTGGAGGAAGAATGAATTGGAGGGAGAAGTCTGGAGGGTGGTGATAGAGATAAGGATCTTTCTCACAGCATAAGGGAAGGAGTCCCCGCTCCCAAAGACCAGGGCAAGCAGAGAAGGTGGGGCATCTCACCTGGTCAAGGAGCATCACTGAGGATTTGATGATCTCCCTCCATTTTTGGAGCTCAGTATCGTGGTACTTTTGTTGGGACTCTAAGAGCTGGGCCCATTCTGTCTGAGACTGGGGTAACCTGTGGGGTAGAAGAAGGGGTACCCCAGCAGCTGGAGTTATGCTCAGCGAACTGTCCTGGGCTCCCAGACCCCTAAAGGACAGAGAGTCACATCAGAGTGCTTTGTCCTCTGCTCACTGCCCCCGGTTCCCCTGTGCCCCAGATCAGAAGTGGGCTGAAACTATAGGGAGAGATTCTGAGTTTCCCTGTGGGCTCATCCCAGAGGGATGGGGAAGGGCAGTGAGGCAGTCCCAAGGAGACTGGGAGACAGGTGTCATGGCACTGGGTGGGATGAAGGTGGAGGTGAGGGGATGAGGCCAGGATTACCTTTCTTGGAGCCTTAGACCCTGCCAGGCAGTGAGGGTCTGCGTGGTGTATTCCAACATCCAGAGTTTGTAGAAGAGCATCATGTTAAGGATGACCAGCAGCACCAGACTAGGAAGGAGACATGGGGAAAAAACATCAGCAGTGAGATGTCACCTGAACCTAGGACATCCCCCATCCCAAAGGCTGCTGTCCCTGACCAGTGGGCCATCCAAAGCATTGCAGTGAGTGAGTGAGCTGGAGGGACGCAGCAAGGGGGAGAGAGAGAGAAGCAACCTAATCTGGACAGGCCAGGATACAGGGCAGAGCCATGGAGAGGGGCATGGGATGAAGGTACTAGAAAGGAGAGATGCACAGGCACCCAGAACCTGGGCACCTGGGGGAAGAGAGGTATGGTGGGAAGGAAAAGAGATGAGGGGGTAAAGGAGTAATCATAGAGCCAGTACCTGAAACAGATCCTAATGGGAGCAAGGAAGAAAAATGGGGAGGAGGCAAAGGTTAGAAACAGGCAAGTGTGGGGAAGGGGAAAACTGCACTGAAAATCAACCTGGGAGCGAGTTAGAGTATATGAGAAAAAAATACTAGAAGCAAAGACACAATGGATGAGAAGACCCAGCAAGGACAGGGCATGAGAAAACAACAGACAGACTCTTAGTATTTCACGGGTGCTAAATTGAGAAAAGATTCCCCCTACCAACCCAACCTTAGGACATAACTGAAGGGTGAGACTGAAGGAGGAATTCCAGTGGGTCCCTAGCTCTGCCAATGATACCTCTTACAGATGTTAGCAGAACTTCCTGCAAGCTGCAAAGTTCCCTGCCTCAACCTGATACCAGCTGGCAGGGATCATGGAGACAGGCTGAGGTTTCCCAGAGTCTGGGTCAGAACTGGTAAGAGACAGGGGAGGCAAGGATCATCCGGGGGCTGGAGGGGCTGTGGGGAATGAGGAGTCATAGAGAGACTGCAGAAATTCTCTCCTTCTCTCAGCCTCACTGGCTGCCTAATCATCACCATATACCAAGCTCATAGGATGAAGAGATGAAGACATCATCGTGGGTAGAGAGGATCCAGAGACACACAAAACGGGATGCAAACCCTGGCTCACCACTTAAAAATCTCTTAACTTTTGATCAAGTTTTCTAGCTTCTCCAACCTAGGGACAGTAATACCTATCCCACTGGGGTTGTTCTGTAGATGAAAGGGAATATATTGTAAAATATCCTGGCACACTGTAGGCCCTACACAAAGGGTAGTTCTTATCATTAACGGGGGAGATGTAGACACACATAAGAAAAGAGAAGATGACAAAAAACGAGAAGATAGGCCGGGCATGGTGGTGGCTCACGCCTGTAATCCCAGCACTTTGGGAGGCCAAGGTGGGTGGATTGCTTCAGCTGGGGAGTTCAAAACCAGCCTGGGCAACATAGCAAAACCCCATCTCTACAAAAAAATATTTTTAAAAATTAGTCGGGTATGGTGACATGCACCTGTGGTCCCAGCTACCAGGGAAGCTGAGGCAGCAGGATTGCTTGAGCCCGGGAAGTGGAAGTTAGAGTGAGCTGAGATCATGCTACTGCATTCCAGCCTGGGCAACAGAGTGAGAACCTGTCTCAAAAAAAAAAAAAAAAAAGGAAAGAAAAGAAAGAAAAACAGATAAAAGAGAGATGGATAAAAGACCAGCAAAGAAAGAAAAGCTTATGCTATGCCTTAGGCTTTTCAAATCATATGCCTGTGCAAGTTGTACTGTGTTTCTCATCCGTGCTTCTGGTACTGTGGAACGTAGTCTTCCTTAAACTGACAGCCACAAATTTCTGGGGCTGCTGTGTTCTCAGGCCTCTCTGAGTTGTCCGCAAGGCCTTTAACACTTTTGTGTTGAATTTCAATGCCACGGTCTTTAATTTTTTTTTTTTTTTTTTGAGACGGAGTCTCGCTCAGTCGCCCAGGCTGGAGTGCAGTGGCGTGATCTCGGCTCACTGCAAGCTCCGCCTCCCGGGTTCACGCCATTCTCCTGCCTCAGCCTCCCGAGTAGCTGGGACTACAGGCACCTGCCACCACGCCTGGCTAATTTTTTTTGTATTTGTAGTAGAGATGCCGTGTATTTTTGTATTTGTAATAGAGACCCCATGTTAGCCAGGACGGTCTCGATCTCCTGACCTCGTGATCCGCCCACCTTGGCCTCCCAAAGTGCTGGGATTACAGGCGTGAGCCACCGCTCCCAGCCCACGGTCTTTAATTTTATCAGCACATACTGGGTCACCTGAACACCCGCCTCTTCGGCACAGCCTGCTCATGATCTTGGTGCCTGCATTTGGGTTTATGTTTGCAATCCTGTCTGTGCTAAGTGAAGATCAAGGGATACCCCTGTGTGCTGCCTAAGTGAAGGCTGCACAGTTGTCGAAACAGAGAAAGGAGGTGGCTGAGTCACACTGTAGCAGGCATGTGGGGGCAAGAGCCTGCCAGACACAGGGCAAGCTGTGCTGTGTCAGCCCGTCCCACGTGTAGGCTGTCGGCAGACATTCGGCCTGGATCCTGTAGCATTGAATTAGAGAGTCTGATCATTCTAAACTTACAAAACCCAAAAGTTAGTTAATAACATGCTATACAATTTGCTCAGGAGTGGAGGCCTTCTCTACTTAAAGTCAAAATGCAGAAAGAGCTTAAACACAAAACTAACCTGAGGTTACAGTGCTCTACAAACCAAAATCCAATACAAGAGATTTAATTTAACAGAACAATGGCATGAATCACATTAAATTGATGTTGCTAAGTGTGACTTTTACTAGTTTTACAGTTACTTTTATTTATTTACTTATTTATTTATTTATTTATTTATTGAGATGGAGTCTCACTCTTTCGCCCAGGCTGGAGTGCAGTGGCGCAATCTCGGCTCACTGCAAACTCCGCCTCCCAGGTTCATGCCATTCTCCAGCCTCAGCCTCCCAAGTAGCTGGGACTACAGGTGCCCGCCATCATGCCCAGCTAATATTTGTATTTTTAGTACAGATGGGATTTCACCGTGTTAGCCGGGATGGTCTCGATCTCCTGACCTCATGATCCACCTGCCTCAGCCTCCCAAAGTGCTGGGATTACAGGTGTGAGCCACCGCACCCAGCCAACAGTTACTTTTGTTTTTAATTTTGTAAAAATATCTTTGTTTCTTATGCTGTCATCAGAAGAATTTTGCATCTACTTTTATCTGACATATTAAAGTTGGTGAAAGAGTCTACCTTACGTTCCTCATAGCTTTCCCTCCTGTAAGTGGTCCCCAGGACAGTCCTAGACCTTGTCTTCTTTGTCACACACTATACTCTCTATGGATGCTTTCATTCACACCATGGCTGTAATGCTATGGATAATTAAGCAGTGACTGCAGCCTACACCTGTCATCTGAGCTCCAGGACCACATCAGCACAAATCTGTCACCTCTTCCTGGATAACCTATGGCACCTGAGACATACCTGGAACTGTTAATGTCTTCTTTGGAAATGCTTTGCTAAATTCCAGATGTCTGTGAATGACACAACCATGTACGGTCCCTCGAATCAGTAGTTCATCTTCCTTCCCTACCTCAGCCTCCCGAGTAGCTGGGACTACGAGCGCCTGCCACCACGCCTGGCTAATATTTGTAGTTTTAGTAGAGATGGGGTTTCACAATGTTAGCCAGGATGCTCTCGATCTCCTGACCTCAGGATCCGCCTGCCTTGGCCTCCCAAAGTGCTGAGATTACAGGCGTGAGCCACCGCGCCCAGCCAGCATAGCATTTTTCTATGCAAGTTACTGAGCCTACTGTTTTATAATGTCATAGCAATTATTATAAATAGTCTACATTAAAATAAGCATCCACTTTTCTTGTATTGTAGGCATTGATTTTGTCTGGCTATCCTGCCAACGTGTGGGCTCCATGAGTGCACAGTTCCAGTGCCTGGCACAGAGCAGACACTCAGAACATCTAATGAAGGAATGAACTCCGAAAATGCCCTCTAGCATTTCTCTGTTAGCATTTAACCATCTGTGCAGGAATTTCAAACGTTCTGTCTCTCTCACCCACTTGAAACTGAAACCCTGAAGGGTATGGATGCTGCATGAAGCATTTTCTTCTGAAGGCCTAGCATACAGTAAATGCTGAACAAAGCAGAGAAAAAGAAGCAAAGAGGTAAGCAACAGGCAGAGCAACCAATCCAGACACAGAAGACTAGAGGACAAAGCGAAATCCAGGGCAAACAGTAAGGGTGCTCAGATGCTTCAAGAGACGAGGGCTGGGGCACCAGGCTGGAAAGGGAAGGCGGTGAGGGCAGGATAGGAGAACCTAGAGTCCCTTACACACAGCTGATAACCAGCAGCAGCTTGGACACGCTCTGCAGGTGGAAACCATTGGGGGTGTCCTCAGGGATATGCCGCGTCTGCGTGGAACCTGTGGGGAGAATTAAAGAGACCATCACCATGGTGACCCACAAGTCCAACAACTGCTGGCAGGGACACTGGTCAAACAGCAAACATCAGAGACTGATGGAAAAATGTCCATGACACTGTGATAGCAACGACTGCCAGCTCTCCAAGAGGAGAAGGTAAAATCCTCAAGGGCAAGGTCATGGGTTGGGTCAGGTCATCACTGAACAATGAGAAAATCAACAGGCTCATGTAGCTAGGATATACAGGCCCAGGACAAAGGGATCTTCAGCTATGGGAGGGGATGTGGCACTGGGCTAGGACTAAAGACGGCTGGCTTCTGGCTCTGGATCTATTCCTAGTAAGCTACATGATGGTGGACAAGTCACGTAAGCTCTCTGAGAGTCAGTTTACTCAAATGCAATGTCAGTCAGAAATCTTAAATGCAAAACACGTAACATGGAAGTGCTAGGGGTGAAGCTAGGGGGCATGCAGAAGGCTGGCACTCTCCCCCCACTCTCCCCTCTTCTTCTGCCTCCGCTGTCCGTATCCAGCTAAATCAGTTGGTCTCTAAGGCCCCTTAGAGTCCCAGGTTTCCAGGATTCAGCGAAGACAAGGATGTGAATGGCTAGGTGGGAAGAGGAAGAAATATTAAGGAGCCCATGCAAGCCTGGGTCAGCCCATGGGGGTGAAGTGAAGGGGGACTGTCTTGGACGCCCTGATCTTTGTGAAATGAGGTAATCTCTGTGGTCTGAGCTGTGGGATCTCCTTGGTGTATTTCCCAAGAACTTGGAAGCTTCATACTTGAGCCTGTGCAGGTAGCCATGGAACTAGGGCCAACACGAAAGCATAAACACTAAGGCAGCTTTTGTTGATTAGAGCACACATATGGGTTCAGCTGGGGCTGAGGAACTTAAAGAGCAAAGAGAAACAGAGCATTGGGAGCCTCAGATTTAGTGACTTATGTTCAAATTATATACAAATTATACCCAAGGTGCAAAATGAGTGTGCATATGTGTGCCTTGGTGTGGGCATGCAGCTCCAGCCCAAAGCTCAGTCCACCCGACCTGTCCCCACCTGGCACACACCTGCCACATGTTTGATCCTGTGGCCCACATCCTCATCTGTGGGCGTGGTGACCGGGCTCATCACCTCTTCCAGGTGAGGGACTCGCAGGTGGGCATGGGGACGCTTCCTCCTCCGCACCGTCGTAGTCTTGCTGGCCTTCTCTTTGGGAGATTGTCTGTGCATCTCAGCCAAATAAGTGCTCTCTGTTTTGGCCAGCTCGCTCTCTATCAGAGACAAAAGGGCCACAGGAGAGGCCACCTTCAGCCCTCCAATGCAACTCTCTGTAGAACCATTTTCCTATTCTGTATTCTGGGAAGTTGGTTGGGTGGGTTGATGACCCTCAGGGATGCCCATGAGCCTCAGGAGGTACTTCTGGGACCCAGCCCCAGTCAAACCCTTCTTCTGGGGTTGTTCAACATTGCAAGGAACCATATGTTCCCAATACTTGCACCCTCATGTATACAATCTGGGGCATACACTTCTTAAATAGATGCAATCACAGGCATTTTTACAAATACTTCTCGTCACAGAGCCACCTATATCACTAGGTCTGTGGTTCCTTTTGGGGTGAGGGGTGTTTTATAGATCCCTCAATGACCTCCTAAACATCCTAGACACAGTCTGGAAAAATGCACATGTCCACATACATGCCAAATTTGGTGTCCACTTCTGGAGCAGGCGTGGGTACCTCATGAAACTACTTCACCTTTCAGTCTCTGCCTCTATTCTCAATACCATTCCCCTGAATGGTGGGCAACCGCAGTGCAGTTTACCATCTCTGAAGCCCAGCTAGCAGCAAGGATTGCAGTGCTCACCTAAATGGCGGAAGTAGTCCTCCAGTCCACTCCAGAAGTTCTTCTCGATGAAAGTTTTCACTAACCCCCAGGGCTGTTTTCGATAACGCAGCTCTGTGGAGACCCTGAGGAGCAAGCCAGACACAAGATCAGTCATTTCCTGGGTGGACCTGCCTCTGCTGGGAAAAGGGAAATTTGGAGTTAAGGCCAAAGCCACTTCACATTTGTACTAAACTTTACAAGTTAAAAGGTCCTTCCACATCCATCTCATCATCTGATCTCCATGACCACCCTCTGAAGTCAGTGGAGCTGGTGGATTTATCCCCATTTTATAGACAAGAAAACTGAGCCATAGGATATTGAAGCAGAGCAAAGGCTAACAACTAGGGTTCTGACTCCAGAGTTCTCTTATGATGGCACACTGCCTCCTCTCAGGGGTCTCACATAGGGCCCAGCAGCCTGCCTGCCTGGCAAGGGGAAGCTCTGCCTGAGGTTCAAGTCTTTTGAGAAACTGACACTGAAAGAAAGTAAGATGGCCCATCCTTTCATCAGGGTCATTCTCTCCTTCTCCAGAGACTTTTAAGTCTAAGTCAAGTTCTGGGGTTTTATCACTTTAACCTTTAAAAGTATCAGTCACCCTGGGCAACATAGTGAGACCCCATCTCTACAAAAATAAAAATAAAAATAATTAGCCAGGGTCATGTCTGTAGTCCCAGCTAACGGGAGATTGAGGTTGAGGTTGAGGCTGCAGTGAGCCATGATCACACCACTACACTCCAGCCTGGGGAAGACAGTGAGGGAAAAAAAAAAGTATCATCTGCTGCCAGCCCTGGCTCCTGCCTCTCCACTGCACCCCAGACCTCGCCGGCTCTTGCTCTTTTCCAAGCATTCTCGCTCCCAGTCGCTGGTCGCACTTCTGCCCATACCCCCTGCACTATCGGCTCTTTTCTCTCCTATGCAGCAGCCCTGCTCTTTGTCTCCCCCTTAGATTCATCTGCATCTGTCAGTAGATTCTCCCAGCTAATCCATCCCACCCCATCCCATCCTGTGACTAAGGCTCCCAGCCCAGTCTCATCCCCCTCCTCAGGGACGCCACCTCTACCCATGTCCCAATGGGAGAATGCCTGTACTTGGAGACACCTCACTCCCCAACTCAACAACTGCTGACTGCATCGTGGATGGGCACCTTCCTATAATGGTCTGTTCAAGGTCAACCAGCTACCTCTGCATGGCTGCAGAGAAAAGATGCAATTGAAAGATCTTCTGAGGAACCCAGAATTAAGAAACCTAGGCACTGTGGAGGAAAGGATAAGAACAGGAGGGAGAAGGAAGGGAAAAAAAAGAAGGAAGGAGGAAGAGAAGCAAGGCTGAAGGAGGAGTACATGTTCAGGAGGAAGCACAGAACACCCAACCCCCCAAAAATTACCAAGAGAATGAAAAAGATGCAGGCCCTCTTTTTTAAGAGATAGGGTCTTACTCTGTCTCCTAGGCTGGAGTGCAGTTGTGCAATCATAGCTCATTGCAGCCATGAATTCCTGGGCTTAAGCAACCCTCCCACCTCAGCCTCCCGAGTAGCTGGGACTACAGTACATGCCACCACTCCTGGCGAACTTTTATTTTTTTGCAGACACAGGGTCTCACTACATTGCCCAGGCTGGCCTTGAACTCCTGGGCTCAAGCAATCCTCCTGCCTAAGCCTCCCAAAATGTGTGAATATAGGCACGAAGCACAAAGATCTTTCTTGATGCACACTTCTTGAAGCCCAAGAGATCTCTGTGCAACCTTTTACTAAACTTTTATTTGAACTACATCAGTGAATTTTTGGCTCCTTACAACCAAAAGAACTTGGTCGAAGGTACAGGTAAACGGTCTGATGATTTTCAAATGGGTGTGTGTCTTGCCTTTTCAATTAGACTACAAGTTTCTTAAAATGTCAGGGTCTAAATTTCTTCCTTCCTTTGGAAGCACATTACAGTGCCCAGAACTAATTATTCACTCAATCAGTGTTCTCTGGACTCTGATAGGTACAGACCCAGCTGGGTGCTGGGAATAAAGTGTGGCTGGAATGGAATTCCTGTCCTCGTGGAGCTCACTGTCTAACACTAATGGCAATCCAAGCAGCATGGTGGACAGCGCACAGGTTTACAACTCTAAGATCTGGGTTTCAGTACTTACTAAAGACATGACTCTTGGCAAAGTTCCTTAACTTACACGAAACTCAGTTTTATCTGAAAAATGAAGATAAATCCACCTCTTTGAGTCATTCTAAAGACTACAGTGAATGCAGGTAAAGCGCCTACATTATACTGTATAAGCCATAGACAACCAATAAATAGCAGTAGCTATACAAGTTTTACTAATAAGATGTACAGAGTGGAGAGAATAATTAACTCAAACAGAGTGGTGGGTGAGCCTCATAAGGCTTCAGAGAGAAAGTAGAATAGAGAGTCAGCAGCCAAGCACTCCCCACCTCCTCCTTCCCTGTCAGAAGCAAATGAATGTTCTCTAAGGTAAGGACCCCCGTCTGACTGCACTGGGCCTTCCACACACCGCACCTGAGTCGGCTCTTGTTCCGAGCCACGCGGGTGAGCGTGTAGCGATTGATTGTGTAGAAGTAGTCATGGTAGGGTACGTCGTGGGTGAGGACTTCGGCATCTATCACGTAACATTCACTCTCCTGGCTCGCCTTGTACATGGTCTGTGGGCAGGAAAGGTCCATTGGACAAAACTGAAGACGAGCAAGGAGCTTGGAAAAGCACCTTCTCCAGCCTCCCCAAGCCCACCCCACCCCATGGCTTCTGAACAGGAGAACCAGAATCACTGGAATCAGCAGCATCTAAACAAGCAAGATGCCACCACCGCTTTGGAGCAAAATGACACTTGCGCCCTGAAACTTCTTCCTGACATCTGCCCTTAATCCTTCAAGACAGAACACAGGATTTTCCAGCCCACTATTCTGTGCATCCGCGGCTCTGCTCACCTGTGTCTCCCTGACAGTGGCAGTTTTGGGAGCCAGAGGGTTGGTAAGGGTGATAGTGTAAAGAATCACTCGGCTCTGGTTTCCGTTCTCCTCCTTTTTCCATGGATGGAAGATGATATCTAAGGGTAGAGGAGAGCCCTGGAATGAGGAAGGGAGGGCAGAGCCCCCTCCCCAATCCGAGTTTCCCCTTCAAGTGACCTTCTGGACTGTGCTTACTACTGCCTGGCCTGCAAAAGGAAGCCAATGGGAGCCTGAGGGCTGGGGAGAGGGTGGGAAGAGGAGGAGTAGTCAAAGCAGAAAGAGGCTCATTGTAGCATTGTCAAAATTCTACACAAGGCTCTAGAATGCTGATTATTCCTAGGACTGGGACAGGAGGTCTTGGGGCCACCTACGGGGGTGCTGGCAACACTGGTGTTACTGTGGTGAGGGCCTAGGGTCCCTTGGGAACAAGTCCTCTCCTCTAAGCCATGACCTCCCCGTGCCCTCAGTGTGCCCTCTCCTCTTGGCACACAGGATCGCTGATGCCCAAATGCTTTGTTACAGCTGGATGCTTAGAGGTCCCTGCTGTGGGAAGAGTTTGGGGGAAGAGGAGGAGGCAGAAGCACAGAGGGTCAAAGCATAAACCCCCAGATCCTAGATGTGAGGCCCGGCCTAGCTCCTTCTTAGCTGCATGAGGTCAGGCAAGCACTAACAGTTTGAGTTCCAGCAGCCTCATCGGTGCCCACACACAGGGTAGCTGTGAGGTCTGAATGAGATAATGTCATGTGCATGGCATAGAGTGGGTGCTGCCAGCGAGTGAGAGCCACTGTGCTTTACTAGACGGTGAGCCCTGTGAGGGCAGGGACAGGGCAGGTCTTAGGGGCGGCATCGAGTGCCTGGTGTGCAGTGGGAAAGGGTGAAGCTGTAGGGCTGGTGAAAAGGAGGGCAACAGCGCCTGAGGGAGCTCCCGCACCACAGAAGGCTGGAGAGAGGGTGTCTGGGCCCTGACGTGACCGAGGGAAGGAGGGTGTGTGGGAGGAGGAATAAGGAAGGGAAGGAAGCAAATGTAGAGAGGGAAGAAGTGAGGATGAAGAGGGAGGAACGGGGGGTACAGTCCCAGCAGAACGGACCAGAGAAGCGCCGCTGCTCCATGAAATCCCGCTGGAAGGGCGAGTTGGTGAAGAGGAGGTCATAGAGCTTGTCCACGCTGAAGTTGAAGACTTCATTCACGTACTGCCGGCCACTCAGGTCCTCATAGAAGGCCTGGACCTCCCCTGCATAGAAGAGAGGATCAGGAAGTAGACAGTGACAGAGGAGGGGCAGGGGGCCCCAGGGACATCCTCCAAGAGCACTTATGTCTCTGGCTAACATGGGCACAGCCACCAAGGGTATGGAGAGGCCACGGAGCAGGACAGCTGAGCTCGTGGGCACGGTTTATGACTTTGCTTTCGGTCTCTTTCTTTTGCTGGGATGCACACCATTTCCTTTAGTTGACACTACCCATTCCTTCTTTACAAGGTGTTTGGGAATGTACAATTTGCTTTTACACTTTCAAACCCCCCTAATTCAGTTGATCTTAGACTAAAATTCAAATAAATGACTACTTCTAGAAGTTGCCTAAACCCAAAGAGTGGGGTTTTGAGAGTCTTTAAGTTAACTCCAATTGACAACAAGTTGTAACCCATGGCAGAGGTGTGTTCGAGGGAACGGAGACTAATCTGGAAGAATCAGTGTGCAGAACTGCTGCTAAGGCTGGGGCTGGCCCAATAGGCTGTGATCCCTAACTACAGTTCCATAAGACAGCCTATGTCTACCATGATGTCAATACCTACTCCCCCTTTTAAACTTAAGATTACAGCTTCATCATGCAGCAACATAAGAATTCAAACCAGAATGAGAGGCACACAGAGCAAGGTGTGGGAGGGCTCCAAAAGTGGAGCTTCCTTCAGTCTCAGGGATGCAGAACCCTCCCGGCACATCACTGTGTCCGTGTACAGAAGATTGCCAGCCAGGGAATTTCACCTGTAATCTGAATTTTCCAGCTGCTACAGGAGAATGCATCTGAGGATACAGGTGAGCTGCTAAAGCCTCAGTGCTCCCCCTGAGCCCTTGGCACCCCTCAGTCCCTAATTACTGCACCTGCATGGGTGGGTATGTGATCTCAGGAGGAGGCTGGCATTTCTGGCACCCCTAGGACCCTGAGGAAACCAGAGAACTCTGAAGTACCCTGTAGGGTCAAGTCCTATGACTGCACAGATGGGTACTGCACAAACGCAGCACAGTGGGTATTCACACCTTAGTTTATGTGAAAGGCACCCCGGAATTGGGCAGTACCCAACCCATGCAGTCATTTGTGCCAACCCTGGACTCTAGATGGGGGTGGGTAAGCCAACCAAAAGTTAGAAAGCCACTGCAGGTGGCCCCTGGGAGAGGTGTCCACAGATCCGAAAGTGAGCACTATGTTCATATGCTCACTAGTCGTAACAGACCACTCATTCAATGGAGGAAATCCATCAATTGATTTCATGAATGCTGAGAATTTGGTTTCTCTCCATGGAAGATAAGAAGCAGTATGTTCCCGAGAGGTCCTAGAAGCTAATCCTATGCAGGCATGAAGTTAGAAGCTACTTGCTTACAAAAGTTAGAGAAACAAGGGAGTCTCCAAACCCTATTTGACCCAGCAACACCTTTTCTTCTAGCTGGGCCTAAATACCCCACGCTGCAAAAATTGCATTAACAAGTTTCGCAGCTATCTTGAGGACGTTTCTGTTAAAATCTAATTATTTCCAGGGAGCAGCTGACTGGTGCCTTCCTTGTGGCTTATAAACATTGCCTAGCCTTGCATGTCTGTGAGGGTTGGGGCCACAAGGCAAGCCAATGTCAACAGGGGGTACATTTAGTGACAAGACTAAATGACAGAACAACGCATTATCTATGGGAGGCTCCTACAGCAAAAGACTGAAAACAGGGATGTAAACTAATAACACAGGTACCTTTTGTTAAGGAAGCTCTGCTCCCATCTTTCCACCAGGAACCTAAAGAGTAACTCCAGTCCCCACATAGAGATCTCCTTTTAGCCTTCAAAATAGAGAAAGGGCCACTCCAGACACATTTTCAAATGCCCACCTTCATCGTGTGTGTCGGAAGAGTCACTGAGCTCAGTGGGGATGTCCTCATTGTCATTGAAGTCCAGTGAAGGGGAGTTCACAGGAGCGATCATCTCAATCTTCTCCCCCATGATGTTGTCAATGGCAAGCTCCTTCTCCAGGGACCCGTCTCCCTCTAGCGCCTCCTCCTCCAGGGGCAGCCCATCAAACTGGAGCCAAGACAGAGGGGTCACCCACCAGGGAAACCTGGTCTGGATCTACTCTCCAAAGGGAGATTAGGTATGCGGCCTTGGCAGCTCTCATACTCCCAGCTCAGCTGCTCAGGAGGGAAGTCAGAGTCAGGCTCCAAAGCCCTTCCCCAGAGCTGCCACAGAGGATGGGCAAACACAGCACAAGAACTACTGCACTTCTCACGCTCGCCATTCCAACAGCACAACAAGCTCCCCAAATGCACAGAGCTGGTCCCCACAGGCCCAGGCCCTTTCATGGAGCTGCACCTGCACCATCCTGCAACAAGGTCAGCCTGCCTCCAGGTAGTACCTGTTTATCCTAAGAAGCTCAAAAGGCTTCATAGGCATTTTTAAAAACTCATTCTCTCATTAGCCCTGGAAGGGAATCGACACAACTCCTTTACATTTTAAAGATAACTTCAGAGATGGAAAATAAAGACCAGGCATCCAATGAATAATGTTTTCATTCTGAGGGCAGGTGGTCTGACCCATAGCCTACTGAAATACAAGGTTCCCTTTTGAGGGAGTCCTTTCCTGAAGAACCCTACCTGTTCTTCCGCCTGCCAGCACATGCCCTGACCCTCTTTCCTCATCAAGGTTCTACCTCCTCTATAACAGAGTCCCAGAGGACAGATGTTCTCTTCCACATTTTTATGGCTTCCATAAAGTCTACCACAGAGGAGAAATAAGCCACAATACGTATACTCAATAAATATCAACCAAATGAGTGGATAAACAATTAATTGTTCTATAGTTCTATATTCATGCATGGCTTTGACGTCAGATCAAGGCAGTGAAAAAATACCTGGAATTGTTCTCTACCAGAACGGCTGATCAGCAGCAGCCCAGCATAGTGGGCTTGAAATGGTTTTCGTCTGCTCAGAAGTCAAACCCAATCTTGTACCCCAGGCACCTAGCCCCAGCTCTGGACCCCGGGCTATGCCACCAGAATACGGAGAGCCCATCTGCTCCAGAATGCCTCCTTGAAGAAAGTGACCACAATGTAACCAATCTCCTCTCTACCTGCTCCCCAGATTGGGTTCCCAGTGAACTATGCTAGGAAATGCTGGCCACAGGACTGGGGGTAGTAGTCAAAGGCTGACTGCCCATACCGAGACGGGGGCCTCACTGCTCCCTGTGGATGTCAGTGTGCTGTTGGTGATGGATTTCTTGGGCAGCTGTGGACTGGCATCTGGCTTGGTCTCTATGCTGCTCTTGGATGAGCTGTCATTAACTTCATTCTCTTCCACAGGGATCTCTTCGCAGTATCTGAGAGGAGACACCAGTGAGTCCACGTTAACCTCAGTGGTTCAAGACGGCCAACTATTCTAAGAATCTCAGACCTTTCTATCCATCCAAATCTATGAGATTTCCTGCTTCTTTGCTTTGTATATGATCTTCCTCTAACCAAAAATCCCCCGCTTACCTCACTGCTCTCCTGAAATCTCCTTTACATCCCACCCTACCCCTCCCTGCCCCCCCTAGCTGCAAACTCACCTTTTCTAGGCAGCCTCCTTAGAGTTATCCCTACCTAAATGAAAGGATTATTTGTCTTAAGCTATTTTTTTTCCATGTGTGCCCATCCTATTTTAAGCCTCTGAATCAAATATCTGGGTTCTGAGCATGCATTTCATTTCCCAAACAGTGACTAAGACAGGATTCTGGACATGAGCACTCCTTCAGTGGCATTGCCCAAATTCTGGACGATAGCTAGAAAACTTCCCTGCGTTATACACCTAGAAAGAAAACCTCCTTGAGATGAAGGTGGGTGCTCGTCTAGGAACACTTTAGGGATGGTGCTGTAGCCTCCTCTAAGGGAGCAATCATCACCCTATCATCGTCACCATCACCTGACCTGTACTTAACAAATCCGGATGCTTGACAACTCTCCGGAAATCATTATGTGCATTTTGGAGATAACCAAATGGGTATTCATAGAGGTTAAGCGACAACATTATTATTTCGACTGAGCCCAGACCTAAGCACAATAGACATTCGATGCTCTTTTCTTGCTTTTTTCCCTGTATGCCTCTTGCACCACCGCCAAGCCTGCAGCTAGCTACCCTTCCACCCTCAAGCATGCTTTGTGCCAGTCTACGGGCACATCTTCCCATCTCCCTTAACCTATCGACAGCATGTGATACAGTGACAATACCTTCTGCTTCACTTCCTTCCTGTGGCTCCCAGGATAGCAAACCTTCCTAGGGCCTTCCTCCCTCACTGCATGTGCTTTCGAGCTCTCTTCAGCTGCTGCTTCCCCTCGTGCAGTGCTCCCAGGCAGTCCTTGAACTTCTTTTTAGGTTCACCGAGTCACTTGAAATTTCAGCTAATCTCATGACTATCCACTAATAATTGCTGCGTTTATGGCCTCAGCCCAGGCTTCCCTGTGAACTCCACACTCCATATCTAAATGCCCACTTGACACCTCCATTTGGCTAACAGGCATCTCAATCTCAACTTGCCTAAAGCTACCCTCCTGATCTTTCCCCTGAAACCTGCTCTGCCTACAGTACTGTCCACCGTCATTTGGAACAATGCCATCCTTCTAGGCAGTAAAACCAAAAAAATCTGAAAGCCACCTTTGGTTCCTGTCTGTTCCATCAACATATCCTTCAAAATCTATTCAGGAACTAAACACTTATTGCCATTTCTCCTCCAAACCACCACCATCCCTCATCTAACTATCTAAATTACTCAACAGC
The DNA here is from genome assembly GCF_009828535.3 of Hylobates moloch. Classification (NCBI taxonomy): domain Eukaryota; kingdom Metazoa; phylum Chordata; class Mammalia; order Primates; family Hylobatidae; genus Hylobates; species Hylobates moloch. The sequence continues at coordinate 96,398,289 of NW_026652286.1, read as the reverse complement.
CTCTTAACGTGTTTCCCTGCCTCTGCCCTGGTTCCCCTTTAATGTATTTTCAGTGCAGAGACCAGAGCGATCCTGCTGAAATGTTAAATCAGACCTTAGCAATTATCTATGCCAAACTTTCCCATCCCACTCTCAGTAAAAGCCAACCATAAAATTGGCCAGGCCCTTAGGCTCTGCCGCCTCGAGCTCCCTGACCTCACCTATGACCACTTTCCCTCGTTCATTCCATAGTTAATTCCACGGCTGCACAGGCACGTGTGCTGTTCCCTCTGCCTGGCAAGTTCTTCCTGCAGACACTTGCATGGCTGCCTCTGGGCAGCCGCCCTCGGCCTCACTCACCCCATTGTGTTGAAGTCGTCATCAGGGGGCACGTAGTCCTCGTCATCACTGGTCAGGCCCAATTCGTTCCCATAGCACTGGTGAACAAAGTGCCAGAGCTCCTTGGGACACAGAGGCTTCAGGGGAGAAAAGGAATGACTTAGCCCTCCTCCTTCAGGTCCCCCGACTCTGCACAGAGGCACTGAGCCGGGCTGGTTCCCCTGGAGAAGAGGAGAAATTCTTCTCTCCTTAGCTGAAAGAGAGGCGAGCCACCACCCCCATCTGCCTTGGGGGTCTCAGCAGGACACCAGTCTTCTGCCTAGGAATGTGGACTTTAACAAAGCCAGGAACTGGCCTTTCAGTGCCCGATCCCTCAACAGAGGTTTGTAGAACGTGACAAACTGGCTCCCAGAGGATGGTAACTGTCTCACCTTTTGTTCTTATGGAAAAGGTCCAGCATTGAGTGGCATAAACCCATGTAACTCTGGGGCTAAGGGGATCCCAGAGCTTCTGATTAGCACTCTGAATGAATGCCCAGAGGTCCCCTGACCTGGTGCTCCACCACACTGCACAAAAATCTCCTCTTGTATTAACTGTGGCCTTACAGACCCTACTGGATCACTTCCAAGAATGAGGTTCGACCTCAAAGGTGGCCCATTCCATAGCTGGACAGTTCTTATGGGTAGAGTCTTACAGTTCCCACAGGTCATCTCACCTAACCTCGTGACTATGCAACCTGAGGTGGAATCTGTTTGCCTGCAGTTCTATGCATTAGTTCCAGTGTTTTCTTATTTCACTGGCTGCCTATGTGTCCTCCCACAAAAACATTGTTCTAAGAAAAGTTCGTTCTCATTGGGTTCAGAGTCTCCAGAGAGAGGCAAAGGGATGTCAAAGAACTAAGGTCAGAGGCAGAGACCATGAATGAGTCTCAGACTGGGAGGAAGGGGAGACGGTGGCAGGGATAAGTGTGTGGAAAAGAGGGCAAGGGCATGAAGAAAAACAGAAGCAATCATTATCTTTTTAAAAAAAAATCCCATTTCAAAAATGTTTGCACCAATAGACTTCCTAGAGAATTTGGGTGCAGCACACCAACATGGCACATGTATACATATGTAACTAACCTGCAAGTTGTGCACATGTACCCTGAAACTTAAAGTATAATAAAAAAAATTGAACAATATTCCATTGGGTGAAAAAAAAAGAATTTGAGAGCTCCTAAGCCCATGGTTTCAGGTACGGTTTAAGAAGCAGGCAGCTGGCAGAGTACGTTGAGCTAGGATTCCAGCTTTCTGACTAAGGAGAAGTGCCTGGAATGGCAGAATTGGGGCCCTGCCTCTAGGCCGGCGGGGTTGGGGGCGGCAGCTCTCTATGCTGGCCCTCCTAGTGCCTGAGGGAGGTATCACCTCCTTCTCTCCTGGACCTCCCCCTCCTATCTCTGGCCTTTATGTGCAACATCCACCCTGCCTGGGACAACATTCACCCTGCCTGGGAGACATCTGCCTCTTTGCCAAACCATATACTGCCCTGCTCCACCCTTTGCTTGCTCTCTGCAGCCTTCCCTGACCAGCACCACCTGGCTTGGCTTGGCCAACCAAGATCAAGACAAGCACAGTTAGCAGACTCTCTTCAGCAGGCCCAGTTCTTACAATTATTTGTGAGGGCATTTGCAAAGCATATGAATGACCCAGTGTCTTATTTAAAAATGACAGCAGCTGTGAACTGAAAACTCAAACCTGCCAGTGGAGACTAAAACACATGATCATTCTACTATTACTGATGGCGAGTGAAGGCAGAGGACTGCAGCTCAAATAAGTTATCAGGAGTGATACTAGGGGTACGGACTCTCAGAATAGAAGAAACTCTAAATAATAAATCCACTCAATTTTCTTATGCAGCCATTCGCTTGGGCTAGAGTCAAGGCCAATATATGTATATATTTAAATACACACGTCAATCATATATATATATATATATACACACATATATACACACAAATAATAATAATAATAATTAATCCTGGGCGAAACATTGTGTGTGTGTGTGTGTGTGTGTGTGTGTGTGTGTGTGTGCGTTTTCTCCTACATCTCTCTCTCTGGCTTGGAGACAGTTTCTCAATATCCAACTGCATCTGAGTGGGAACTTTTTTTTTTTTTTAATTGAAACAGGGTCTTGCTCTGTCATCCAGGCTGGAATGCAGTGGCGCAATCACAGCTCAGTGCATGAAGGGGTGCCTTCATCTGTGTCTCTTCATAGTTTCATTTAAACACTCAACTAGTCAATTCGTGGTGGCTGTGTTAACTACATTTTCTGTACTTTATGTTGTGGCATCTGGGGCCTTGCTGACTGGGGAGGGACCCATCAGGGTTAGCTAATTCCTAGAGAGAGGAAATAACTCCTCCAGGAGTGGCCCTTTCATAGCAGCCAGCCCATCCAATGCTCATATTCCCATCCTCCCATTATCTATTATAGCTTCCAAGCTTCCAGGCAACTTGAGACAGTCCCTACACCTGCAGCCTGCTGAAATTATTCAAACTAGCCAATCCTAGACCTGCTTGGCCTGCTTGCCCTGCCTCCCCGCCTGCTTCCTGCAAAAACTACAATAAAGGCTCTGCCCACTTCTTCCCCTTTCCCGTTCTATCTCCTGACTGACCCTGGTGCTTCCCTGGTGGCCCTCATCCTGCTGTGCCTCCTATTTCTGGGGGTCTGTGAATTTAAGGACTTCTTTTTTCATGGCTGCATGCATTACCATAACTGATTAGAGAAAATCCTGGGACATTTCAAAGCAGTGGAACTGAAGCGCCTGAAGATAATGAGTGCCTTACTCCTGGGGGTGTTGAGGCCATTCGTGGGAGATTATATGCTACTTTCAGGACTCAGGCCAATACTATCAGGGGGAGAATACTATCAGGGGGAGAATACTATCAGTGGGAGAATACTATCAGTGGGAGAATACTATCAGTGGGGGATTCTCAGAACCCTGAGGAGACAAAGGCTTCTCTAGAGATAGCCAGTCCCACAGCAAAAGCAAACTCGGCCATACTTACCTTTTCAAGGAGAGCATTCTGCCAGAGCCGGAACATCATCATATACGTCCTATCCCGGGCCCCAAACGAAGTGAAGAAGTGCTAGATTGGAAAAGAAAATAACAATAAATATCTGTTGAGTTACAATATAATTAAGAGAGACATGGTCCTCCATCCTTTAAGAAAAGATACTGACTTCATCCTCAAACACTAATGATTCTCAGTTACCTGTGATCATGCACATCCGCTTTAGTGATGGGGTCAGCACACCACAGGCCTGGGTACCTGGTACTCTTTAAGTTCCCAGTGTGACAAAGTCCTTCTATTCTTACCCACACTTTCCTCAGCGCTTTTCTCCCTGTTTTGAAATTCTCATCTCCATAAGAAATGTCCCTCACCTACCTACTGGAACTGGGTAAGGGGTGAGCTATGAACTAGCCTAAATGGAAGGACAAGACAAACCCACAATCTACTAATCTGCCGACCTATTTCCTTCATTCAACAAATATTTGAGTATTAGTATGTATTAGGCACAAATCTACATGTGTGAGGGACAAGAAACAACACAGAAAGAGATCCCGCTCTTGTGGAGTTTACCCATTAAACAGACAGAAAGAAAGTAATGAAGATTTTACTGACCAACTGCAAGGTAGTCCACAAATGCTATTTCATTTAAACCACACAAAAAGGCTTAGATAATAAACAAAGCTAGCAATTAATAAAGGGTAACAGGCTGGTGAGGTTAGGCAACTTGTATAATCAAGAAGCTGGTTAGTGTCCAAAATATAGGTCAAACCAGGCAGGGCGCCATGGCTCACGCCTGTAATCCCAGCACTTTGGGAGGCCGAGGTGGGTGGATCACCTGAGGTCAGGAGTTCGAGACCAGCCTGGCCAACATGGCAAAACCCTGCTTCTACTAAAAATACAAAAATTAGCCAGGTGTGGTGGTGGGCGCCTGTAATCCCAGCTATTCAGGAGGCTGAGGCACAAGAATCGCTTGAACCCAGAAGGCAGAGGTTGTAGTGAGCCAAGATAGCGCTACTGCACTCCAGCCTGGGTGACAGAGCGAGACTGCGCCTCAAAAAACAGCAACAATGAGAGGCCGTGGTGAAGGGAAGATGGAGACAACACTGGAGCAGCAGCAGTGCTATCATGAGGAGAAGGAATGGCTCATGGATGTCATGGCCAAGGAATGCTCACTAAAAAGTCCATGCTCTGGGACCAGATCAATTCTGATCACTGCACTCGGGCCATGCAAGATAGGTATATGGAAGTCAGTGGGAACCCAAGGGATTTGTACGATGATAAGGATGGATTACGAAAGGAGGAGCTCAATGCCATTTCAGGACCCAGTGAATCTGCTGTTTTCTATAACAGACTCAAGCAAATAAAGGAATTCCACCGGAAGCACCCAAATGAGATCTATGTGCCAATGTCAGTGGAATTTGAGGAGCTCCTGAAGGCTCGAGAGAATCCAAGTGAAGAGGCACAAAACTCGGTGGAGTTCACAGATGAAGAGGGATACGGTTGTTACCTCAATCTCCATGACTGTTACGTCAAGTACATTAACCTGAAGGCATCTGAGAAGCTGGGTTATATCACATACCTGTCCATCTTAGACCAATTATTTGACATTCCTAAAGACAGGAAGAATGCAGAGCCTAAGAGATATCTAGAGATGCTGCTTGAGTACCTTCAGGATGACACAGATAGAGTGAAGCCTCTCCAAGATCAGAATGAACTTTCTGGGAAGATTCAGGCTGAATTTGAGAAGAAATGGGACAATGAGATCCTTCCTGGATGGCCGAAAGAGACAAGTAGTGCTCTGACGCAGGCTGGAGCCCATCTTGACCTCTCTGCATTCTCCTCCTGGGAGGAGTTGGCCTCTCTGGGTTTGGACAGATTGAAATCTGCTCTCTTAGCTTTAGGATTGAAATGTGGCAGGACCCCAGAAGAGCGAGCCCAGAGACTATTCAGCACCGAAGGAATGTCCCTGGAGTCACTTGATACCTCTTTGTTTGCCAAAAATCCCAAGTCAAAGGGCACCAAGTGAGACACTGAGAGGAACAAAGACATTGCTTTTCTAGAAGCCCAAATCTATGAATACGTGGAGATTCTCGGGGAACAGTGACATCTCACTCATGAAAATGTACAATGCAAGCAAGCAAGGACAGGAGAAGAGTGAGAAGAAGAGGGAGAAGAGCGAGAGGAAGACGAAAAAGAGCAAATCAGTGAGAGTGAGAGTGAAGATGAAGAGAACGAGATCATTTACAACCCCAAAAACCTGCCACTTGGCTGGGATGGCAAACCCATTCCCTACTGGCTGTATAAGCTTCATGGCCCAAATACCAAATACAACTGTGAGATCTGTGGAAACTACACCTACTGAGGACCCAAAGCCTTCCACCAGCACTTTGCTGAATGGCGTCATGCTCATGGCATGGCATGAGGTGTTTGGGCATCCCAAACACAGCTCACTTTGCTAATGTGACACAGATTGAAGATATTGTCTCCTTGTGGGCCAAACTGAAATTGCAGAAGGCTTCTGAATGATGGCAGCCTGACACTGAGGAAGAATATGAAGACTCAAGTGGGAATGCTGTGAATAAGAAGACATATGAGGATCTGAAAAAAACAAGGACTGCTCTAGTGTTCAGGGATGTAGCTCAGCTTTGGAGCTAGCCCAGGCTTCCCTGAGATCTGCTTGCTCTATTTCTCCCAACCAAATCCTCTTAAAGACCTTTTGCTACATAGTTTCATGGTCTAGCATGCAACTTGTAGAAACAAGGCATGCTGACAGATTGCAGGTTTGAGATGTGTTTTGTGTTTTATATTTAAAAAGATTCTGCCAGAAAATAAAACCAGACCTTGTTCTGAAGCCCAGGGTTATGGACCAACTCAGTGCTTCAGGTCTTAATGCCTCCCTACCTCTTTCTCACCAACTTTAGAAGTAGCTGAGATTTAATGGGCACCTGTTATGCTACACATCATGTTAGGTAAATCTGACCTGAGCTCTTTCCCCACCCTCCTTTGTTGCCACTTCCCTGAATGAGTATTACCCCAGGATGAGGTCTGCCATCAGCTTAGTTAGCCATTGATGCAAATACTGAGGAAAGACTAGAAGGACGAGCCAGGGCTGCTACTAAGGACTAAGTGTGGCACCAAGGTTCGCCTTTCATATTTGCACAAAGAAAGGAGTTGAAGCTGGGGGCAGTGGCTTGTGCCTATAGTCCCAGCTACTTGGGAGGCTGAAGCAGGAGCGTTGCTTGAGACCAGCCTAGGTAACATAGTGAGAGCCTGTCTCATTAAAAAAAAAAAAAAAAAAAAAGGCATCGTGGCACGCACTGTAGTCCCAGCTATTAAGGAGGCTGAGGCTAGAGGATTGTTTGAGCCTAGGAGTTTGAGGCCAGCCTAGGTGACATAGTGAGGCCCCATCTCAAAAAAAAAAAAAAAAAAAAGGAGTTAGGCTATTTGGAATTGGCCTGCGGCCCAGCATACAATGGAACTAGGACCAGCAGTCACTTCACCTGCTTGCTAGGTCAGAATGAGAAACTTTGATGGGTCTGTCTACCTGTTTCTTCTATGAGATCCCTATTTGACTGTAAAAGTAGCTAATATTCACATGTTCTCCAAGCCCAGGTAGCCACGGTAGAGTTGGGTAAAGTTGAGCAGCTGCCCCAGGATCCAAATCTAGTGTCTGAAATGGAAAGAACTAGGGCAGCCCAGGAAGGCACTGATCTGCCTTATAAGCACAGTCATCTGAAAGTCAGGCCTGCTGCAGGACAGGATCCCCCAGAGGCCCCATTTGCCTCTCAACACTCAGGCCTTCAATTGTTTTTTAATAAATCTACTTAAACAAAACAAAACAAAACAAAAAACAACAAATATAGGTAAAACCAAACACTATCTGACCCCAAAGCCTCCTGGCTCTTGCCACTGAACTGCCTGAGTCCAAGGGAACTGTAAACTTGGCCTTCAGCAGAAACCCAGTCTACCCCCAGCCTTGAACCTCTTCCATTTTCAAGCTCTAGTGAAAAGTTTGCTCTGTCCTGAATTTTATCCGACATATTCTCCCCATACTGACAAGGACAATCCATTTTCTATCAGACTCCCCATCCCCTCGAGAGATAATCAGCTAAGCTGACACATAATGACGACTTCTTAACATTTGTATACTGCTTTACAATTTTCACATATGTTTTCATATATGTGATATTATTTCAAGACTGTGTTAAATAGGTATTGCTGGCTCCATTTTGCAGGTGAAAAAAACTTAGGCTTAGAGATATTACCCAACACGCTTACAGTCGACGGACTCAAATTCAGGTATTTTGGCTCCAGGTCCAATGTTTGGCCACTCCATCCTCCCCCTGCTCAGCCTCCCCCAGCCTGTCCACCCAGGAGGTGGTTCCTGGAATCTGCATCGCCCTTAGCACCTCTCACCCCAATCCTGTTGGCTTCCACATTCATGCAATTCAAGAAAGGGCAGAAACACAAGAGTAGGAGGCGTAAGGGAGGATTAGAAAAGCCAGAGTTAGACTCCACTTACCTTTTCTGAATCAGTGCAAACTTGGATGGCATTGGGAATGAGGCGAGCTGTTTTTTCTTTAGTCATGGAACAGATGTCTTTCAAACGGACTGTCAGCTGGCATCCAAGAGGACAGAGAATGGGTAACAAGCAAAGGGGGGCATTAGTAAGTCAGGTAAACAGTGTTCAGGGGGCGCCAGTGTAGACAGAGGCAATCAGATCACATATTTATAACCCTGGAAGAGGCCATGTTGGTGATCATCTGTTTTACCCCTTTATTTCACAGTGGGTGGACAGCAAAGTGGGGACTGAGCCTTGTCTACAGCCATGAGTATCTTGATTCTTGGACAAAGAGCTTTCTAATTTCTACACAGTCTGCTAAATGTGCAGAGGTCCTGCCATTATTTGCCACTCACAGAAACACAGAATATTGGTGCAGGATGTGACCATAAAAATCATCTACTTAGGCCATGCACGGTGGCTCACATCTCTAATCCCAGCACTTTGGGAAGCCGAGGCGGGCGGATCATCTGAGGTCAGGAGTTCGAGACCAGCCTGACCAACATGGAGAAACCCCGTCTCTACTTTAAAAATACAAAATTAGCGGGCATGGTGGCGCATGCCTGTAATCCTAGCTACTCGGGAGGCTGAGGCAGGAGAATCGCTTGAACCCAGGGGCTGGCGGGGGCGGAGGTTGCAGGGAGCCAAGATTCTGCCATTGTACTCCAGCCTGGGCAACAAGAGTGAAACTCTGTCTAAAAAAAAAAAAAAATCATCTAGTTAATCTTTCTCTTCCTTAGTATACGAGATGAGGAAACAGAGGCAAAGAAAGGACTAGACTAAAATCACACCACTAATTAGTTGCAGAACCCAGAAATTGTGCAAGCCAGTTCTTTAAAGTCCCAAGGCGAAAGCCCTTTCTACTTGACTACGCCTCCTCCTGCAGTCACTCCTGCCAAATATTTGCCTGCATTTGACAAAAGCAAATGCGCCCAGTCCTCTCTTCCACACCCAAAGGTGAGGGAGGGAGGGGAAGACATGGCAGAGGAGACCTTACTATTGGGACTTAGAATTGAGTATCTTTCAGGACTCAGGCATGCTTTTGTTAATTACGCAAAGGCTTGGGAAGAGCATGAAGTCAGCAAAAGGAAGAAAGCAAGGGCAGCTTGCTCAGCCACAGCCAAGGAGACAGCCCAAGGGAGCATGCCCAGGTCTTTACCAGAGTTTCCCATCGGAAGATGTTGCTGTAGAAGCAGATCCAATTCTCAGAGAGGTAGAGTCGGCCCTGAAGGAGAATGTCTCTTTGGAGTGCACATGAGTAATCTGGTAGGAGCAGAGATAGGGGAGCTCAGAGGCAGGAAGCATTTTCAGCAAACCACTGCAGAGTAGGCATGTCATCCCTCCCACCAGCACTGGGGGAGCCCAACGCCCACCATGGACAAGGGGTGCCAGACACTTGAACTAGCAGCCAAGGAAGTTCCTGCCATCTCATGATGAGGAGAATAAAGGTGGTGTGATGTGCAGCTCCCTAGAGGCAGATAAATAAATGTGATGGCAAAGTGGGCCAAGGAAGCTAGAGGTGGAAAAGACCAACAAAATTCAACTAACTTCCCTCCCCAGTCCACAACTATGCTAACCCCTTCTGCCACCGGGCCATCTGCAGAGATAAAAATGCCAGTGACTCACTCCAGGTTGGGCTCTTGAGGCTGCCACAAGCCTGATACTGGGGCCAGGGCTCTGGACAGCCTCTCTCCCTGTTCCCTTGCTTACTTGGGTTGGCTTGAGGCCTCTAGACAGAAGCACCCTGAGTGCTATGCCGGGGGCTCCCCAGACTTCCTCCCCATCCCCTCCCAGGTCACCCAACTCACCAACAATGAGGCGCTCCGTGTCTGGAAGCTGCTTAAAGAGCTTTCTGAAGTCTTCATTTCTCTGCTTGTAGGTGGGGCTTAACACCTGCGTGACAATGGCCAAGGTTAGCAGGATGCACCCCGGTTCTGTGGGGTTAGGAAGCAAGGGCAAGAGGAGGAGCACTTGCTTGTGTGTTTAAAAAGCAAAGATGAGGCTCTGCCCTCCCACAGACCCTAGGAGGCCAGGCTGACGAATGGGGCTCGGTGTGGAGAAACACAGTGGGGAGAATCTGGTGCTGGGGAACACTATGCAGCCAGGGCCTCCACCAATGAGAAACGCCAGACACAGCAAGGAGGGGCTCTCGTTATATCTCGATAAGAGAAAGGAAGCAGTGACACCTCCAGGGTGCTTCCTGGGATCCACTATGCCAGCTACTGCTGTTCTGCCTTCTGCCAGCACTACCTTGACAGTGAAGCAGGGACGCAAGAAGGCTGCCCAGCCCCCCATGATGTTGCCCAGAGCACCTCTCAGAAGAAGGTGTTGTCATGACTATCAGAGTGAGCACTTGGTTGTGTGGGAAAGACACGATTTTCTAAGAAATCACATAAAACCAGTACTGCAATAAGCGCACAGATAGAGAATTAAAAAACACAAAGGGCACACGAGAGGCATCCAACTCCCCTCTCCATCCTTACATTATCTAACCCAATCCTTACAGCATCAAGGAAGAGACCAAGGCCAGAGAGAAGCCCCCTGCCCCAGGTCCTCAGCTGGTCAGTGTCAGATCTCATGACCCCTGGTCCTGTGCTCACCTCCCACCCAGCAACATGGCTGCCTCGGAGCAGGCTCATACCCAGAAACTGCCGTAGCAAATCCTCCTTGGAAATCCCATGAGCCAGCTGAATACACAGAAATCCTGCCCTTTGAGGGCTTACAATCTTGTTTGTTTGTTGGTTGGTTTGTTTGTTTAGACAGAGTCTCACTCTATCACCCAGGCTGGAGTGCAGTGGTGTGATCTCGGCTCACTGCAACCTCCACCTCGTGGGTTCAAGCGATTCTCCTGCCTCAGCCTCCTGAGTAGCTGGGACTACAGGTATGCGCCACCTCGCCTGGCTAATTTTTGTATTTTTACTAGAGATGGGGTTTCGCCATATTGGTCAGGCTGGTCTCAAACTCCTGACCTCAAGTGATCCACCCACCTCGGCCTCCCAGAGTGCTGGGATTACAGGAGTGAGCCACCGCGCCCGACCCAAGGGCTTACAATTTTAAATTTAAAAAATAAAATAAAAAAGAAACTAAAAAGAAAATACATGCCCACAGATAAGAAGCACCAGGGGTGACAGATGAAATCAAGTGCAAAGCCTGGGACGAGCCACGCACGGCCAAACGGAGACACCCGCACTCCACCTGTGATGCGCTGACTACCTACGCAGTGACAGCACTGCTGAACCTCACCCTAGGGTGTAGCCAATGGCTACAAAAACAAAACAAAACAAAACAACAACAACAAAAAACCTCGAAAACAACATTCCTCTGGCCCCTATATTAGTTTCAACCTGGCACTGAGATATGGAATCAAGATGGCCCCCTAGTCTCTTAGAACAGAGTCCACACACTGAAAACCCCAGCTTGACCACCTGAGCGCCAGTGAGTTCTCATTATGCCTAACTGACCTTCTAGAGCTGCTATGTGGCTAACATGGAGTTATTATCACGTACCAAGCACAGCTGTAAGCCATAAGCCATGTGCATGTGTCACTGCATCAGACCCCAGATTATTTTTATTATCCCATTTTGCACTTGAGGAAATTGAGAAACAGAGAAGTTAAGCAACTTGGAGTGGAATCTGAGCGAGGCAGTCTGACTCAGTGCTGTCTGAGCCCCTACTCTGTGCTGCCTCTGCAGGGTAACTGCTCCTGGTCCTCTGGCCAAGAGGAAGCAGAAGGGCTTCCCCAAAAGAGCACACTCCCTTGAGAATGAGATGTTCACCTGCTTTGGGGCCCCCACTAGCCTTCCAAGCCTTCTACTAGGTCTTCGTATTTACAAAGTTCCAGTGTCAGCCTGAGGAGCAGCCGACCAGGAGACCCCAAACACACTTCAGGTGAAACTGGATGTCAGCCCTCCAACCCCCTGAAGCCCCAAGTCTTCCTATTTCTAATTTTCCGTCCTAGTGCCTTCTCCCCCTTGCTTCTCGCATATCCACTAACAGCTCAGGTATCCACAGAGGTGGAGGTACAGGGCGTTTGGCCACAATCTCCAACCCGCAGGCAAATCGAGGGGGCTGCTACTTTCCTGTAGCAGCGGCAGGGAGAGGGGAGGGTGAATCCAGCCCTGGTCTGCTAAGTCAGCCAGTCTGGAGGCTCCTTTATCCAGGCTTACCAACACATGCCTGTTCCACAAGGCTGTTGTGTGTATGGCAGGCTCATCAGCTAGGCATGCTGGGCCTGCCACCATGCAGCCTCTCGAAGCCAGAGACCCCAGCCCTCTCCCTCCTGCACCTTCAAAGGCGGGGCCTGGCTCACCTATTTCAATTTAAAATGGTCAAATAATTTTGCTTCCAAGACTGTCAAATCTGGGGCCTTTGGGTAGGAGAGCCAAGTGGCATAACAAGGGTGCAGAACTACCACAGAGACTCAGAGAAACTGGGTCACACACTCACGGCTGGGATTTCCTCAGATCCGTGCCAGCAACGGTGTTCGGCGGCAGCAGGTGCATGGCCAAGCTGCTTCAGGTACCACTGCAGCAGCTGGCTCTCCTGCTCCAGCAGGAGGCTCCAGAGGACCCCTGACTCTGTCAGTGATTCCATTGCCTGGCACGGCTGCCCCTCCCAACGACGCTCGGCTCCCTGAGCACTGACTCCCGACTGTCCCCACACGATGAAAACAACTGGTCTCCCCTGGCTTGACTGTGGATGGGTGGCCTCTGGTTTCTCGGCAGAGGGCCTGTGTGACACTGACAGGTGTTCTTTCTGCTCCTAGAGCTGCGTGCCCAGCGTGAAGCTTCACAAGTGAGCGGAGGTGGTCAGTGAGGTTCTCAGGACAAGCTGGGCAGCCAGTCTCCCATAGTGGAGGTGGTCAGTGTGGTTCTCAGGACAAGCTGGCCGGCCAGTCTCCCATGGCGGGCTCTGCTTTCTTCTTGGCTGGTCCACGGGCAGACAGTAGTCCGGAGGCGGTGACCTCCCCCTGGTCAGTGCAGACAGTCACCCCAAGGGTCCAGAGGATGCAGATGGCATGGCAGGTGCCCAGGGCCAGCTGGAGGTCCGGGAGGCAGGCCCCTGGGTGGACAAGCAGACTCTGCAGGACAAGGATGATCCACAGCCGGGTCCAGGGTTTAACCCCGCCAATCACTTACACGCAGCAGAGTGACTCATAGTTGGTCTGAAACTCCAGCAAAGGAACCGAATGCCCAGCTCCCCAGTCCTGGTCTGTCCCACAGAGTGGCACGTTTAATCAACCTCTACCCTGGGCGGGCACTGGGCTATGACTCACAGCCCTCACCCAGGCAGAGCAGCCACCACTGGCTGCAGCAACAGGGCCTGTTCTCACCCCCAGCCCAACACACACCCCTTTCCTCAGCCCCTGCTCTGCTCGCCTGACCAGCAAACAGCTTCTTTGTTAGAGTCACCCGTGGCAGAGAGGGAGGGAAGAAGGGAGGCAGGGCGGGTGGGCGGGCAGAGCAGGGCCCTACACATGCTTCAAGTTACAGGATCTGGGTGATGGTCCCGGCCAACGTCCTCCAGTAACCCCCAGCTGAGCCTGGCCTCCCCAGCAGATGTTTCCTGCAATGGAAAGTTGCTGGCCAGGGCTCCACATGGAGGCGTGGAGTAGGGAGGGGAGGTGGCAGGGCACTGCTGTTAGGATGAAATCTGAAATGTGAGACTCAAGTTGCCAGGGACTTCTTGGAGACACTCTCACACCTCACCAACCCATCCATCCACCAACTTCCCCAAAGCAGCAGTAGCAGCCTGGGGATTTTGCTGATCGAGTTTCAGACATGCTGGTGGTGGAGAAGCTGAGATCAACAGCTTCGGGATCTGTCTGAGGCACCCTCTTCCTTCCCATGGACCCTGTACAATCTTCAGCATTAGCAAGAGGGGGACCAAACCCAAAAAGATTGTCAGATCTTCAGGGCAAAGTGGCAATACTAAAAGCAGATTTGGGTCCTCAAAGCAGCAAAATCCAGGGAAATGAAAGCCAGGCCAATGGGGCAAGAAGGGCTCCAGACCAAGAAGCCAGGGACAGGGACGAGACAGCAGTGGGGCGGGGAAGATGTGGATTCCCAGGAGAAGTCAGACCCTTGAAACAAATGGGGCCGCTCCCTCACCCTCCCCAGCTCTGCCACCTTGCCAGGAGGGTCTTGGCCCGCACAGGATGAGGAATGGTGCTTTTGTCTTAGGAGTCTTGGTAATTTAATACGGTAGCCCCCAAACTTTACTGTATTTTAAAATGGCCCAGTGAACACATTTAAAAACGTAGATTCCAGGCTGGGCACGGTGGCTCATGCCTGTAATCCCAACACTTTGGGAGGCCAGTGCGGACGGATCACTTTAGGTCAGGAGTGCGAGACCAGCCTGGCCAACACAGCGAAACCCTGTCTCTACTACAAACATATATATATATATATATATATATATATAAAATATAAATTAGCCATACATGGTGACAGGTGTCTGTAATCCTAGCTACTTAGGAGGCTGAGGCAGGAGAATTGCTCGAACCTCGGAGGTGGAGGTTGCAGTGAGCCGACATCACACCACTGCACTCCAGCCTGGGCGGCAGAGAGAGACTCTCAAAAAAAGTAGATTCCAAAGATGCTAATTTAGAGGAACCTGGATTCTCCCAGGTAAACAGTGTTGCAGGAAGTAGAAGAGTCTGACTCCTCCCGCAAACCCTCCCCTAACAAACTCCTACAACCCTCTCTAGAGGGACACTCCACGGATGCAGACACAGCGTTCCATTCATGGTGGAGCATGTCTCACTCTATCCAAAGGACTCCTCCAGGAAGGATCTATGCTTCAAACAGTTCATATCTTCTACTGCACTTGCCATGATGTGTTTCAAGTACAGGTTGAGCATCCCCAATCCGAAAATGTGAAACCCTTTGAGCCCTAACATGATGCCGCAAGCAGAATACTCCACACCTGACCTCACATGACAGGCTGCTCATGTGACACATTCTGGTCAAAACACACTCAGCACTTTTCATTGTGCATAAAATTATTTAAAATATTATATAAAATTATCCTCAGGCTATATGTATAAGGAATATAGGAAATAAATTTGTTGTTTAGACTTGGGTCCCAAGATATCTCATTATATATATATATGCAAATATTCCAAAATCCAAAAAAATCAGAAATCCAAAACACATCTGATCCCAAACATTTTGGATAAGGGATACTGTATCAGGTGCTAAGAAAGTATGTACCAAGTGAATGCATTCCTTATCTACCTCTCAAAGGATGCCTGTTGACACTGCATCTTACACGTACACACAAAGATCCCTGATTCTATATGCTTGGCGTGTCAGTGCCTGGTCGCTGCCAACACCCTCCCCAGCACATGTGTGAGCTTCTCTTTGCCCTGCATGTCAGCCCTATCCTGAGCAGCATGGCAGGCAAACGTAGCAAGTCCATTTTCCAAGGTGATCAGAATGCCTCCCTTGGGGTGACATCGGACCCCAGTATGTAGGCTGCAGGTAGCTCCAAGAGGCTCTGGATCCTTATAGTAACTACCCGAAAACATCTGAGTATTGCTACAGGCCAAGTGGCTGCCTGGGCTGTAAGGGGTGAGATAGAGACAGGATACGCCCTGTGAGATAAAGCCCTGGGAGATGAGTCCCGTCTGCAGAAGCCTTCGTCTCCCCCACACCCACGCCAAGGGCTGGGCAGGGCTGGGTGAGATCTAGCAGAGAAGGAATTGACCCTGGGCTAAACATTAACTCTACGGCAAACAGCAGGAGCTGGGACCAAGTGGTACCGTCTTCCTGGGGACGGCGAGAAGGAGGGGGTGGAGAAGCCCAGGAGAAAACAGATGGATTTCGGTGGGGCATTGATCTCACCTAGGAAGAAACCAGTTAAGATCCCCACAGGAAACTGACCTTGCAGCCAAATCTGGATAGGCAGAAGCCACATGTGGGACAGGAGATGAGGAGGTAACTGAGCAAAGGAGGGAAAGGGAGACTGAGGCAGGCCTGGGGACTATGGAGAAGGGTAGAGAAGGGGTGGGGCTGGGCTGGGCTGGGGGCTCATCTGAAAAACTCAGGAAGGGTGCCAGGAAGACCCTTCAAGTTGGGAGTAAATACAGAGGGGAGACAGACAGAGGTGGAGGAGCAGCGTCAGTCCTGGGGCAACACCAGGTGCGAGGCGGGTCTCCTACCCTCTCCACTGCCCACCCCCAACACCCTGAATTCCATTCCTATAAACCTTTGTTCTTTTGCTTTCTCGCTTATGCCAGCCACTCCCCAGGCTTGGCACTATCCCTCCCTCTCCTCCACAAAGCTGCAGCCCTAACTGCAGGTGCTTCAGGCAAGCAGGGTGCTAAGTCTCAGGCGGCTGCCAGGGTCTGGGCTCCTGTGCTCTGATCTCAGAAATGTTCCTTCTGGGGCTGCCATGGAGAAGACTGCCCACAGGAATGCGCCAGGAGACCAAGGAAGGAAACCCCTGTGACGTTATGCCCCGTTGGGGGCTGAGGGGGAGTAAATTTCACCCCTCCTGCCCCAGTGGCCCTGGCCAGGTTGCCCCTCAACTCTGCCCTTGGCTTCCTGCTGAAGGCAAAACCCTATTTCTGCTTTTCCCTCCGTCTCATGTCTACTAGGGCAGCCCCCTTGATCTGAAGGCCCTGATGAATATGACTGGGGTGGTAGACTGGGGCTTCGGGGGTGAGGAGGAGTACATATAACTGGGCATGGGAGGACTCAGGGCATCTGTAGATGGCACTGCCTTCAAACCCCACTCTGGACCTGACACTCTCCTGCCATGGCCTCTCCCTGTGTCCCTGGGGTCCAGCCACTTGCCTCCACATGACTCACTCTTTAGACCAAGCATGTTTGTCATCATGGCAATGGCTCCTCCCTGGCTAGCCATGTAAAAGGAAATGCTTTTGTCTTCTACAGAGAGGCAGCAGGTGAAGGGGGAGGCTGGGGCATGGGCTGGTTGCTGGCTGGGCTTCCTTTCCTACCAGATCCAGGCTGTTCCAGTGGGCCTGAATGCTCTTGCTACTATCGGCGATTCTGCAGGGCACTGGCCCTCGCTGCTCTGACTCCAGCCAGGGGTTTCCTAAGCATCCCCAGGGCTGGGTGTTACAATGCCTCTACCTATCTGAAGGACATCTAGTGTAATGAATGAGCCTCAGATATCAGAATGGCTGGAGCACTGACCCTAGGATCCGGAGAGAGGTTATAGAGGGCCAGTCAGCAAGGCTGAGAAGGGGAGAGGGATCCTGCCTCAAGGGCAGATTACAACCAGCCCAGCAGAGGCAAGGCAGGAAGGCAGAGCTCCCTAAAGGAACACAGAAAACCAGGTCAAAGCAGCAGGGGCAGGGCAAGGGCCTCCTGAAGAGGCGCAGATGACAGTTGTGGAGGGGTGCTGCGGAGAGGAGCCCGTTCAGCTGCAGCTCCTAAGGAAGCATCTGCACACGATAGCATGGACAGGAGCACTGCACATTGAAGGAGCAGGGTGCCCTGTCACCCGAGGGTGGACCCCCAGAGGGACCGCATGAGTCCAGGAGAGGACGGCCCCACACACTCCTCAGCAAAGAGCCCCTTGTGCGCTTGGCCTCTGAGAATGAATGATCTGAGCTAAGTGGAGAGTCAGGGATGTTTCTCTAATGCACTTGGGATGAGAGGGTGGAGGGTGAAAGGAGACAAGTGAGAATTAATAAAGGAAGAGGCAAGACAAGGCCAGGAAAAAAGAACATCTCGGAGGATGATGCAAAGAGTCGCTGAGGTCCAACCGCTTCTGCACAGACCCGGCGCAGGTGGAACCATCAGAAAGCAGGACTGTGTCACGCCCAGCTCCTCTGCTGGCTCTCATATGTGTCGTCCGAACCCCTGACTTCTGGCCCACCCCATCCTCCAGCCAAGAGACAGCATCTGCTTCTACCCCATCGCTATGCTGAGTACTCAGGCGGAGGCTAAAGGAGAAGGAATCAGGGGGAAGGGATGGCGGAAAGAAGGGGAGAAAGTAAAGCCTGTTAGAAACAGACAGAGAGGGAAACCTAGCCAGGAGAATGGAAATCAGAGAAAGAAGCTAATGGCAGGAGATTAAAGGAAAGGAAAGGGGTGGAGTCAGAGAGCAAAGGGCTGAGAAGAATCCAAGGAAGCACAGGCTGAGACAAAACAAAAGGCTGAGCTAAAGAGCGATAAAAAGAGAAATGACAGATGAGAAGAGGAAGGAGATTAGCAACAAGGACAGGGGCTGGCCTGTCCAAACGGAGATGTCTGAACTGTTTGACAGGCCTGCAGCCACGTGGGTCCTGTTCCCCTATGGGGGCCTGAATTTGTGCAATGCTGTTTAAAAAGGTGCACGGGAGAGTTGAGTGAAGGATGCTGGGGTCCCCATGACAGCTGGGCTGCGGGTCGCTCCCAGGAAGCTCAGCACTCATCCCCCTCCCCTCCTCTGACGCCACAGGCCAGGAAACCTCCTAGAAGGTAAGGGGGTGGCTCAGAGATAGAAGTAGGGTCTGGCTTCTCTCCCACCCCAAGATACCTCAGCCCATAACTCTCTCCACAATTCAGCACAGCCCACCAAATTCTGCCTTGTTTGCGGTGCTGGGCAGGTGGCGGCCAAGGCTTGCAGATCAACAGCACCCAGGACGGACTGGTCACTGGGCAGCAGGATGTTGGCAGCCACAGGGCTCGTGAGCAGACGCCTGACTTTGAGGAACCACCCAGCGCCAAGTAGGAAAACACACACACAGCCCACACAATTGATCTGCAACCTTGTCCCTGCATTAAACCCACACCTCTCCCCTCCGGCCCATCCCCTGGCCAGAGTACCCTCCTCAACTCTGTCCTTCACAGCCACAGCTACTCCATGCCCATATCTCCTGCTGGAGCAGAACCTGGTGTGTCCAGGGAGGGGGCAAAGATGGCTTTCCCAGGATTCATCAGAGTTATGTGTGAGGAGGGCAGGCTCAGAGAGGCAAAGAGGATGGTCTGAGGTCAGCCCCTCCACTGTGAAGTCCCCAAAGGGCAGAACACACGGCGGGGGCCAGCTGAGAGCCTCAGATAGCTGCTCTGCAGGGGAAAATGTCCAAATCCCACCACCCAGTTTGTGTGACTGAGAGGCAGTGGCCTCCGCCAGGCCTGCTTACCCCATAACAGTTTCTATGTATGCAGCAGCTGCCCAGGGCACCCCAGGATGACCTAGACAGTGGCCCCATGCCACACCTTCACCACAGCCCAAGCACCAGGAGGCCTTGCAGGAAGGGCATGCTTTTGCAGCTATTAAAGGGGTACCTGGGACAGGAGTCAAATCCCATCACATGGCTTGACTCTTCCATCAGTGGGGGAAGTTTTCTGGCTGCATTTGCCCCGAAATGTTAAGGGAAGAAAACTAAGCTCAGGCCCCAGGCTGCCCCAGCACCAGAATTCTATCAGGCTCTGGAATGGCTACTCCCTCCCTGACTGGTCTCCTCCTTTAGGGTTGATAGACCCTTGTCTAAGAGCCTCGGTGAGGCAGGGGATACGGCTGGCCACGCCTCCTTGGTCCCCTGAATACAATCCTCCCTCCCCAAGGCTGCCCTGTCCTGCTGCAAAAAATAACCGCTGCAGCTGGTTTAGGAGCAAAGGGGCTGCTAAGAAGCCCACAGGAAAGCCCAATCGCACCCACACCGCTTCCCCCCAACCTCCATCCCCCTCCCCCAATGGCACCCCACACCGCTTTCCCCCAACCTCCATCCCCCTCCCCCGATCGCACCCCACACCCCTTCCCCCCAACCTCCATCCCCCTCCCACTTCTCGGGTACCCAACAAGAAGGGAAACAGGAATACTTACATTATACCAACTCTGGCTTTTCTGAAAAGAGAAAATGAAAGAGAAGGTAGAGTTAGGGGAGAAATGGTGGGAAGGGCCAGGGGGAAGGGCACACAGATAGCGGAGGGTGGGCAGGGAGGAGGGTCCAAATGCAGCTGAATGCTTCCCATGTGGTTGCTCAGGAGGGGTCCTCCTTTCTCAAGGCAGTTCCAGAAAGGAGGCCCGGGAGCAGTCCATGCTGGAAGCCCACCGCGGGCAGGGTGGCAGGCAGCGGCAGCACCAGCTAGAGCTCAACCGGAAGGGAGTCGGAGCCCCATCGCAAGGTTCTGATGGGGTGAGGGGCGCGCGGTGGGCATTCGAGACCCAGTCCCCGAAGGGGGCCTGACCAGAAGCAAAATGCTGATGGCGGCCAACCCAGCCTTCTGCTGTAAGACAGCCCCCTGTAAAAGGCAGGGTGGGACACTTTCGAGGTAGAAAGGGGACTACCTAAAACTCCCTCCAACTGCACTCTCAGCAGGGGGGTGAGTAAATCCCTCCCGTGCCAAAAAATGGGCTGTACCTAAACTGTAATGGTCAGGGAGTGCCTGGGGGTTCTGCGTGGGGCAGGAGGTTGAAGCACATAATCACTAAGGGTCCATTCCAACCCAGTGGTGCCATAATTCAGAACAAGCAAAACAGACCCCACCCCAGCCCCAGAACTTAGGTGTTCTCCATTCCCAGACCCAGGAGGAAGAGGACCTGAATGTGTCTCAGGGGAACAGGAGGGATAGCTAAGATCGTGCCTTATCGGTCTTCAAGCCCTATGGCCAGTAGTCCTTCATGTACATCCACTTGAAAGATAGATGGACACGCAGCTAGACAAGCTTGTGTGCACATATACACACACATACTCATACACATACACACACGCACAAATACACAAGTACACACACATACACAGACACACACATACACACGCACACATACACACCACACACGTGCACACACATGTGCACACACACATGCACAAATACATACCACACACATGCACACATGCACACACACACGCACGAGCACACATTCACACAGACACACATGCATACATACACACCACACACACAAATACACATACACACACATATACACACACATACATACATACCACCCACACCTGCAGACATGCACAAATACACGTGCACATGCACACACACCACACATATACACACATACACACAGGCACGCACATACACACAGAGACATACACATATATACACATACATTCACACACACATACACACGCACACACACGCGCATGCACACACACATGCCTAAGCTCCATCTCTTGGTGGAGCTTAGATTATTTTCAGTTTTAGGGTTCGCTGGATGGAGGAACTTTGTTCACAGATCAATACCTTAGCTCTACCCAGAGGTCTGGAGCCCCTCCACCTGGTGTTAAAGCATCCCGACCCAGAAGGGCAGACAAGAGTAGCCATGATCCTCGAATGTCTGCTGTGTCTAGAGGGAAGGAAAAGACTACGCACCCAAGGGTGGGTGTGTGCCCACGGTGATGACCGCTGGTCATGTGATCTATCTCCTCATTCCATCTGAACTCTGTAAAGACGGTCCACCTTCACCCCCCACAGTGAAACCAGTCCACAGAGGAGCTGGAGGGGGCTGAGGGGCCTCGCGTGGGTGGGGCTGCTTCTGAGCAGCTTTGCCCTCACACATGCCCTCAATGGCCAGGATGTGACCAGAGGTCAATGGCAAGGCTCCCAGTCCCCCTCTGCAAGGTGCTCTCCGGGGTCACTTCCCAACCTGTCACCACGGTCCATCCAGAGGCCACACCCTCCCATAGTAGCCTCATCCCCACCTCCAATTCAGAGGTCTCAGCAGGTAAAGGGCCCAAATCCAAATATCAAAAACTATTTTTTTCCTGAGAAAGGTGCAGCCACATGGGAGTCCGGGACCTGAAAACTCGCTTCTAGGCATTGCAGCCAAGGCTACCCACTTCTGGAGGGGGTGGATGGGGCAAGCAGGCTGCGCCTGGGGTCTGCGCCTGGGGATGGCTCACTTCCTGCATCCTCACACAGAAGCCCTGATTCGAAGCCAACAGGGCAAGAGGCTGTGCAGATGTTCATTACAAAAGACACCTCCCAGCAGTAGGAAGGTGCGCTCTGGGAGCTGCCAGCCCCAGCAGCCCCACAGTCTCCTTGTGCTTCCTCAAATGCAACCCAGGTCATGAGATCCCTGCTTCACAATGGAGAAACCATCTCCCAAGCTCCCAGCTCCTCGTCTCAATGCCGTGACCTTCGTGTAAGACGCTGGGAGGAAAGGGGGCAACAGGAACATGGGCTGACAGGGGGACCCCAGATGCCTGTGACTCCTCCTGCACGGGGCTCCCTCCTGCCCCAGGTAGACAGAAGTAGATGGTCCCTTTGCATGGGCTGGCACATCAGTGCCTGTGCCTTCCAAATCTATGTGGAACTAAGTGTGAGGGTCACACACAGCCTCAGGCAGGGAAGCCAGTCCTGTCTTTAACCTGCTCTGTGATGCTCTTGTATCTAATGTTTGCTCTTTTGTAAAGGGTGGATAAGAACATGTATTAAAGAACTGAAAAGAAACGTGAAAGATACCAAGGAGCAGGACTGTGCTGAGGCTCTGCGGTGAACCAGCAATCTCCAGGCAGCTTCTTACCTTCTGCCACTGAGGGGCCACAGGAACAATGGGTCCCCCCTCCAGCCACGTCCAAAGCAGCCCCCGAGCCTGTCCACTGTGGGCAGGGGTCCCTGAACTCTGCCCAGAGGCACATTCAATCCCCGTGGTTCTGCATTCCCAGAAATGAGTCCCAAAGGCTCTGCCAGATGGGAAGGACCCAGACCCACAGGGGCAGGGAAATCAGAGGAGCTGCGGGCCTCTGAGGGTAAGAAGGGGCATCCCTCGTCCTCTGGCTTTAGTTTGCTGTAGCACCCCTACCTGGAGGACCAGGCCAGAGCGAAGGAAGGCACAGAACCAGGGAGCAGCGGTAGAGGCTTCTCTGACAGCTTATAAATACACGGATTTGGCCAAAGAGGAAGAAGGGAGTCAGGACAAAGACACAGCTGTTGGGGACATGCTCATTTCTATCATTTTTTCTAGAAGGTCTGCAGAGCAAGCACTTAAAGGAATACAAGGTCCCTGGAAACAGACCCAGGTTACTGGGAGGTGGTTTCCAGAAACATCTCCCACCGCAAAGTCTGGGAGTCTGGAAGATTAAGGTGCGGGGTGTGGGGGAGGTAGTGGGGCAGGGACTAGGAGAGCTCTACATTTAGTACGAGTTAGGAATAAAAAACAATTCTTACTTTGATCAGGTTAAGTCTGTCATACTGGAAAGAAAACCACAAAAATTAGATTTGGAAAAAAAAAGAGGAGGAAAGTCAAAAGAGGGTCAGTGCCACAGCGCCAGTGCGATGCCCGCACCGCGGTGGGGAGGCGTGCAGCGGGGCAGGTGGAGGCGCGCTTTGCCGCACCTGCTGCATGGCGCCTTCAGGGCAGGTGGGAGAGCGGCAGAACGGCCCCTCGCTCCCTCTGGTGGCCACAGGCTGTCACTACAGAGCGGAAGCTGCACGGCAGCACAAACTCATTGGGAAGGAAGTGCTGGGGCAGGACTGCACCTAGGAGGGTCGGCCTGGGCAGCACAGTGATGGATCCAGAGGGGTCGGGCCTTAGCGATCACCTGGTGCCATGCCTACATAGTAGCAAGTGAGGAAACTGAGGCCCAGAGAAGGGAAGAAAGACACCGTGCCTGGGACCTGACCCCAGGGAGAAGCAGAGGCACTGGCCAGCTTGCCCAAACAATATAAGGCACGGTGTCCTCTAGGGGTGGCCAGGAGACAGGGAGTGAGGTGGACCAACTACAACAATATCAGTAAAAATAGCTATGAAATGGCTTGCTGGGAAGACATGCGATTAACCCCAGAAGATGTTCCACGGGGAGGGGCATGTCCCCATCCCGCTACCAGACCCTCCTCTTTTTGCCGCAGCACCTGCTTCAGGCCCTGGCCTTCAAAGAACCTAATTCCCCTACTGGTTCTTGTGTTCCTCTTCTGAAGTCTGTGTGTCCTGCACATGCACGTCCCAGGCCAACGCAGTGGCTCCCAGCTCCACGTGGAATGCTACAGTGTCCCTCCTGGCACAAGCCCGTCCTACTTTAACTTCATTGGAAGGAT
Organism: Hylobates moloch; assembly: GCF_009828535.3. Classification (NCBI taxonomy): domain Eukaryota; kingdom Metazoa; phylum Chordata; class Mammalia; order Primates; family Hylobatidae; genus Hylobates; species Hylobates moloch. Next base: position 96,374,413 of record NW_026652286.1, on the reverse strand, counting down.
GGCAGGGCAGGTGTCGATGGTAATGATCAGTGAGAGAATGAAGTGGGGAAGTGGGTAACCGATGTCAGAAAACTCAGAATATGTCTGCCAGGGATGGGCATGGCGTCCACTCAGTCTCCCAGGGGTAAGGAGACCTGCACTCACCCCAGCACCTCCCTCCTCAGTTCCTACAAAAAGGCCCAGTTTGGCTCCTGATTCCTGCTCAGCTCTCAGTCCCTTCATTATGTCTCCTTTTAGCATCTCCAAAACCCCACTCAGAATTCTACCTGCTCCCTGACGCCTGTCCTGGCTGCCCCACTCAAATGATTTATCCTGCCTCGGAGCTTACAGAACATCCCCAACTACTCAAGAGCCAGGCTTAGGGTGTACAGAATCTGGATGGAAAAGTGTGCAGGAGCAGGGAGCGGGGAGCCTGATGCCCGTGTGAGGCCATATCCACCCTCTTGCCAGCCGAGCCTCGAGTACCCACTAGTCCCACATCAACCAAGCCAGAGGTGGGAGGCACTCAAGAGGGGCTGCCACAGGGCATTTCAAAACCCCATTCCCAGATATCAGATATGCCTGCACCTGTCGAGCCACTGGAGCCCACAGAGATCTCCTGCTGGCTTCCTCGCTCCAGGTAAAGTTCCTCCTTCCCTGTCCACAGCCAGCAACGGCCATTTAAAATCCTCAGAGCCAAGATGTGCGTTTAGTCTAAAGGCCACAGACTACAGGATTAGCCGTGTTGCCCCTTGTCCTTCCCTTAGGAAAGGGAACAGCTGTTCACCCTCCTCCTCCCCAAAGCACTGAGAGACTTAGGACTATTATTAAGTCATCCTCAGCTTCCCTTCTTCAGGCTGCATCCCACCCCCTTGCCCCATGGGCCTTGTTGTTTCACAACACCTATCGCTCACCCTCCACTTGCTGCATGTTCTCCTATGGCCTCAGAATTCCTGGGCTCCCGGGAAAGACTCTGGCACTGGCCACATCTCTCCAGGGCCTGCCAATGTTTGCCAACCTTCAGGCACGGGCACCCCACCCTCTGGGAGAACAGCTTCCCCCTCTGACCATGATTCAGAATCCTAAGCACACCGTGGACCCCAGTCTGGGCAGTGGGTAGAAATGCTAAGGGGTGCTCAGGCTGAGCAGCTCTAGAGTGGGGAGGACCAGAGTATGCAGGCAGAGCTCCTGAGGGCGTGGCTGCTGCACCAAGGAACTCATCGACCTGAACCCCTGCCCCCAGTCAGCACAGCCCTCCTGCCATCCTCACTCACCACTGCTGGGCAATCCAGAATCAACCACCAAAGGGGAGGGGCCTGCAGTATGACCAGATGGGGTCTCCTGCCCCAAAGGAATGAAACTAACGCCAGGCAGGACTCTGTTTCTTGACCGCACCATGTAAGGAGGGAATAAACTCCCAACCAGAGGCAGTGTCCAGGGAGCAGGCAGACATGGGTGCAGGGTGGGGAGTGGGGGAAGGTCCGTTCTCCGACATCAGGTGCAGTGAAAATGGGCCTTCAATGACTTCCAAGCCAGCCTGCCAGGGGACAGTGGGGCCGGCCCTTCTGGGAAAGGGACCAAGCAGGACATAAGGGCCAGAATCGGCAGGGCCAGAGGGAGGGGGTGCTGAGCACTACAGACAGATTGACACTAGAGGGGAGATAAAAGGACAGAGACAAAAGATGGCTTACTTTTGAGAGGCGCTTGTGAGACTAAGACCATGCATGCAAAGAAGGTATTTGGGAAATGGTGGGGAAGAAGAGGAAGAACAAGAAATCAAAAGACAAATTCAAGTGGGAAGCCAGCTCCCATGCCTCCCAGGGGTCCCCAACCCCTTCCCAGGCCCTGGGGGTCCCAGGGTGAAGAGAAGTTTCCTGAAGGAGCCCCTGGGCAAAGACATCTTCTGCTCCCCAAAGGGCCGAGGGTGGGGAGGACATCTCTGGGGAACCATAACTAGCCCAGGCCCCCCCGGGGCCTATTTTAGGCATATCCATGGGCCAAGGGCCCCGGTACTCAGGTGGCAGTGCGGACATCCTTGGGAGGATGGAAAGGCCCTGCCACCCTCCTCTCTGCCAGGTGAGTACCAAGTGGATTAGTGCAAAGGTAAGGCAGGAAGGATGGCCGGGGAGGAGGTTAAAAATAGCATTCTGCAAGGTTCCCTGAGGACTCTCCCTAGCAGTATAATGTCCCAAATAATGTTCCCTTCTACCCCTGCTCCAGGAACCAAATTTGAAAACGGTAGCAGGAATAAGCAGATGACCCCCTAATGATTCCCAGAGCGTCTCCCCTCCAAATCTAAAAAAAAAAAAAAATATGAGCCTCCCTACCTCGCCCAGCCCGCCAAGAATGCTTAGCGGGGAAGATATTTAACTAGGGTCTCTCCTGCCTGCCCCGCCTCACCTCACTGGATAACGACTATCTCTGGGCCATTAGGGCTGTTCATCACCTGAGGACCCTCGCAGATGTTCTCCGGCTCACCACCCCAATATCGCTCCCCGCAGCCCCTGACGAGGAGGTACCGCCTCCAACGGGGTCCCGCTCACCTTGGAATTCTTGCCGCCGCTCCGGCCGGACTGGGAGGAGCAGCTGCGCTGCACGCCCTGCTCCGGTGTGGACGGGGACTTGTCCGAGGAGTGATCTGAGCCCTTCTCCACCATGGTGTCTCTGTCCTGGTTCTGCGGGGTTGGCGAGCGAGACCGCTTCCGGAGGATGGGCGAGCAGGCCGGCGTGCTGCGGTTGGAGTTACTGGCAGTGCTGCGGCGGCAGATGGAGAGAGGGAGCGGGGTGGAAAGAGAAGGAGGAGGAAAGGCAGGCAGTCAGTGATCGAGGCCAAGGACAAGTCCAAAGGAGCCAGCTCAGGGAGCCAGGTGAGGGGCTGGGGAGAAACCGGGAGAGAGGGGCCCAGGCTGCGGCTCGCCGCACCGTAATACTGCCGCTGGCCACGGGAGGGCAGCAGTGCCCATGTGGACACAGACGCACGAGGCTAATGGGCAATCGACATTTAGACATGCATCCGTCCATCTGTCCGTCCAACCCGTTATTGTTTGAGCCCCTATTATACGCCAAAAATTGTCTGGGGCATATAGAATTTAATACCTGAAAGGCTCACTGGAGACCACCCAATACAATCAGCTCATTTTATACATGCTGCAAAGGCAAAGCTTCTATATTTTGTTCAGACATTTTTGTTCATGAAAATAACAATTACAGTCCTATTTTTCACAGCCTTCACATACGCATTATTTCTTAAAACATTCCACCAAGGGAGCAATGGCAAGTACCATAATCCCTATGTTAAAAAATGAAGACCAGGGCCTGGCAGAGGAAAGCTAAATGCCCACTGATCAGAGAAACAAAGTGCGGCTCTTCTGAAGTGTAACTCACCCACACCATATTATTTCCTTGTAAGGAAGCCATGTGGGTTCCTGCTTCCTCTGCCCAGGGTAAAGATGCACACAGCCGAAGTTCTCACATTCCATATCCCCATACCCCAACATGTATTCCCAATAAGTACCTTGTACTTCCCACAGGACCAAATCCACTTACACCAAGGCTTATAAGCTACAAATAAAATATTGACTATTTGATATTTCACTTCTGTTTTCAATGGACTAGAAGAAGAGATGAGAGACAGAGGGGAGAGAGAAACTGAATGCAGTTGAATGTTTGCTTTGCTTCCGAGAGTGGAGAAAGGAAAGAGACGGAGAAAGGGAGAGGCTAAGTAGAAAGTGCCAGCAGAAATGGGAAGGAAAGGAAATGTGAGATTGGAAAGCCAAAGAAGCACGGGGCCGGTGGGGTGTCCTGCCCACCCACTCAGCAGTCTCTCAGGCAGGTCAGGCTTCGGGAACACCATGGACTCCCCTGCAGGCTGCATCCCAGCCTTCCCTCGGGGAGTGGGGTGCAGGGCTGAGGACACTGTCATTTGCATGAAGATGCAGCTGTGACCTCAGATGTCCCATTGGCCCCATTTGCAATGAAAACCATGCCCCTTTCAGCAAAACCTTCCACCTGGGCATCCTTAGCAGAGAGAAAGGCAACAAATCCCAAGAGCCTAAACCAGCAAGTGTGGGCAGGAGGGGAGCTGGGGGCAAGCAGTGCGGTAACTTTTGGAAGGAAACTGATAAAGAAAAGAAAAAGGAGACCAGAGAAAAGGAAGATAAATTTGCCCCGAGTGTGTATGGAGAAAAGCAAGGCCCAATGTTCCACTTCATCCTAAAACAGAATTTGCATTTAAAATCTCATTCCTAATACTAACAATAATTGTTACTGGGGGAGGCCAAAGAGGCTCTTCCCGTTTCTGCCCCACCCAATCCTTATCCTTACTCTCTAAACTCGTTTGCTACCATAAACTCTGGAGAAAGGAAGGTACATTCCTTTACTTTGGTTGGAGATGCCAGGCCGTGGGGCTGGTGGCAGGCAGATCCATGAGTGCACAACCCCTGGGGAAGTGTGGAGAGGAGGTGTCAACACACGTCTTTCTGGGGTGAGCCTCCTTGCTCTAGGGCCAACTCCAGCCCATAACGACATATTCCAAGGTTTAAACTGTCTTCTAGGATTATGTTACTAGAACAACGAGGACCTCTAACCTCTAGTCCCAGCTATAATAGTTTGCTCAAAAAAGAACTAGAGAAGTTGGGAGTGGTGGCATGAGCTGTAATCCCAGCTATTTGGGAGGCTGAGGCAGGAGGATCATTTGACACCACGAGTTTGAGACCAGCCCCGGCAACATGGTGAGATCTTGTCTCAAAAAGAACTAGAAAAAGGATGACAATCAAGTACATGCCTATCTCAGACACAATGGCCCCACAGCCATTGTGTATTTTCCTTAGATAAGGAACATCTTCACAAATTCCAGACCCTGGAATGGAAAGGAGATTCCTTCATCCTTCCCCAAACCCAGAATCCCTGCTAACTGGCTTCAAGCAAGAGGTCGGCAACACACTCTAACCAGGAGGAAAACTGACTCCAACTATCCAAAACCACATGAGTCTCACATGAAATGATCAAAGCGTGAGAACTCCTCACCGCCCAGCAGCCCCACTTTAGCCCACCCTACACACACCATGAAAAGATCTACATACCTAAAATGCTGCCTTCAACACATCAGCCAATAAACAACTTATACCATCTCTCTGTGCTCTTAAGGCTGTTGATCATCTGTGCTGTTCTTGGAAACTTCTCCCTGATGACACACACCTCTCTTCTACTCCTCTGCCTGTCTCAACTCCTGTCTCAACTCTTGCTACCCAGCCCGAAATTAATCCTTCCCTAAAGGTGAGTCTGTCACCTCCCTGGCCGTGTCCAGCTTTCTCTAACTTCAACCAGGCAAAGACTCCTCTACCTGCTTCTCGCCCTGGTCACAGTCGTTAGCCTGACCCAACAACCTGCTGCTAGGTGGATGCTTCCTCCAGACAATGTCTTGTGAGTGCCCCACACTGAACACAGAGCTGGACATCTGTCCTCCCAGACCTCCTCCCACGACTGCCCATTCTCAATGGCAGTTTCATTACCAGGTTTCTCAGGCTGCAGACCCCTCTCTTCCATCTCACTCCACAAAAAAATGAGTCACTGAATTCCATCAGTTCTATTTCTACAAAGCTTTTTACCTCATCCTTCCCTTCCTTCCCCAGGGCCCCGGTTCAGGTTCAAGGAATTCTGCTCACCTTCTTCCAATAAATAGCCGGTTGAGTGGTCTTCTCTGCCTCCTTTTCCTCTTCCTACTCACTCACAGCTGTGTCATTAATCTTTCTAAATACAAGCCCAACATCTCACTGTGCTCTACTAGCTCCCACATTAAAGTCCCAAATCCTCAAAATGGAATCTAAGGTTCTCTGCTAAAAGTAAATGACACCTCTATGCTTTTTCTCTCCTTATATGCTCTTAAAGAGCTTGCATATTCCACACCTATACACTTTCCCCCAATTCCCTTAATATACATGCTCTTTCTCCTGACTCCAAACTCCCATACGACTCACTACTTGAGCCTAAAGAGCCCTTGCCCTCCGCATCTTGCTGCTGGAGTCCTGCTCATTCTTTTTCTTTTCCTCCACATCTCCCTGCTGGAGTCCTGCTCATTACTTTTTTTTTTTCCTGTTCATTCTTCAAGACCCATCTCAAATCCCACTTGCTCCAAAAAGCTTTTGTAAATCTCCACCTTGGAGCTGACTAAAGCACTGAATGCACATAGCCTGGTATGAAGGACCTACAAACTCCTGGAGGCTCAGCCCTCTGCACGCCCCACACGGCCCAGCAGGGCTCTGTAAGTGGCATGTGTTCCACTGAACTGAATCCCATCCTACTGACAGTCTTCACACCCTTGGCTTTACCAATCCCGAATATCAAGATGGCTCCCAAATCTGTACCTTCAACCTGCTAATATTCATGAAAATAGCTAAACATTATTGAGTGTTCATGAGCTCCTGGTACAGCACCGAGTACTTATTAAATATTATTTTGTTTAATCCCCCCAACAAACCCATGAAGTTGCAACAAATAGTATCATTAGTCCCATTTTTCAGGTGATAATTTGGATTCTTGACAGATTAATTCACCCAAAGTCACACAGATGGATGGGAGGCAGGGCAAGATTTCAAACTTTCAAACACAGGCCTATCTGACTGTCAAGCTCATTCTCAGAAGCAGGCATTCAATCGCGTTTGTTTGCCGGGTGGATAGAAAGATAGACAGATGGAAAGACAGTGGGTAGCTGGGTGAGTACAAAGAAAGAAGGAATCAACTTCCTGCCTCCAGGCTTCAATCCATTCTCTCTTTTCCTGTCAAAGTGAACTTTCTAAAAAGAGGATTTAGCATTTTTTTCATCCTTTTTGATGATTAAAGACCCCTATAATTTCCCACCCTCTGTGGAATAAAACCTGAACTCTAGACTATACGTTCCTCAATTATCTCACTCAACCTACCTCTGAGAACCCCAAAACTGGCTACCTTTCCAGTGCACCTCTGCCCCAGCCATCGGGGCCTACCTGTGCCTCTGCCCCAGCCATCGGGGCCTACCTGCGCCTCTGCCCCAGCCATCGGGGCCTACCTGCGCCCCTGCCCCAGCCATCGGGGTCTACCTGCGCCCCTGCCCCAGCCATCGGGGCCTACCTGCGCCTCTGCCCCAGCCATTGGGGTCTGTCTGCAGATCCTTTTGCCATGCACACTCACTCTTCCATGTCTCAGCAATCTCTCTCTCTCTCCCTCCCTCCCTCCAATCACCTGATGGACATCTACACTTCCAGACTAAGCCCACATATACCCCTTAGGTGTCTCCACCCGGTGCTCTACCTCCACTCTGATCCTTCTCTAGAAAAGAAGAAATGTTTGCAGTTCTAGTTCTAAGTCAGCAAAGTCAGCACTAAACTTGCTAGAGTCCTGAAACTCTTACGAGGTAACCCATTATCCCATAGATTTGGATGTCCTGCTGAGCAAATAAAACCAATTCCTGAGTATCTTCTAACACATAACATATATAACATAACATAATGTTTCAAACAAACTTTATAATGTGCCATTCATCTAACCCTGCCATCATTATAAATAACAGGATTGCATTATATTTCAAAATCTTGGGATTTAAGAGCTAAAAATAAAAAAGACCTTACATATGCTGTAGGGATGGAAGGAAGACTGGTGTTAGATGGGCTATGGGACTAAGACTCCCTCCCTTAAGGTTAGTATATTCAGCTCTCAACTTCACATGTAAGAAACCTAAGTCTAGGGGGGTTAAGTACCTAGACAAGGTGATATGACTTTGGATCTGGCTCTTCAGTTCCACAGATATTTCCTGACCACCTGACATATGCGAGGCATTCAAGTTCATTTTGGTGAATGAGAAAGGATCTGTGTGCTTGGGACATTTCTAGTCAGGAAGAGCTAGAGGCCTATTCTTCCCATGTTAATATAATCAATAAGTGGGATGACAGAAGGGAATAAAGGAAAACAAGAAATGCTGCCTTGAGGATGTGGCACTTGAGCTAGATTCAGAAAATGTGTTGGAGTTAGCCAGGTGAAGGGTATGGGGTTCAAGGAGGGCACGGTAGGAGAGAAGAGAATGTTCGGGGTGGCGGACAGCATGAACAAGGGTGAAAAGGCATAAAATAGCATGGGATATATGGAACATTGACAGAAACCATGAGTCACCAGCTATAACATGCTCAAGCTGATGTTTTAGAGATTCCTGTAATCATCAGCTCTCATTCATAATAGGTCCTCTAAGACCCCCACCAGCCACCTTTAAGCCATGGCAGGGGCCCCAGAGGTCATTCATTCATTTCCCCATCTCCCCTCTTTTTAAGACCGGCAACACAGGCTATTATTGCTCTCCTCCCCTGGTTACCTTCTTAGCAAACAGTGCTCCCTAAAGTCTGATCACAGTATCTCATGCTACCTATGGTTTGATCCTACCTCCTATAGTTAGGTCTAGCTGATGTCCTTGAGAAAAGGGAAGTAGAGAAAGAGGATGAGGACTCTTCAGGCTTTCTTCAGTGACTCTCTGCAGCATCCCTGCCCCCACCCTCACCCTCCCCGCCGCCCGCCCATCTCAGACACGATGGCCGCTACACCACTTTGCTTGGCTTTCTTCCTCATCCTTATCCCTGGTGTGGTCCTGCGGGCACAAGGCAGACCTTGTCAGCAAGCCAGCTCCCTGATGCTACACATGCATTTTTCAGAATCCTGAGTAAAGCAGAATAGTTAGTTGGTGTTCCGGTGTTCATCACTTGAGTTAACTTGTTTGCCTTCAGAGAAAATCATTTCTGCCCCAGATATTGCAAAATATGTACCTGTCTCTCTGGCCCCCGGTGCCTCCACCTGCTTGGACTGCAGCTGCTCCTTCCTGCTTCCCTCTGCAGTGCACACCCTGGCTGCCCCAGCCCTGGCACATTCCCAATCAGACTGTCAGCCCCCCTCCCCACACATGGACACTGCAATGAAGTGTTGACTTCATTGTTTCTTCTAAGCCCAGCCCTACAGTGACCTAGACGATCAAATGTATGGCTGTAATCATCTCAGTGCCAGGAGCACTGGTAATGAGAGATACAAACACCTATCTCATAGGACTACTGTGTTAAATGAAATAACCTAAGTAAAATATTTAGCACAGTGCTTGGTACGCTCCATAAATATTTTTGAGCTGCTGCTATTATTAAGAAGGCTCTTGGCTGCGTGCCGTGGCTCACACCTGTAATCCCAGAATTTTGGGAGGCCGAGGCAGGTGGATCACTTGAGATCAGGAGTTTGAGACCAGCCTGACCAACATGGTGAAACCCCATCTCTACTGAAAATACAAAAATTAGCTGGGCGTGGTGGTGCACACCTGTAATCCCAGCTACTCAGGAGGCTGAGGCAAGACAATCAGTTGAACCTAGGAGGTGGAGGTTTCAGGGAGCCGAGATTGTGCTACTGCACTCTAGCCTGGGTGACAGAGCAAGACTCCATCTCAAAAAAAAAAAAGAAAAGAAAAAAAGAAAGACTCTTGTTCCTCTCTGTAAAATGTGGAGTAAATATCCTTGTCCGGTTTCCTCAGAGGCTTTGATGTTCCCAAGTGTCACTTCCCATAGTAGGAAGCAGGAACACAAAGAATACTTCCTTAACATGCAGAATCCCAGCCTTAACCTGATACCACCCTCCCAATAAATGAAAATTTCCAGTGGATGGCCTTAGGAATCTGCATTTCAAAATAAGTATCACGGTTGATTCTGAAGCACTCTGAAGTTTGAGAACCACTACACTCCCAAGAAACTATCTCTTAAGTATCAAGGAGTGAGTGACATATCTGCCCCAAGTGACAGAGACCTTTTTACAACTCCAGGTATAACAGTGTGCAGTGTCCACCAGGTAGGTGGACCTGCTGGAATAGTAAAATCATTTGAGCTTGTCATAGGAGTTGCTAATGTGGAAGAATCTGACGTGGAGATGACGAGGTGTAGGCAGAACCCGATGGGACATCACCTTTTGATGTAGGAGCCTAACAATTACCATTGGCGCGAAGGCCCACAGCCATATCACAAGCACCTCCTCTGTCCCTGCTGTTTGTAGCATGGGGTAAACGCTGATGACTAGCCCCTAATTCCTAAGAGAAGACTATCCTGTTTTCCAGTTACACACGTCCTATCCCCATGCTGATTCCAAAGTTTCATTAATAATCCTTCTCAGTTCTTTATAATGCCACTGCAAATATCCATACGAATTAGCCAGCTCCCCTTTGAATTTTCCCATAGCACATGCTCAAGTGGCTGAGAGAGGAGAGCCACACGTGTATTTGTATAACATTTGCATGAAATTTACATGCTGCCTGCAAATGCCTCCATTTGTAGGTCTGCCCCACTAAACCAGTTCCAAATTCAGAGTCTATGAGGACTCCATGAAGACGGTTGTTCTTTCTGTATTATCGCTAGTCACTTGCTAGAGTCTACATTCTGTGTCCATGTATTATCGCTAGTCACTTGCTAGAGTCTACATTCTGTGCCCATGTCATGGCAGGTGGGAAGGGCAGACCCAACCAGAACCTTGTAGCGGGGAGTGAATAGCCCAAATCACAAATGCCAGCAGGGTTCCCAATTCCCCTTGGATCCTCCTCCTTAGATAGCAAACTACCAAGTCACTAGTAGTGACCTGGTAAGGCTTGCTTCACTCCTTGTCATAACCCCCTGAAGTTCCTGGTCTCAGCTCCTTTCACTCATGAAAATAAACCCACAGTCCCAAGTTCTCAGGAGATTTGACTGATTCAGAAAGAGAGCTGAAAGGGCCTTTCAGGTCCAACCCTCTCACTGCTATGAATACAAAAGGTCCAGAGAGATGACACAACTGTCCACCAAGGAGTTAACAGACAGCAGGATGGTTCTTCCCCTTCACAGCTCAGACTCAGGTGCCTAACAGTGCCAATCTCAGTGCCTCCCCTTCCCCACACACATGCTTTTCAGGATGCTGGATGGGGCTGGGGTTCAAAAGCATAAGACCCGCACTGTTCTAAGAAGAGTTCCCTGTGGCCATGCCTGGAACCTGCTCTCTGTGTGCCTATCACTGGCATCTAAACCTGGTGATAACTGCAACCGGGTCCAGTTCCCTTTCTAGGGGAGAAAATCAAGCTGTGATTACCTGTTTGAAAGAAGGAACCAGAACAGCTTTGAGAAGAGATGTATTTTTTTCCCCACAGCATAGAAGTTCTCTTCCCAAACTTACACTAAAGCAGAGTCTCAGCCTGGTCCAGGCGTGCCACACGTTGGCCTAGATTTAGCAGCAGGTTGCATTTCAGCAAGGGACAGAAAGGGAAAGGGCTCCCAAGCTAACACCTTTCTTCCCTGTCACAGTTCCTACAGATGCCATCTGCAGATCTGACACAGAATGGACCTTCCCTACCTGCTGCAAGGGCAACATTTTGACAGAAATGAACCTCTTGTCCCCTCTCCTCCATTTGGGAAAATTGCGGAGATTCCTGGAGGCCTTTCCAAATTGGGATCTTGGGTGAAGTATACAAGGTGTTCAGAGACAGGGTCTGCCCGAAATTTGGACCAAAGGTGGAACTGGACTGTTGCCAGGTTCAGACCACTGGTAGAGACACCTTACAAATGGAAGCCTGACAATTCTCCAGGCTCATGAACCAGCCACTGTGGGCCATCCAAACATTCACTCAGTGTCCACACGGCCCATTCCCTACCTCCTTCTGCACTCCGCCCCTCACATGCCCTATCTCTGTAAATACTGTGTAGATAATTCAGGGCACTTCTTATGGGCAACAAGCCCCACTTACTGATTCCTCCTTCCCTGTCTTGTATAAATATTTAAGTTATTAAAAAAAACCCAAAACTTTAAAAAATTTTTACAAAGAAATTTAAAGGTGGGACAGCCCATCCAAAACATTTGCAGCCAGCTAATTTAATACCTAGACACAGTCTCATTAGGGATCTCCTCAAGCCTGGAAGGAATTACTTGGTGCAAGGGAAAGTCTGAGCAGTGACTTCGGTTGTTGATGAATTTATTAATTGACTAATTAACATAAGGGCAAAGTCCATGGAAAGTTTTTGGCGAAGTAGAGAAAAGTAGCACTTCAGTTACCCTTCCACTGGCGTTCTCAGTCCAGAGAGGTGATAGGAAGAGCTGGACCTGGGCAAAGGTTGTTTGCTTTTCCTGCTCAGGCCAAGGAGAAGAGGTCCTTCATCACCATGGCTGGAGTCTCCATCCATCCCACTCCCCCCTGCTGCCTGGCTTTCCTGCAGCTTCTGTTCAGTCCAGAGTTTGGAATTCAATCCAGGAACAGGCATGACAAACACTATTTTTCATTTCCATGGAGACAAGGCCCTGCAATAGAACCAGGACTCCATGCCTGAAATGACAAAACAGCCTGACCCACTTTTCCCCCTTCCTACAAAAACAAAATAAGTTTGTTTGGGTCCTGCCAGAGCCAAGGAGAAAAAAGCAAGAGTTCCTGTTATCTCAATGGATATTTCAAAGAGGAACAAATTATAACCATCTTTGAAAACACTGATAATGCTACAGAACCAGTGTCAGAAATCAGACATAAATCACTTTACCCAAAGGGCTCATCTGCAGTAAATCCATTCTGCTTCCTCCTCCGAAGCTGCTGGGGAGAAGGTTCATCTCCCCTAAGAGAAGGATTTAATGACCAGCTATCCAACTTCTTATAGAATCCAACTGTTTCCTCAACTTGTCTTGCACCATTTCCTCCCTCATTTTATTCTAGCCTCCCTGGACCTTTCTTTTTCTTGAGCAAACCCAGTTCACCTAGGATATTGGCACTTGTTGGTCCCACCGCCTGGAACTCTTACTCTAAAATTTTGAATGCTGGTTCCTTTTCAGCCTTCAGATCAAAGCTCAAATGTCACCTCCTCAGAGCAGACTTTCTTGAAGGGCCACTCCATGTAAAGTGGCCTTCCTAAGCCCAGGCAATCATTACCACGTGGCCCTGTTTCTCTTCGCTGCCCTTATAGGAGCGGAAATTGTCTTGTGTTGTTGTTGCTGTTTCATTGCTTACTACCAGGCTGAGCACTCCATGGGAGCTGGGGCCATGTGTATGTGTGCTTCGCCAGTACCTCCAGCAAAATGACTGGCACATACTGGGGTTGCAGATATATAGTCCATGAATTTTAAAAAGTGGGATCTTCTTTCTTTTTTCTTTTTCTTTTTTTTTTTTTTTGCGACAGAGTCTCGCTCTGTCTCCTAGGCTGGAGTGCAGTGGCGCGATCTTGGCTCACTGCAAGCTCTGCCTCCTGAGTTCACACTATTCTCCTGCCTCAGCCTCCGGAGTAGCTGGGGCTACAGGCGCCCGCCACCATGCCCGGCTAATTTTTTTGTATTTTTAGTAGAGACGGGGTTTCACCATGTTAGCCAGGATGGTCTTGGATCTCCTGACCTCGTGATCTGCCTGCCTCGTCCTCCCAAAGTGCTGGGATTACAGGCGTGAGCCACCGCGCCTGGCCAAAAAGTAGGATCTTCTTAAAGCCATACATTCCATCGTTCAGCCACTCTGATAGACATGTCTTTATAAACCTGGCCCCAAATCTGCCTTTTTTAAAAGGCCAGCCTTTTAGTCCTTTTTCTGGCTCTTGGGTCCATGAAAACTAAAATATGACATCACTTCCAGACTCTCTGCTAGCCTTGTCACTCTGTCTAGACATCAGGGTACCTGATTTAAAATCCTGAGCTGATTGGTGCCCTTGAGAAAATCACTTTTTCTTTCTGTGCACCTGTGTTTTTAGTCTGTTGCATGATCACAACCTATTTTCCTGGAGTAAGAATCCTTTAAAGAATAAACCTAATTAGACCGTGCATCCCAAAAGTAAAGAGCTTCCTATAATTGCTCATGGAGTGAAACAGGATTAGCAGTGGAATGTGAATTCCCAGTTAAGAAACTGAATCCTGTTCCTAAATTCAGTCCTTTCCACATGGCAAAGACACGGGATGAGAGTACAGATTGTGGCTAGGCATATATTCAGCTAGTTCCTACATCCACAGAGCTGGGACAATAAAGACTTAAGATAAAGCAGAAGATACTAAAATCAAACATAAGAACTTACTGGTGTTGTACAATTTCCTTTTCCTGAGATTGTTCAAAGCAGAACAAATGCCTAACATTTAGGGGACAGTCCTGCTGGGTTCACAGGCTGGGTGTTGGCTGAGCTGATCTACAATAGTCTGTAGTTTGGAAGGAGCCCATAGTGGTCATGTAATCCATCCTCCCACTAGGTGCAGGGCTCCCTCTGCAATGGCCCTGACAACAGCCACCAGGCCTCTGCTTCAGATCTCCACTGACAGAGCTCCCACTGGCCAGCTGCTTACATGTTGGGGCAGCTCTAATGGCACTCTTATGTGCCACAGTCCTCATTCCCCCATGACTCTCAGCGATCATTATCTGTCCAAATCTCTTTGATTTTAATAGTCTTTAGAAATTAACCTAACTTTGCTGACTCAATGTCATTAAGCGAGAATTTTGGAGCACCTCTAACTTTGTATTACATATTCATCCTGAGGGCCCAATAGGACAGCAACAGTGTCACAGTTGTTTGTATCCACATGATATTAAATGTGATATTGGGCACACAGTAAGAATTTAATACTTTCAAAATCGCCTCTATGGCCAGTTGCAGTGGCTCATGCCTGTAATCCCAGCACTTTGGGAGGCCAAGGTGGGAGGATTGCTTGAGGCCAGGACTTTAAGGCCAGCCTGGGCAGCAAAGCAAGACCTCGTCTCTAAAAAAAAAAAAAAAAAAAAAAAAGAATTAGCCAGGCGTGGTGGCAGATGCCTATAGTCCCAGCTATTCAGAGGTTGGGGCAGTAAGATCACCTGAGCCCAGGAATTCAAGGTTGCAGTGAGCTATGGTCACACCACTACACTTCAGCCTAGTCAACAGAGACCCTTTCTCAAAATAAAATAAAATATGAAATTACATTAATAAAAGTATATAATAAACTTGCCTCTAACAATCTCAGTCAACTCTTAAGTACAATCCCACCCAAAGTATTTCAGAAGCCCAAACGTTCAAGGGAATAGAAACTTGTGAAAGCAGAAAGGCGCTAAACTCTCCCACGAAGCCCTTTCCTCAAGAGATTTCCAATCCACTGGGAGGCCAAGACCACTGGAACAAGGCAAGGAGTTCAACTGAATAGAACTTCCAGCTTCTCCTGTGTTTGCTCATCAAGGGCCCCTCCCCCATCCTCAGCAAGAGAAATGCTGCTACTAAAACCAAAAGGAATTCGTGCAGGATCCATCCAGCCACCCGTCAAACAGTTGGTGAGGACCATGTTCTATGCCCATGCCAGGTAAAGGTTTAGGCATTGGGGATACTGTCCCTGACTCTAAGAAACTCACAGTCTGATGGAAGACACAGACATGTAATGAACTAACACCGTGCAGTATCTCCCATCACCACTCGTCAAGGGAGACAGGCCAGGAAACTGAGGAATGGCCCCCAGGAGTTAGGTGGCCTTCCTGACTCAGGTCTTCCTCATGTCTGATCTGGGGACAAATCACTCCTCTCTGAGCTTCCGCTTTTATTATGCAAGAACAAGAGTGGATGCTGCCTAACCCCCACAAGGACATGGAGGAGGATGACAAAGAACATATAGAGAATATACTGTGAAGAACTGAGAGCAGCAGCATCTCTGAGACAGAAGGACTCAGATCTAAATTAGGCAAAGCATCCAGAAACAAAATCCAGGCAGTCTGGGCCACAGTTAACTCAGCATCACCAGCCTTTTCTCTGGCCAGAGCCACATCACCTCAGCGCCAGAGGTTGCTATGGTACTGTCAGCTCAGTGTTCCTCGAGAGGCAGTGGGACTAAGGCTGTGCAGGTGGGGGAGAAGTTGTGACACGCCACATGCCCTGCCCCTTATATCGCTCCTCCCCTGACCTCACTGGCCTACCAGGATGGCTAATCTCTGCCTGACCACTGGGATTCAAACCTGGTTCTGATTTATTTTTCTGCTATAACTCAAACCGAAGCATACCAAAGAATGACCACATGTTAAAGTCAGAAATTTTAGAATAGAGAAAACTGTAAGAGGTCGGTCCTGCTGCTGGCTTCAAGCAGATGCCCGTCAACCAAGAGAGGCTTTAGTCTAATTTAAAATACATTCATGGTACGAAATCCCAGGGCTTTCCCTTGCCACCCTTCTCATTGTCTCCTGCTATCATCAGGAAGTTATTTATGATTTTAAAAAGAAAAAGCCCAGCCTGGGCAATATAGTAAGAGCTGGTCTCTACTGTACTTTTAAGAAAATTAAAAAATGTTCTTAAAATTAGCCAGGTGTGGTGGCTCACGCCTGTAATCCCAGCTACTTGGGAGGCTGAGGTGGGAGGATTGCTTGAGCCCTGGAGACAGAGGTTGCAGTGAGCCGACATCATGCCATTGCGCTCCAGCGTGAGTGACAGAGTGAGGCCTTGCCTCAAAAAAAAAAAAAAAAAAAAAAAAAAGAAAAGAAAAGAAAAGAAAAAAAAAAAAAAAAAAAAAAAAAAGAAAAGAAAAGAAAAGAAAAAACCCTCTGTTCTATTGCACTTAATCCCATTTTCTTTTATTCCAGCTATCCTAGACTGCAGGTCAGTTCATCAGTTATAACCCTTCCCCTGTTTCTATCCTCCTTTCTTTGGGTGAAACAATTCTACTTCCTCAAACCTATTCTCCGAAGTTAAAAAATCACTTCTCCTACAACATCCCCACCCAATCTTTACCTCTCAAGGGCCAGTCACTAATTGATGTATAACTCATTGCACCTTGGGACAGCTCTGATAGTTTTTATTTTAAGCTCAAACTGTTTCCTGTGGCTTCCTACCAGAGGTCCCATCCTACTCCCTTGTGAGCCATAGAACAAATCTAATTTCTCCTCCACATGACATTTTCACGTGGCTCTCATGCCTTCTCGGGACCTGCTGGACTGTCACATTAACATGGCGATGGCTCCCTTAGCCAGTGATTGGGCTCCGTCTCCTCTGAATGGAGTCCAGGTGATCTCAACTTTCTTAACTATGAAGCCCAGATGCCCAGACATAGCTGTAATACTGCAGAGAAGTGGCCTGAGCAGCTCAGAATAGAGCAGAATCATCACTTCACCTGCTTTGGGAATGATAATGCAAACATATATTTTCAGTCATTTTCTGAATCAAAAGTATCAAGAAATTGCTCACTGTTCCTTTATGAGTCTCTGGGTATAGTGCTTCAATCTTATCCTGTAGGCTAAGTGGGGTGCATATCCCTCCAAGAAGCAAACACCCCCACCACTTCCCCCAATTAGACAAATCCAAGTTTCGGCAGAAGGATGAACAATTTTACCCCAACTCAGGTTACACTATAATTCTGAGTGTTTATATGAGGATCTCTAGGCCAGATGCAAAACCAGAGACCTTGAGAGTCTCTTATCTGGACACAAGAATAGTGTTTGCATTTTTAAGTGGCTGAAAAACATCTGGAGAATATTTTGTGACATGTGAAAATGATAGGAAATCCATATTTCAGAGTCCATAAATAAAAGTTTTATTGGGAACACAGCCATGCTCGTTCGTTCATAAATTGTCCACGACTGTTTCTACTGTGCAAAGCAGAATTGAGTAGCTGAGACAGCCCGGCCCACAAGGCCCCCAGTATTGACTATCTGGCTTTGTACCAAAACAGTCTGCTGGCCTCTGGTCTAAACAGAAAAGACCTTGAAAAGGTCAAGGGGAGGGTGCCTGCGTCTCAACCATTGGGAGAAAGGGCTGCAGGCTTGCTCCTGTCAGCAGAAGAAATTTGTAGGGCCAGAAAAGAAAGAAGCAGGGAGGGGGAGTGGGAGGTGTTTAGTTTTAGGCTTTAAAAAAAAAATTATTATTAAATAGAGGCAGGGTCTCGCTATGTTGCCCAGGCTGGTCTTGAACTCCTAGGCTCAAGCGATCCTCCCACCTCAGCTCCCAAAGTGCTGGGATTACGGGCATGAGCCAGCACACCCAGCCAGGAGTTTTTCTTCTAGGTGATGACAGCTTTTATTCCTTCATTCTTTCCACAAGTGATTGTTTTGCAGCTGCTTAAATGCCTACAGAGGTAACCGGACTAGCTGATTCTCCACTCCCCACCCACCCCCAATCCTCACTGGGCACTACTTTTTAATCATGGCCTTGACATTATCAGTCTCTTGCTACAGGTGACTCCCAAAAACATCCCTTTCCCTTACCCTTCTTCCAAGGCCAGCTTTTTTCATCTTGGTTCCAAACTTCTCTAACCTGCCGAGTGCTATCCAAGGCAAAGGCTAGAAATATGACCACCATTCAAGGTCAGCTGCGGAGGGAGGAGAGGCAGGAGGTAGAGGAGCGAGGGGGTCTCCCCGGAGCAGAGTGTGCTAGCAAGTATCAGAGAAGAGGCAAAGATGGCTTTCTCTAGCCCTGCCTGAGCTCTTGGCTGAGGCCCCGGGGAGAGAGCAAGCTCCAAGTCCTCCCCCAGCCCTCTACTTCCTAAATCAAGCAAATAACTAACAATGCAAGGAGGTGAGGGGGAGTAAGGCCCAGCCACTGGGTAGCTATTTTCTCAAAATACATGGCAAATCTCTGCGCCAAATGCTGGCTAAGCCAAAGAATAAACAAATCCCTTTATTTCTCTGAGATGAGAGCTATCAACTTCCCCTCTCATCCTCTCCTTCTGCTGGCCAGATCCATCTGTCCCATGGCCCACTCCCTGTAGGATAAGCAGTGTCTGTCCATATCTTCCTGACCACAGCTCTGGCCAGCTCCTACCCCCCCCCCCCCCCCCGCCCCGGCCCCCCGCCGGGAGGCACTGCAGAGGGAAGCCAGCAGGTGGGGAACAGGAGCACATGGCCTGTCCACACCTCCCCCAGAAGCTCTCGGCCAGTTCTCCATGATGCATTGTGCCACTAAGTCATTCCTCTGCCCTCCTTTCTCCAAGTTAGAGGGTCCTGAATAAGTCTTGCTGGACAAGGAGACCATCATCACCCTCAACCCAGCCTCTCCCTCCAGCCCACCCCAGGGCCACCCCTCCGTGATCCAGAGCTCAGCTCTAGCAGTGCTACTATAGAGGAGAAGAGAAAAGGCTAGGGAGGGAAAAGAAGGTGGCATCTCTGCAGCATGATGTCACACTGGCTGCTTTAGGATCCCCAGAACAGAAAACAGAAGCAAACAACATGGACTCCGGATTTACTCTGCCTTGAAAGGTTTGTGTTCCTGGCAGCTCTGAGCAGCCTGCGTCAGATGAGAAAAGCACACAACCAGAAAGACAGGTCTTCACCACAGCCCCCAGGGCCCCATTCTGACCCCAGGACAGAGCCACCTCTTCCAAAAAATCCCACGAGGAAACAAAGACGCACACACACACACACACACACACACACGCGCGCGCGCACCAGGCGTCAGCACAAGTTAGCACTAACCTGGAAGCCATTAGGTAGGAACAGTAGCAGAGTGCAGTGCAGAGAGGAACTCATTCATTCATGCATTGGGCAGTGGGGGGCAGGGGCGGGGAGCGGGGGCCCTGAGGAGGCTGGAGGGCACTCACCTCCATGACCATCCCAAAGCCCTGTTTCTAACGGGGGAGGGGACTCGGGCCAGGGCTCTCAGAAGCTGGGGGCGCTTCTTTGCTCTGCTGTTTCACACCGCTGTGGCATTTTAAGCATGACTCCCCTTTATTTCCCTCTCCCCCACCTCCCTCTGCGGCTGTTATTTGGTGTGGTCGTGCCGCCTTACAGAAGTCCCTCTCTCTCTCCCTGGCTCCCTTTCTCTCTCTCCCTCTGACTCCCTCAACAGACAGCTGTTCTGAGCTCAGGCACGCAAGCGCACAGGCGCACAGACACACTTAGACACGCACCCCTCTTGCGCGCAGACACGCACACACGCACACGCGCACACGCGCACACACGCACACGCGTCGCCTGCCGGTTTACATAATGCAACTCTTTGGTGCAGTCAGCTTGCCGGCGCTCAATTATTCATGCCAGCGTGGAGGACACAGCCGCTGGGGCTGCGGGGGGGGTTATTTCCTCTTCACCCTCAATCCGACAAAACACAAGACCATGTTCCCCGGAGACTCTGCTCCCTTCGCTGCCACCAATTATTTCCCAGGTGCTGCCCACTAGGTCGACCTGTATCAAGGAGGTGACACTAAATAAAAACGCAGGTGCCTGGCTCTAAAGAGAGTCATGCATCCTTCAAAGGATGACGGCTGCTCTCACGGCCCGAGCCCTGGGAGTAGAGGAAGAGAGGAGGCCAGCACTGAGGCCATACTCCGCAAGAAAAGATGGCCGAGGGCCTCTTCAGTGTAGCTGCTCCCAGACTTCCAGGATGCTCGCCTCTCCGGCAGGTCAGGCTCTCACAGGCGGCAAGAGTAACACTGAGGGAAAGCACTTACATTCGTGGCAAGGCAGAGTCGCCTGGGTCTTCTAATTCTAAGCTGCACCTCTTAAAAGTGTTTTTTTTCTCTGTCCATTCACCGAAATGCAGTATTAGTACTCAGACAGCCCCCAGAGGAAAGTTCTGGCAGTGCGAGGTATTCTATTCAGCAACGATATTAATAATATTTTGAAAGTCATTCATGGCTTACAAAGCATTTTGCCTACATTCAATCATTTCATTCCCACCACAATCACCTAAATACTGACCTGTCTAGTGGATCTGGAAATTGAGTCCTGGAAAAGTGAAGGTCCTATGCAAGAAAGAGGCAGAGCTGGGAATCCAGATCACCTGCCTCTAGACCCATGGCGATTAACCAATTGCCTTACACCCCAACTATTTGAGAACCACTGTTATCTCTTGAGGGATGTAGCACAAAACCGACAACACTAACAATGATGATGGTTAGCTTGGTGCCTGGGAAACTTTAATCCCCTAAGAATCTTCTTCACCCACAGATTCTGATACAGCAGGTCTAGGGGACCACCCAAAAGTCAGCCTTTCTAACAAATCCCCAGGCGATGCCCACATTGCTATTCCAGGACCACCCTGAACAGCAAATGTTTGGCTTATGCATTCTCATGCTTTGAATCTTCCAAAAAGACAGTTTTGTCTGTCCACCGCAGCTGCATAGGAAAACATGCTGAAGGTGAATAGTAATTATAATCCATTGATGTCACCTGCATCCTGCTCAAACTCATGCTGAGAGCTAATATTTCTTGGGCATCTGTTGGCAAAATGTCTCATTCTGGGAGGGCCAGCCCCTGCAGGCTCATCATGAAGTCTTTCCAAGATTGCTTGTGTCTGCAGCCCGTTGATAGAACAGCGGCCTCACAGTATCTGGGAAGCAGACAGGTCTGGGCTGTCTGGCCCTACCTCCGTTACCTAGAGGAATCCCAGCTCCAAAGAAAGGTATATTGGCAATGCCCCGATTTCAGCCATCACTCCTTGTCTGGCTCAAGTCCGACCTCTTCTGAAATGCCTATCTGGCTCTTCTCTGTTAATCCATAGAAAGATCTTGGACTAGAATCAGATCTGGAACCAAAGCTGAGTTGCACTGCTTGCTGGTCACCCACCTACTCTCATCTCAGACTCAGTTTCTTCATCTGAAAATGCTAATACTACATATTTCCTCCTTTGTACTGTTGAAAAGATGATGAAGTCAAGAAAAGCATGTGAAAGCACCCAAGAACCGTTGGGTACCTCTCCTGCCCCGCCCTTATAGTACACATTTAGAACTTAATTGCAGATTCTGTTGTCCTCTGTTGGTTTTACATCCCTGAGAAGATCGTAGGCTATTTTTTCTTTCATGTCCCTCCAGCATGTAGGAGTACTGGGTACACACATATTCAGTAAATATCTTTGGGCTGGGCGTGGTGGCTTATGCCTGTAATCTCAGCAGTTTGGGAGGGAGAGGTGGGTGGATCAGTTGAGCTCAGGAGTTTTAGACCAGCCTGGCCAACGTGGTGAAACCCCATCTCTACTAAAAATACAAAAATTAGCCAGGCATGGTGGCACACACCTGTAATCCCAGCTACTCGGGAGGCTGAGGCAGGAGAATCTCTTGAACCTAGGAGGCAGAGGTTGCTGTGAGCCATGATCGCACCACTGCACTCCAGCCAGGGCGACAGAGCAAGACTCTGCATTTAAAAAAAAAAAAAAAGTTGCACTGAATGTCCTTTCCTCCATTAAGGCATAGACACAGGGATTGGTGGAATCAAGTGGCCAGAGTCCTAGTCCTAACTTCCCCACTCACTTACTGTGTAACTTTGAACAAGTTGTGCTAATTTTGAAGGGACTTTCCTTCTTTCACTATAAAATGTACAGCTGTATATAGGCTTACACTGTTAGTATTTTCATGGCTTATATTAAATACAATGGGTTAAAATCGTATGTCAGGGACTAGACAAATACAACTTCAAATGTTAGTCCTATCAATTACTTCTTCTGTGCTCTTTGAAAAGTTAGCTTCACTAAGTTTCCGATCTTAATGAAAAGTGTGAGGATTAAATGACGTAAATACATGCAACCTACTTCTCACTGCATCTGACACATAGTATGTATCTGTCCAGTAAACTAAAGCTACTATAATCAATACTGGTCAAAAACAATAGCTACTGTTGAAAAACACAGTGAAAAATATCTTCTAGTTTTGAGACAGATATTCAGAAGCCTTGAGTTTGCATACAAGAAAGATCTCAGTTCCTTAAGATGCACGAAGCATGTGTGTGGTATTTCTTCGGTCACCAAATTGTTATTTGCCTGCTCCCCTCAAAATGGACACATTAAATAATACAAAAGTAACAAAACAAGCAAATCAGGGAATCTGGACTGTGTCTACTGTTAAAGAATACAAGCCTTTCATGATGAGAAGCGTTTCACTTGAGCTATAATAAAACCAAAACTATCCTGATGATAGCAGAAGAGTACTATCTATGTGCAGTGCAATTTGCTAAACCCCTGACAAGAATTATTTCACTGAATTATATCAACAGTATATGAAATGGATACTACTTATTATTCCCATTTCTCAGATGACAAAACGAAGAGGTAGAAAGTTTAATAACTTGCCTATAGTACATGGTTATTAAGTAGTAGAGCCTGTATCTGAAACCCCATCTGCCTTACCCAAGTCCTACTCTGAACCATTACATTGCGTGTGAAAAGAAGGGGCTACCGACATGCCATTAGGAAGGCATGGGCCTTTTTATCCTAATGGTGTTTATAATTTTGCACAGAGGCACTCATACTTTCTGCCCTTGTCCTTCTTGAAAGGACAGCACAAACACTGGGGTGACCAGCTGATCCAAGAGCAGGTACATGCTGCAATCCTAACAAAGCCAACAGGACTTATGCCTCTGGACTCAATCTCCACACTTTCACAGCTATTTGGTGCCTAAATTCCCAAGCTGCTTTTCTGTAAATGAATTTAGGAAATGGAGGTAAAAGTGGGTACCTTTCTCTGAATTAAACTTTTCCTTCAGAGATACAGAAAACTGACACTATCTTCTATTTTTTAAAGGAAAAGAGGTTTCTGAGAGTCCTGTGCAGTGTCAAAAGCACTTTCCGGAGACCACCCTAGAGGAATCAGGGCTAAGAAAGAGAAGTTAAGATACACCTGCAAGCCGGGCGCGGTGGCTCACGCTTGTAATCCCAGCACTTTGGGAGGCCAAGGAGGGCGGATCACGAGGTCAGGAGATCGAGACCACGGTGAAACCCCGTCTCTACTAAAAATACAAAAAAATTAGCCGGGTGTGGTGGCGGGTGCCTATAGTCCCAGCTACTCGGAGAGGCTAAGGCAGGAGAATCGCGTGAACCCGGGAGGCGGAGCTTGCAGTGAGCCAAGATTGCGCCACTGCACTCCAGCCTGGGCGACAGAGCGAGACTCCATCTCAAAAAAAAAAAAAAAAAAAAGATACACCTGCAAATCCAACTGAACCAATCCATTCAACCCAGACCTGATCAATCACATTTTATATAAAGAGGGTCAGTGTCTACACAGTATTTTATTCACTTCCTGTGTTTGATAATTTTTGTTGACATGCATGGGAGACATTGACAATAAAGGCTAAGATCTTACATCTCTGAACCCTACCTGCATTCTAATAAAATAAAATTTAAAAACTTTTACAGAGTAGCACTTCAAACAGTTATGTAAATCTGAATTTGTTGAATCATGGAGAATGATAGGCAAAAGTGAACCTCATTTTTTTTTTTTTTTTTTTTTTGAGATGGAGTCTCCCTCTGTCGCCCGGGCTGGAGTGCAGTGGTGCGATCTTGGCTCACTGCAAGCTCCACCTCCCGAGTTCATGCCATTCTCCTGCCTCAGCCTCCCTAGTAGCTGGGACTACAGGCACCTTCCATCACGCCCGGCTTTTTTTTTTTTTTTTTTTTTTTGTATTTTTAGTAGAGACGGGGTTTCACCATGTTAGCCAGGATGGTCTCGATCTCCTGACCTCAGGATCCGCCCATCTCGGCCTCCCAAAGTGCTGGGATTACAGGCGTCAGCCACCGCGCCTGACCGAACCTCACTGTTTTAAAACTATCATCCAAATCACAAGTGCTTTTCTGAAGCACAGTCATTTAGGAGATTTCTGAAGTGTGTGGGATACAAAGAAGAAGAGAAACAGGGATCGACAAGTTACTGAGAATTCACTATTGCAGGCACAGGGGTAAATGCTTTTATGCCTTTTATCCTTTTATAAAACTTATTTCAGGCCAGATGCAGTGGCTCATGCCTGTAATCCTAGCACTTTGGGAGGCCGAGGCAGGTGGATCACCTGAGGTCAGGAGTTCAAGACCAGGCTGGGCAACATGGTGAAACCCTGTCTTTACTAAAAATACAAAAATTAGCCAGCCGTGGTGGTGGGTGCCTGTAATCCCAACTACTCAGGGGGCTGAGGCAGAAGAATCACTGGAACCCAGGAGATGGAGATTGCGGTGAGCCGAGATCGTGCCATTGTGCTCCAGCTGAGTAACAAGACTGAAACTCTGCTTAAAAAAAACGTATTCTATCAAACTGATGAGAAAACTGAGTATCAGAAAGCTATACTTTACTTACCCATGATCACACAGTTATTTCTAAAAATCCATCTTTTCCACTGGGCACAGTGGCTCACATCTGTAATCCCAGCACTTTGGAAGGCTGAGGCAGGTGCATCACCTGAGATCAGGAGTTCAAGACCAGCCTGGCCAACATGGTGAAACCCCATCTCTACTAAAGATACAAAAAATTAGCCAGGTGTGGTGGCAGGCATCTGTAATCCCAGCTACTTGGGAGGCTGAGGCAGGAGAATTGCTTGAACCCAGGAGGCAGAGATTGCAGTGTGCCAAGATTGCACCATTGCACCCCAGCCTGGGTGACAGAGTGAGACTCTGTCTCAAAAAATTATAATAAAATCCATCTTTTCACCATACCGTGCTACTTCCATAAATAAACATCTACTAGGCAAAAGGTGCTTGTTATAATATTGCATTTAACCCTCAAAACAACCCTTCAAGGTAAGTTCCATTGTTCCTACTCAGGCTACGTATCCATGTATTGCCCCTCAGCTGCAAATCCACCCTTCTTTTCCCTGCCTTGTGATGCTGGAGCTGTGCCCTGTCAAGGTTTCTTCTTTGCCGGCTGGCACAATGTCATATCTTGTCAGTAGAGGGCGCTAGACAGACACTGGAAGGGGTTGCCCTTTTTTGTTCTGGTGCTTTTCTGCAGAAGTCACCAGCCTCCCAATGAGTTTCACTGATACCATAATGGGCAGTTTCCAGCTTATGTGCCCCAGTCCCCAGAACCTCTAGAGCCTCCGTGCCATACACTGGGCCATGGCCACACCCTCTCCAGTAAGTTCTGAATTTTAGCCTTGGGTTTGGAGGAGGTGCAGGGAGCCTTCTTAGAAGTTTGTCCTTCAGTGAGTGAGTGGCTCAATCCTAGGAGCTGCTCCCTACATCTGTTATAACAAGAGGCATCTGTTATACCTCCATTCTTCAGAGACTTTCCATGTTTTTACTTGTTAATGATTCTTTTATCATTCTTTCTTGAGACAGGGTCTCTTTCTGTTGCCGTGGCTGGAGTGCAGTGGCGCGATCTCGGCTCACTGCAGCGTCAACCTTCTGGGCTCAAGCAATCCTCCCACCTCAGCCTCCAGAATAGCTGGGGCTACAGGCACACACCATCATGTCCGGCATTTTGTTTCTTTTTTTTTTTTTTTTTTGTAAACATGGGGTCTCCCTATGTTGCCCAGGCTGCTCTCAAACTCCTGGGCTCAAGCGATCCTCCCACCTTGGCAGCCCAAGTGCTGGAATTATATGCATGAGCCACTGCACCCAGCCAATGATTCTTAATATTAAATTTTCCCTGTTCAAATTATTGGTGTGGTTTCTGTCTTATGGGACCCTCACTGATACACTACTACATGGATGAGCAAAAAGAAACTCAGATGAGTAGGACATCATCCCTTCCTCAAGTTATTCCTCCAATAAAATGGCTAAAAGCATTTAAAGTATACTATGAGCCAGGTAGGGATTTTATACATTTAATATGTATTCCTTCCTTTTATCCATTGACCCTACTTTATGGAAGAGGAAACTGAGGCATCTCAGTGACTGATGAATTTTCCGAGATCACACACAGAGTAAACAGAGAAACCAGGATTTGTCTCCAAGATAATTTGTCTCCAAGATTCTGCAGTGCTGCCCCAAACAACTGGCTGCCCTGAGACTGAAAGAGGGTCAAGGAAACAGAGGGTATATAGACAGTCTGTCAGGAAGTTTGGAAGAGGAAAAAAGCTAGATTGTTAGCCAAAGAGGTCAACATCTGACCAAAGTTTTTTTAATGGGAAGGGTCATTAAAGATCTTTTAACTCAGTCCTTGAATTATAAACGAGTTGATATACACTGGCCGTCAGGGACTCTAGAGACCCTATTAAATAACTCTTTCCTGAATTAATGCTTAGGATATAGTCTGTGCATTATGAGCCATTAATGGAAGAGAATTGATGTTCCACAGATGTCCACTCTGTCCGCTCCGAGTTCCCCAACTCAGACTCTAATCCGTGGAAGCTGGGTCGGGGGTGTCCAAATGGATATATTGATTGCCTCTGACCCAGCTGTAACCCAAAACCTCTCATTAATACTGCATCTCTCTCATGAGGAGCAGTGATGTCTACGTAATTAAAACTTAAAGCAAGAAATGGCCAGGAGGTTGAAGGGAGAGGAAGCTGAGGATTCAGATGGCTCCAACACAACATTCACCCTTTAGCAACCAACATTGCCACTCAATCAGGTACCCACCCTTTAAGTCAAATTTTATCATGTACACATGGATACATATGAAAGCCTTCCCTGGGACAAAATGCAGCCCAGCAGAATAAACACACTTAGCCCTTAGCTGACTGGGAGCAGAGCTTACTAGGGGTAGGTCTCCTTCTACACATTAGTTAAACCCCATTTCACCATGCACACCAATTCTCTTTTCCAATTTTCTTTTAATCTTATCCAAATAGAATAACTGGCTCCTGGGTATTACCTTTTTCTTTTCTAAATGTTCACTACAAGCAAATCTACATCTTCAGCCAGCTTCAACTACAAATTCACCAAATGATCTATACTAGTGGTCCCTAAACTTTGCTGCACTTCAGAATCATCTCAGAGTTTTTACATAACCAACTAAACAAGAATGTCTGGGGATGGGAACCAGGTATCAGAGCTTTTGAAGGATCTCCAAGTGATTGAAATATGTGGCAATATTTAGGAATCATTGGTCTATACTATTTTCACCTAATTCTCTAGTAATTTAGTATCAAAATAACTTTAGAAAACATAGACTAGTGATCTATATTTCCTAGATATTAAAATTTTCTTTAATCCAAGATATCCTTCCTCTTGTTTAATAATTTCCCACATAAAAAGAGCTAACACTCATTGAGAAGGTATTGCCAGGCCTTGTTGTAGGTACTTTATGAAGGGGACAGTGGGTCATATCTCCTTTAATCTTATTATTCCAATTTCATGGAAGAGAAAATTGAGTCAGATTATGAGCACATCGGCAACTTTATTCAGTATAACGAGATGTCATTCATCTGGGACGAGAGAAATAGACAAATTTAGAAGGATCAAATCCTCCCATGTTACCTTTCCTTTGATCTTTGGGTTTTAATTCAACCTGACTACATTTACTATAATCTTTTTGGTTTTGAAAATTGCTGTCTTTGAAAGAGAAGACAGGCTGAGCACAGTGGCTCACGCCTGTAATCTCAGCATTTTGAGAGGTCAGGAGTTCGAGAACAGCCTGGCCAGCATGGTGAAACCCCGTCTCTACTAAAAATACAAAAATTAGCTGGGCGTCGTGATGCACCCCTGTAATCCCAGCTACTCAGGAGGCTGAGGCAGGAGAATTGGAGGCTGCAGTGAGCCGAGATTGTGCCACTGTGCTCCAGCCTGGGTGACAGAGCAAGATTCCATCTCAAAAAAATAAAAAATTAAAAAGAAAAAGAAAGAGAAGACAACTTTGTGTAGGTAAATTTGGTGATATTCTGGGATATACTAAAAAGGGGAGAAAAGTCCCTCCTTTTTCTAGATTTTCAGCATTAGAGTGTTGAATGGCCACAAGCAAGGATCTACACAGGATGGCAGACTCTAAAAGTGTTCTTCTCCAGAGGAGAACGCACAGGGCCCCATGTGTGATCAGGACATTAAGCCTCATGTGTGGAAAGGACTGGGCAAGGAAATGGAGTCGATTCCCGGGGAGGAAAAAAATGAGATTGGGGAAAATGAGGATAAATTAAATAATCTGTAATCACGATTCTATGGAAGTCAGTGGAGTAGGAGCATGTATACATGGAGCCCAGGGGCTGCAGAGAGGCATAGGGAAATGAAAGTGAAAAATTGAGAAGGATGATGGGTGGAACTGCTCAAGGGCAGGACTCAGAGTCTCACCTACTGGGGAATATCCTAAGGCAAGTTGTCCTCTTTATAGGCAACCATAACTGCCCAAAAAGGAAGGCCATGAACAAAGAAACTACCAACAGGTGGCTACAAATGGGGCTGGAGACCTTTAAAACATGGGCATGGATCTAATTTGCCTTAATTATGCAAATTAGAGTAATTTAATTTGCCCACAATCCCAGGTTTACCATGGAAAGAGACTAAATAATCACATATACAACAAAGTCCTATGTTCTTTCCACCACTGCAAGCCACCAAGTTTTGGGCATGGTCTGCCCCTAGCTACCCTCTGACCTTCCACATGTGGCTCTGCCTCAGTAGAAGTCCCCTCTGTCAAGGGGAGATGATACCTGCTCTATAAAAGGGTGACTGTGAGAATGAACAGATGCAAGGCAAAGTACAACACTGTAGAGTCCCCATCCCATGTAGTGTAGAGGTTTCGCCTGGGCATGATACTCCTTTCCAGAATGAAGTACTCATCTCCCCAGCTGCCTGGAGTAATAGCTGCTGATGGGTTACAGCTGAGTCTCTTTCTGGGCCCTGCCCTGGATTAAAGGAAGCAGCCTCGCCCAAAAAAACGCCCCTCCCTGAGGACAGACCACATCCAATAACTAGTCCAGGAGAGGATACCAAAACCTGTCCTTTGCCTCAATTTGGGATAACCCTGCAGAGCAATCTCAGCTCTAGAATTTTTTATGGAATTGGCTAAAGCAGGTGCATGAGAGTTGAACTTCTCCCTCAGCCCAATCCTGATTCCCTCACTTGCTTATAGCTTTGCTCCCAACAGCACTTCCCAATAAAACTCCTGCAGGCAAATCTGTCTCCAAGTCTTTTCCAGAGTCCCTTTCCAACTGAAGACACGTACTAATTACCACCAAAGAATGTGTGTGAACAGGAGACAAGACACATTGCTAAAGTTTAAGAGAAAGGCCAAACTGAGGCTCAGAGAATTCAGTACCACCCTGGAATTTCTAGAGTCCTGGCCCCTAGGACAGGCCAGTGACCACACTCTGGCTTACACTCCTCTACCCACTCTAGGATATTAGGAGACACTAAGCCCCTCTGCAAATCACCTCTTTGCAGAGGTAAGTGACCTTTTCTTAATCCTGGATTAAGGTCTTAACGAGGGATGTCTGCTTGCTGGATGCCCCAGTTAAGATGCTGACATGTCATCCTTAAAAACAGATCTTGAGTCCCTCCTGCCACTGGCCCTAGGCTTGAGTCACATGACCATCCCCTCCACCTTCCTCCACCTCAAGCCCACTCTTCCTTTAAACCAGAGACAACGAGCCGGCTTTGCCAGTTAACAGGGCTCACGGCGTGAAAACACTATTGTTAGGTTCCTGTGCTGCACTGGGAGCTAGTGAGAAAGACAATGGCAGAGTGAGCATGCATGAGAGTATGTGTCAGTGTGTGTGGGTGTGTCTGAGTGTGAGTGTGCATGTGTGAGTCTGGGGGGAAGGAGATCATCATGAGTCACGAGAAACCAAAGGAGTCAAGGCAAGCGCCCTGGGCTGCTGTTACCTCCTGGCCCCCATCCTCATGCCCACGTGTCTCAAGAGGTTGATCAATGGGAGAAGTCAGGACACAAGACCCAGGAGGAAAGTAAGCACAGAATTCATTTTCAAGCATCGAATCCAGCTCCACTTTAATTCAGCCTGGACTCTCTAGAGGGCAATCTGGAGCACTCACATCCAGTTACTCAGAGAACTTCCCCTATTTCTCTTTCCATAGGATTGCATGGAGGTATGGACTCCAGGAAGTGCTGTCTGGTGCCTGGCTTTCTGCAGTTGTGCCCACACTGCTTTGAGAGGTTGCCAGGTCCTGTCTGGGTGTACCTACGATGCGGATTATTCACATCTATGGACATCTTTTCTTGGTGCCCATTTTTCCCATACATGTCCGACCATGACAGTCAGCCTGCTCAGTCACCCTCCCCCAGGGCAGCACCTGGGCTGCTCATGCATTTGTTTCCAGACAGGCCTTTTCCTGGTTAGGGATGCAATGTACACTTGACTCTTAAAGAGGAGGGTTCAGGCTAAGGGAAGAGTTACTGAAATGCTGCAATCCAAAACCCACTCTTTAAGACAGCATCTGCATTCATGGAGTATGAGCACTCAGATGGCATGACACTGCTGCGTGACCATGGATGTAGCTCACCCTTTCTCTAGGCCTCAGTTTCTCCATTTGTTATAAGGAGGAGTTGGTCTAAGATGACTTGGATGACCCTGTAGGTCATTTCCTGCCCTAAAGGTCCACAATCATTCTTTTTTTTTTTTTTTTTTTTGAGACTGAGTCTCACTCTGTCGCCTAGACTGGAGTGCAGTGGCACGATCTCGGCTCAGTACAAGCTCCGCCTCCGGGGTTCATGCCATTCTCCTGCCTCAGCCTCCCGAGTAGCTGGAACTACAGGCGCCCGCTACCACGCCCGGCTAATTTTTTGTATTTTTAGTAGAGACGGGGTTTCACCGTGTTAGCCAGGATGGTCTCGATCTCCTGACCTTGTGATCCATCCGCCTCAGCCTCCCAAAGTGCTGGGATTACAGGCATAAGCCACCTCGCCCGGCCCCCACAATCATTCTTCATCTCACAGCTCCGCAAGTGTTAAGAAGATGCAGAAAAGTTGGGCTCTGTGGCCACAGGAAGTGAAGCAGGAGAAGGCAGCCATGCTGACCACAGCCGATGGGACCAGCAACCCGGCTGTGCACTGCCGAACCCTGCCCTGTTTCTACTTTCTCTCTTCTGACCATTTCATCACCTCCAACTAACTACCTTTCCTCTCCCTACCCCAGCGTCTTCCTGCCTCTTCAGAGAAGAACAGCTACACTGCCATGAGGGGGCGGGAGGCTGTGCTGGGCAGATGGGAGGCTTGCTCACTCTCTCTCTAAATGCTAAACCAATCCTCATTAAAGAGTTTTGGCTGGCTGGGAACAATGGCTCTTGCCTGTAATCCCAGTGCTCTGGAAGGTCGTGGCAGGAGGATCTCTTGAACTGAGCAGTTCGAGACCAGCCTAGGCAACATGACAAGACCTAGATTCTATTTAAAAAATTAAAAATTAGCCAGATGTGGTGACACATGTCTGAGGTTCCAGCTACTCCAAAGGCAGAGTCGGGAGGATGACCTGGGCCCAGGAGTTCACAGCTGCAGTAAGCCATGACTGCACCACTGCACTCCAACCTGGGTGACAAAGTGACTCATATATATATATATATATATATATATATATATATATATATATATATTCATTTCAAGCATTCAATTCATTTTCAAGCATCGAATCCAGCTCCTCTTTAATTCAGCCTGGACTCTCCAGAGGGCAATCAGGAGTGCTTGCATGCAGTTACTCAGAGAACTTCCCCTATTTCTCTTTCCATAGGATGGCATGGAGGTATGGACTCCAGGAAGTGCTGTCTGGTGCCTGGCTTTCTGCAGTTGTGCTCACACTGCTTTGAGAGGTTGCCAGGTCCTGTCTGAGTGTGTGTGTGTGTGTGTGTGTGTGTGTGTGTGTGTGTGTATATATATAGGCACAGCCTGACTCTTCCAATTTAAACCTAGTGGGGACTGGAAGGGAACGAGTCAGGAGAGAAGAGATCTAAGGATAAAAGTAGCCAAATGACAAGCTGCAGACACCGACTCACCCACGGGCACAAGCTATGACATCCTAGCAGTGCCTCACTCCCCACTGCAATCTCTTCTCACATCGCTGATGACATGGCCCTAACCAAAATCTGATTCCCATCCCACAGTCCACACACTATCGATCATGCAGCCGTGCACCCACCCCAGATGCTGGAGCCTGCCTGAGGTAGGCAGTACTGCAGAATAAGCCCCTGACCCTTGGCAAGGCCCTGTCCTCCACAAACGCAGGAGTGTGAAAGTCTAGCTTCCAGCAGGCCATAAAGCTCAGCATGGACCAAAATTACAACATGACCGTAAGAATAATTAACACACTTGGGCCTTGTCAATTGAAGCAAGTGAAGGAATGTACTAATCCCACCACTGATGATGTCAGTAAGGGGCATACCTAGAAAGCATCATACTCGGCAAGGCCTGTTGTTCAAAGATAAATAAAGACAGGGCGGGTCTAAAAACCCTGCCCTATGCAAAACTGTAAAGTAACTAGGCATGTTTAGACTAAAGGAGAGATGCCTCAAGGTAAACAGGATTTTGAGTATCTCAGAGGAGGAAGAGAGAGCGGAAGCAAAAGGGGAGAAAAGTCTTAACTTTTTTTTGTTTCTCCAGAGGGAGGTTATCAGATGGCATAATTGGGTTTGAAATAATAAGGAATATTATTCTAAGAGTTTAGGCCACTCTTACAAACATTGCAAGAGGCTGGTGCATAGGAGGTGAGTTCCTAGTCAAGAGATTGGTTTCACATCCTCATCTCAGTCCAGACTCCCTCTAAAAACCTCCCAACTCTGAGACATCAACTGTCTGCACAGTGCCCAGTAGCAGGTGACATCCAGCAAAGCCCCAGAGGAGGAGTGAGCACAGGGCCATGTGATTTTTGTACTGGAAACCACCAGGGATATCCATCTGCCTCTATTTTATAGATCCTTCTTCTCCAGATTGAGAGTTGGGGTCCTCCCTCTATTGCTGGGGGCCAGAAATATATCCATAGACTCACAGATCTCCAAAGTGGAAAGGCCTTTCAATCTCGCTCAGCCCAATTCCCACCCAAAGCAGGTATTGCCTCTGTAGCTTCCTCCAAAGAGGAGGTGATAAAAGTAGGAAAGGAAAAGAAACCATGGGGTGTCTTTCATTCACCTCCAAAAGAGTGGGTTGATATTCTTAACTAGATAACCAAATCCTTCTCTCAAGACAGGTTGACAAGTTGTGTCTCTCAATCCACCGAGGCCCTGCTCCTACTGCGCATTCTGGGTTCAGAGCGACCAAAGGTATCCAAACCCCCACCAAGAACAGAAATGGCCCTGTGCAGCTTCCTGGAAGTCTTGTGAAATATGCACAAGTGGGAGGTAGTGGATGCTAGGAAAGCTCTGCCCACTGCTGGGTCCCTGTATGCTGACATTTGTAGTCAAGATGGAAAACATCCACAGACACGCCCTGGAGGACTGGATGGTTTTCTTCTAAATAATCTAACATTTGACTCACCAAAACCCCTGATATCAGGATCTATAAAATACCATTGTCTGCTGTGTGGCATTAGAATTCTCTACTCCATCAATGGCCCTTTTCCAGCCTTGATTACTCCCAGATCTCACTGGGGAACGGGGTCAGATTGAAGCCGGGCAGCTCAGTCCTCCCAGATTGGCCATCTCTCGCAACCTCCACATACTTCATGCCACATTCATAAGCAGCTGGACAAATAAGACTCCTAAGTAGTGAATAGAAAGAGAGATTAAAGAGTACAAGAAGAAAAAGAAACCTTGAGCTGGATACTAGACATGTAGTCCAACAGCACCATTTTCAGGAAAGTAGTAGTTGAGCAAAACCAAGAAGTTATAATG
Source organism: Hylobates moloch (assembly GCF_009828535.3). Taxonomy (NCBI): domain Eukaryota; kingdom Metazoa; phylum Chordata; class Mammalia; order Primates; family Hylobatidae; genus Hylobates; species Hylobates moloch. The sequence goes on along the minus strand of NW_026652286.1, from coordinate 96,340,154 downwards.
AAAACTTGGATGCATGCTGAACCGTGGTGCCCATTTTGGCTTGACAGAGCTCCCGAGGGTAATGCCTCCCACATACTCCTGGTTACACCCACCCTGACCCCCCACAGACACTTCTGTCCATCCTCCTTCCCTGAGGTCAGAAGACTGTGCAGAGGGTTAAATTTAACTCAGCGGACCGAGTTGGGCGTGGGTAGTAATTATAATACCTTGTACTTATGTCTAGCTATTCCTGGCCTGCAGCTTGTTTTCCTTCAATTCCCTCCAAAGAGGTCAGTGAGCCTTGTAGATGTGGCTTCTGGGCCCTCCCGGGACAGCCTTGCCAATGCTGTCCACATTGCCTGGTGGTGGAAACCAGGAAGGGATTTTTCTCCTCACTCTGTAAGCCACAAGACAGGGAGGACAAATGACAGGGCTGCCTTTGCAGAACAAGTCACACAGACTGAACTGAGGACTAGCCTGGGCTCAGCTCAGAGAACTGCTGGTCATTTAGTAAAGCACATAGAAAAGCCAGCTTGGCCAGGCAACCTTGCTGATAAGAGATTATTCAAATTGTGATCTCCAACTTAGATGATCAGTTAGTTTACCAGAAAAAAGAGAAAGTTTTCATGAAAACTTATATAATACTCTTATCAATGAGGCAGTTCTGTTGTAAGAACTTTATAAATATTAATTCCTTTAATTCTCATAACAATTCTATTTAATGAGCACTATCATAAGCCTATTTTAGAGGTGAGAAAAGAGGCAGAGATTGGCTGAGAAACTTACCCAAGAGCATACACATAGTAGCTGGTGGGGCTAGGATTCAAACCCAGGGGCCTGGCTCCAGGATACCTGCTCTTGACCACTAACGAGAAGCTACCCTGCTCAAATTCATGGGCCCCAGGCAGATATTCTGATGCACTAGGTTCCCACATGATTCTGATGACTAGCCAGGTTTGGGAATCACTAAGTCAGTGGTTCTCAAACTGTGGTGTGCTTATTGATAATCGGATTCCTGGGGCCCAGAAATTCTGGAATTGGAACCCAGAATCTGTAGTTTTAACAAGCACCTAAGGTGATTCTAGGGCAGGTGGGGCAGGAAAGGAAGGCACTGGAGAAAGGGCGCCTGCAGTCCTCCCACCTCACCCCACCCACTTGGGGCATAGAAACTGATGGGGGCACCTCACTGAAGTCTGCAGAGACCATTCTTTCTCGCACCGGGGCGGCTGCCCTGGAGGAGGAGAGCTGGTGGCTGTGAGGCAATTCTGTCCCTTAGCCTCGGTGACAAGGCTGCCTTCAGAGGAGGGGAGGGTATGTGACCAGAGACAGCTCACTGTCCTTCCACACTTGACACGCTGCACATCAGAGGGGGACAGGCAGTTGGTAACAGGGAAAGAAAAAGAGACTAGGCAGTCTGGCCCCTATCTCCCATGGCCAGAACAATGGCCTCTTCAGACCCCTGGCATCTGAACTGGCAGTCAGCCACCAGGAAAGAAAAGAGCTCGCTGTCCCTTTAAGGACATCCTCTCTCCACAAAGGTCAGAAATGCCAGCTCAGCCTGCCCAGAGGCTGCCTTTTTGGCAGTTTGGGGCCCGGGGGCCCTGGTGGCAATACCCTTTCCAGCTGGTTCTCTGTGCACCTGCTGGCTTCTGAAGAAGGCAGGGCACCTGGATGACAACTGACGCTCCAGGCAATGCTCAGTGACAGGGCAGGAATGGCTGATGTGGAGGGAACCCAGGACCTCCTGTGCATCTCAAGTTTTCCTCCCAGGGAGAGTTAGCAAGAAATGGGTATTGGAGCAAGGTTGGAAAGCCACCTACAGGAGGAGGGGTGGGGTCAAAAAGAAAACTGGCCAAGGAGTGAATGCTCCAAGAGAGACGTATATGAACCAAAAGAGCAAAGGCTGACTGACAATTGGCCCAGAAATCACAAAGAGAACAGAGTAGAGAGTAGAAAGTTAGGAAGGAAAGGTGGTTGGGCGTTTGGTTGGAAGCAGTGGGGTGGTTAGGGCAAGGGCTTTTATCCTGCAGGCTGGGTTCAAATCCTGGTACTTGACTTTGGGTACCTTTCCTAACTTCTTAGCCTTGATTTATCTACAATATTGGCATACACTGAGCAGTAAATAAATATCAGAAACAAATACTGTCTGTTGTTAGGGCACTAGCCACTCCATGTGTGTCTTGGAGTCAGCTCAGATGTTCAATCTCTCCTCAAGAGGCCTAATTCCCAAACCACACCTCTGGTTCTAGTAAATAATCTTGCAAATAATGCCATGAGCAAAGGGGGCCCTCATTAAGAAAACTGCATGGGCTGGTGCAAACCATGAGTCTTGTGGAAAAACAACTCAGAATTATTCAATTGCTAACAATATAAAGCAAGGTCAGCAAACTTTTTCTGCAAAGGGCCGGACAGTAAATACTTTAAGCTTTGCAGACCACACAGTCTGTCCTAACTACTGAACTCTGTTGTGATAGGGCAAAAGCAGCCACAGACAACACGTAAATGAAAGCCTGTGACTATGTCCTAGAACAAATAACAAAAACAGGCAGCGGGCTGAAGTTTGCTGACCCCTGAGATAAAGGATGGCATCAATGGAGGAAATGGCGAATCCTTCTGGGAAATGGGATCAAAGATATGGAGGCAGAAGCCTATTTCTTGACCTTCTACCTTAGGAATGCAAGTATTTTACCCAGTTACTTGACTTCCAAGAAAAGTTTCTGGGTAACACCAGCCAACTGCACTAACTTCTCTATTCCGGTTTCCTCAGCATTCATATCCAGAGTTTATAGGTATCTCTCTCCACTTCAAAGGTTTCTTTTCCTTGCTGTTATGTGACACTGGGAGCTGCCCAGAAGCAGGGTTTCCTCCTTTGGCCAACTTAGTGAGGGCTGAATGGCCACCCCCAAGGTGTCCACACCAATGTCCTTCATAGCAAATGTCCATCCCCTATCCAACTTCCCTGGCCACAGAGGTTTCAAGTCTGTTCTTCACCGGCTTCCTGAACAGCTACACATCTCAGAAAGTCCATGTATATTTTTATTCTTTCACTGATTCAGTTAAATAGGGGAGTGCCTACCATGCTCCAGGTAAATCTTAGAAAGCAGGAATTTCACCTCTACCTTGGTTGGCAGTGAAGGCTGGCAGAGAGGCTATGGTTGGAGTTCTCTCAGAAGGCTCTCTGAGATGTGTTTATTTCCTGCTCCCTGGTGTCTTCCCACCCAGAAGCTCAAGCACTGCAAAATGACAATTTCTTAACGGCAGTAAAATCGGGAGGTATAAAAAGTAAGCTGAGAATGAGGAAACAGTGAGATCAAGTGCAAAGGAGGTAGACAGGGAAGAAACAAATTCACTTCATTGTTTTAATTTAAAAAAAAAGAAAAGAAAAGAAAAACTACTCGCTAGGCTGGGCGCAGTGGCTCACGCCTGTAATTCCAGCACTTTGGGAGGCTGAGGCGAGTGGATCACCTGAGGTCACGAGTTCGAGACCAGCCTGGGCAACATGGTGAAACCCCGTCTTTACTGGAAATACAAAAAATTAGCCGGGCATGGTGGCACGCACCTGTAATCCCACCTACTCGGGAGGCTGAAGCAGGAGAATCACTTGAACCCAGGAGGCGGAGGTTGCAATGAGCCAAGATCATGCCATTGCACTCCACCCTGGGCAACAAGAGCAAAATTCCATCTAAAAAACAAAACAAAACAAAAACCTACTTGCTGGCATCATTCTCTCGCATAGAATGACCTCATTCCACAAACCCACCCTATGTGGTCCCAGCTTTTCTTCAAAGCTCTACTCCCAGTGCTTCCTCCCCATCCCTGATAAATTCTCCCAGAGCACAAACTCTCCAGCATCCCGTGGAATTCTCCAGTACAGTTCACGCCTGCTGATGTACATTATGCATGGTCTGTGAGTGCCTATGAGGTCTCTCATAACCCTCAGACTATTCGCTTCTCAAAGGCATCCCATGATGTTTCCTTCCTTCCATGTTCCCTATGGGACCTTGTAACTGGCGAGTGCTCTTGGTTGTCTGGCCAAGGTCCTGCTTCAATTGAAAGAGCTGCTATCTTACATTATCCCCAGGGATCTGGCATCACTGTTCATGCCACCATCCATGCATTCACATACACCAAGACATATGTGGAATGTTGGTGTGCCACTCAGTGCACATAGATTGCTCTGTATCTCATTTATAAACTGATTTAATCCTCAAACCAACCTACTAAGGACAGGTACTAGGAAATACATAGCTGGCATAAAATAAAGTGGCTGAATTTTAGAAAAGCTAATGAAAAATATGGGGGAGTGATGGGAAGTGGTCGCCAGTCACACTCTGGAAGGGGTACTCATCTACCTGGCACCTGATGCTAGGAAAATGGACATGACTGTCAAAGTCCCCTCTAATTCCATGATTGAGATTTATTTAGTCATCTAGGTTTTATAAAAGTAGATATAATATTATATCAAGGCGTACTAATGTATTAATTTTTAAAATCACAGAAGGACTCAAAAAAAAGGCATAGGATAAGAATATACATACTCTTAAACTTCAGGAGGAACTTCCTGTGAATAATTCCAGATGTAGAAACCATACAGGAAAAGAGTGATTGATGTGTTTATATTCAAACAAACCAACAAACTTACATAGGCTAAAAATCAGCCTAAAGTTAATGGACAAAAGAAACTCTGGGAAAGTACTTGCAACATGTATGACCAAAGGTTAATATCTTTATTAAAGAGTTCCAAGCAATAAAAAAGACAAACACGTCAACAAGAAAGGGAGCAAAGGACAAAAAAAAAAAAAAGCAATTCACAGAAGAAATATAAATAGATCATACGAAAATTAATAACATGTTACCAACGATCAAAGAAATGCAAACCAATGTAACTCTGAGATACCATTTTTGAAATATCAGATTGGCAAAGGCTAAAAAGAATGGAAATACCGAGGCAAGGAAGGACATGGGGAGGAAGCAAGTACTCATGACTTGCTGCTTGGTGTGTAAGCTGGAACAGCCTCTCCGAAGGGCAGTTTGGACTAGAGACCCAGAAATCTGGCTTCTAGGTTTCTATCTAAAGAATGCTAGTCCCTGTAATCCCAGTACTTTGGGACACTGAGGCAGGTGGATCACCTGAGGTCAGGAGTTCGAACCAGCCTGACCAACATGGAGAAACTCCGTCTGTACTAAAAATACAAAAAACTAGCAGGGCGTGTTGGCACATGCCTGTAATACCAACTACTCGAGAGGCTGAGGCAGGAGAACTCCTTGAACCCGGGAGGCGGAGGTTGTGATGAGCCGAGATCATGCCATTGCAACCTAGCTTGGGCAACAAGAGCGAACTCCGTCTCAACAAGAAAAAGAAAAGAAAAGAAAAGAAAAATGCTAGTCATGACATTTATTTTTGAATTAAAAAAACTACAAATAAGCTCAATGTCAAATACAAGTAGATTGGACAGACAGGGATGCATGTTTGTGATGCTATCCTTAAAATTAACTATGAAAATCAACACTTATTGTTACAGAGAGATCAGATATTGTTAATTATCAGAATATATAGGATGACTTAAATGTATGTGTGTATCTATCTATAATATATATAGAAAAAATAGCTTGAAGGATATAAACCAAAATGCTAATATGGGGTGGTATTATGACCAATTTCTTTTCCTTTTGGCTCTTTATATTTTCTAATTTTTATACAATGCCCATGGATAATTTGTGTTAAAAAAACAACAGTCAAACAAATTATAATTACTGATAACTTTCCCTTCACATTATTAGTTAATTCTAATTTTCTAAAGAGAAGACATATGTAAGAAAACTCTAAAAAGCAAAAATACTATACAAATGCAAAGTGTCATCAATTATCCAGCAAATACTTTTTGAGCACCAACTACATGTAAAGCCTTGTAGAAAGTACACTGAGAAAATAAGAGAAATTAGGATAACTCAGCTGGGTGCTGTGGCTCATGCCTGTAATCCCAACTCTTTGGGAGCCCAAGGTGATCGGATCACTTAAGCCCGGTGTTTGAGACCAGTTTGGGCAACATAGTGAAATTCTGTCTATACAAAAAAAAAAAAAGCTGAGTATGGCAGTGTACACCTATAGTCTTAGCCACCTGGGAGGCTGAGGTGGGAGGACCACTTGAGCCCAGGAGGTCAAGGGTACAGTGAGCTGTGGTCATGCCACTGCACTCCAGCCCATGTGACAGAAACCTTATCTCAAAAAAAAAAAAAAAAAAAAAGGAAGATAGAAAAATTAGGATAACTCTTTACTGTTAGAGAAGATTTAATATGTTATAAAAGACAGAATGATATCTAACCCAAGATATTGAAATTATAGGAATCCATAGTGCTCAGAGAATAGAAAACAATTAATTCCTACTCGCGGATCAATTAAATCTGCAAAGATTTCTTCAGGGAGGAGGTACTGAAACTAAATTCTGAAGGATAACTGGGATTTCCGTAGGCAGAAACACTAAGCATAAGCAAAGGAACAGTAGAACTAAATATTGCAGAGATAGAAACGGTATGTGACATGTCCTGGAATGGCTGAGGGTGTCGGTAGCTGCAATAAGAGAATGGACTGAGTGATGAGGCTGGACAGTCAGGATGGGGACAGCCAAGAGAACACCCTGCATGCTGTTCAGGGTGTCAACTGTATTTTGTAAGTAATGGGAATCAAATTCAGGGTTTGGGTTTTGTTTGTTTGTTTGTTTGAGATAGGGTCTCTCTCTGTGACCCAGGCTGGAGTGCAGTGGTGTGATTATGGCTCACTGAAACCTCAACCTCCTGGCTCAAGTGATCCTTCCGCCTCAGCCTCCTGAGTAGCTAGGACAACAGGTGCACACCACCACGTCTGGCTAATTTTTTTTTTTTTTTTTGGACATGGGGTCTCACTATGTTGCTTAGGCTGGTTTTGAACTCATGGGTTCAAGCAGTTCTCTACCCTTAGCCTCCCAAAGTGCTGAGATTACAGGCGTGAGCCACCACATTTAGCCCAAATTCAGGTGTTGAAGAAGGGTTGGTAATGTTACTTGTATGACAGCTGAATGAAAATTGGACCCATTTGTTTGGAGTTTTTTGTTTTTAAGAGACAGGGTCTCACTCTGTCACCCTGGCTAGAGTATAGTAGCATGATTACGGTTGATTGTAACATCCTTGAACTCCTGGGATCAAGTGATCCTCCTGCCTTGGCCTGCCACGTAGCTGGGATTACAGGTGTGAGCCACCAAGCCTAGCTCTGAACTTAAAAATTAAGAGATTATACAGCCAGAGAAAGTAATGAAGTACTGATACATGCTACAACTTGGATGAAACTTGAAAATATTATGCTAAGTGAAAGAAACCAGAAAAAAAAGTCCATATAATTCCATTCATATTGAAGTCCAGAACTGGGCGCGGTGGCTCACGCCTGTAATCCCAGCACTTCGGGAGGCTGAGGTGGGTGGATCACCTGAGGAAAGATCAGGAGTTCAAGACCAGCCTGACCAACATGGTAAAACCCTGTCTCTATTAAAAATAAAAAAAACAATTAGTCAGGCATGGTGATGCATGCCTATAGTCCCAGCTACTCGGGAGGTTGAGGTGGGAGGATCGCTTGAACCCGGGAAATGGAGGTTGCAGTGAGCCCAGATTGAGCCACTGCACTCCAGCCTGGCGACAGTGTAAGACTCTGTCTCAAAAATAAAATAAAATAAAATAAAGTCCAGAATAGGGAAATCTATAGAAATAGAAAGTGGTTGCCTAGAGCTGGGCTGAGGGGTGAGGGTGAGTAAGGGACTGCTAGGTAAATGGTATGGGGATTCTTTTTGAGGTGTTGAGATGTAAAGTTGACTGTGGTAATAGCTACAAATTAAAGGCCATTGAATTGTACATCTTAAATGAGTGAATTGTACAGTATATCGTTATATCAAAATGAAGGTATTTTAAAAAGGGGAAATCAGTCAGGTGGCTGTTGCACATGCCAAGCAAGACACTAGAAGGTGATAAATTAGGAAGATGGCAAGAGTCATGGGAAACAGAGTAGTACAAGTCAGGGAGACACTGCAAAGACAGAACCACATGGGGAGTGAGGAAGAACAACGAAAAAATGCTGCAAAAGCTCCCAGTATAAATGACTGGGAGAGGAGGACATGAAGAGGAGGTTGGATGGGAGATAGTTATAAATTTGTTTTTCACGCAGCAAATGCATGAAGCTTAGCCCGTCCCAAGAAGAGGAGAAAGAGGGAGAGAGGTGCACATTCGTAGTTCATATTCCTTTTCCTGGCAATGATGTGGCTAAGGGTACCTTGTGACTAATGATGACAACTATGAATTATATTATAGCACTAGTGATCAGCATAAAAGTTGTCCTAACTTATGCCTGGAAACACACTTAGGAGAATTTAGCCACAGAAAGCAGTTAAGACTACAACAAGCAAGAAAAAACAATTCTATAGCTGCACACACAATACTCTTCAGCATTTAACAGCACTAAGTACTTACTGCACCAAGCACAGATTTTTGTAAAAAGGAGAACTATCATTGCTGCTATGAACATACTGGCTTATACAAAGAAAGCTCAATAGCTAAATGGTAATGGTTGGCTCCTGTTACTCATAGGCCCCACAAGAGTACAAATGTATTTTGCTTATTTATATCAAAGAAAGCAAGAACGTGAAGTAGAAACTCTTGGCTAATGAAATCAGGGGGTTGATAGAAATCATTTGAACATGCCAGAGTTAACAGACGCAAGATAAACGCATAAAAAGGTACATTTTAGATCAAGAAGAAGCCTGAGGAAAATAATGTGCAACCAGCGCAGCAGATCACCTTCAAAAGCTCAGTGGTCAGTTCCCAAAATTTGCATCCTGAGGTTTGTCAAGTTAAGCCTCTAGAAAATAAAGGAGCTTTGCATGTCATTGTCATAATGTCCCTGGATGTAAACTATGACCATTCAATAAGAAAAAAAAGTTGAGGTCACTTCAGGGAAGCAATTATGAAACAAAGAGTCTCCCAGTCTCAGGAGAAAGGGCCCAAAAAGAGGTCTGAACTGAAAGATAAATCTATTTGCACTACAGTATAAGAGGCATCTGAGTTTTCCAGTGGAATTTTCCTATAAGACCCTACCTGAAAGGGAGGTCCGGCTCTGGCTACCCCCATGACAGCAGGCACTCTGCTAGAGCAACAACCAGTTCTGACCCATCCTTTTATGCTTGCCACCTAGCCCAGTAGGTACTCAAGAAATGTCAGTTTAGTAAACAAACAATTAATTCAAGACGGGGCAGAAAGAACCTAGTGGAAACTCAGGAAGAATATTAACGGTCTTGTACACTAAAGATCCTTAGCATGAAGCCCCCGAAAGTCCGAGAGACCAATCTACTGCTTTAATCCTGCCCATCATCTTAGAGATGAGGTCATTGGTGCCTTGCCCAAAGTCACACTTCCAGTAAACGTAGAACAAGTTCCAGCCTCCAGTGCAGTGGTCAAGTGACCATACCCTTGTGGGACAGGAGATGGAAGAGGTCCAGCAACGAGACCAAAACACATGACTGGGGAGGCTGTTCACTTGAAAGGAAGGGCCAAACTGACTGATAGTGACCGTGTGTCCTAAGAAAGACACTACTAGAAAAATAATAATGATCAGAACTCTCTGGACCCACCTAAGGCATGAAAAACAATAGTAAACTTTAAGTGCAGGAAAGGCAAGGACTGTAGCCGTGTTTTCTGTATATAGTGCCAAATATAAAACAAAAAAAATGTAGGGGCAGCTAACTTTTATAACGTGCCAGGCCCCATCCCAAGACCATCAACACGAATTATTTCATTGAATCCTGACAGTCTTCACAACAGCCCTCTGGGGTAGATGTCATTAACCCCATTTTATTTTATTTTATTTGTCTTTATTTACATATTTTTTGAGATAAGGTCTTGCTCTGTCGCCCAGGCTGGAGTCCAGTGGTTAGATCTCGGCTCACTGCAACCTCTACCTCTGGGGTTGAAGCTATTCTCATGCCTCAACCTCCCAAGTAGCTTGGATTACAGGCATGTGCCACCACACCCAGCTAATTTTCATATTTTTGGTAAAGATGGGGTTTCACCATGTTGGCCAGGCTGGTCTCAAACTCCTGGCCTCAAGTGATCCGCCTGCCTCAGCCTCCCAAAGTGCTGAGATTACAGGTGTGAGTCACCACGCCTGGCCAACCACATTTTATAGATGAGAGAATCAAGGCTTGGGGACAGTAAGTAACTTCTCCATAGTCATACCAGTAGTGAGCAGCAAAACCATGGGCATCTGTCCCCAGAGGCCCACCACATAGCTGAAGGGAGGGTATTCTGTGTTCTGGGCAGCCATTTATCCCCACGCTGCAACAACGAGGCACCTGCTGAGAAGCATAGCCTGCCTCCTCCAAATGGGAGACTCTCAAACCCAGACTCGGGAACCTACTCAGTGCTCATTTCCCAAGATTTCCATTCTCTGGGGCTTGTCCTCCCAGCCTTTGCATATTGCCATAGATTTTTAAAAGAGAAAAAAAAAGGCCTCACACGTATAGGCAATGTTCTAATGCTTAACTGAATGGTGAACAGACAGTGTTCATCTTTACACTGTATGGATACATCATATACATTTTTGTGTATGCATGATATACTTCACAATTTTTTTGTAATAACTCCTAACCCAGCCCTGAAGTGACAGCCACCAGATCAGCTGTGACATCCACCATGGCTCACTATGAGGGAAGGTAGACTGGGGAAACTATTTTCTACTGCATCACTTACTGATAAAGAGCACATCACCATCCAAAAACGATGACTGCACCCCCTCAGCAAACCTTCTCTCAATTGTGAAATATAAAGCTACCGATTCACTCAACATTTCACTCATCAAGGAGTGTGGAGGTCAAGAGCACAGGCTTTAGAGCAGCACCTCTTCAGTTTTATCCCAGTTCTGCCGTTTATTATATGGTCTTGGGCCAGTTATTTAAGACCTGTTTGAGACTCTGTTTCCTAACATATAAAATGGGGAAAAAACAAACAAACAAACAAACAAACAAAAAACCACCTTTCCTGTAGGGTTGTATTAAGGTTGTATGAGATTTTTTTTAAATGGAAAGCTCACAGAGGTATCATGATGTAATTTCTAAAGCTCTTCCCACACTGAGGATGTGTGTACTCCAGTTCTCAGCCCCAAGCATCCGGCCCACTGAATTGGAAAGTGCATCTCCATGCTCTTTAGTTGTCCTGAGCCTGAAGGCTTTTCCCACTGAGTCTAGCAAGCCCAGGCCTCTGCCTCACTTTTGAGGTTGTCTGTAGGTGAGCCCTGTTTTGCCACTTAAACGTCTACCCTTGCATGGCCACATATCCCTGTCCTGACCGGGCTGCTCAGCTCCCTCCCTTCCCAAGGCCCTCAGTCTGATTTCTGTGGCCCAGTCTTGCTTCTCCCTTGCCTGAGATGCGCTCATTATTTTTTTTTTCTTTGAGATGGAGTTTCGCTCTTGTTGCCTAAGCTGGAGTGCAATGGCACAATTTTGGCTCACTGCAACCTCCGCCTCCAGGTTCAAGCGATTCTCCTGCCTCAGCCTCCCGAGTAGCTGGGATTACAGGTGCCTGCCACCATGCCCAGCTAATTTTTTTTATTTTTAGTGGAGACGGAGTTTCACCATGTTGGCCAGGCTGGTCTCAAACTCTTGACCTCACGTGATCCACCCACCTCAGCCTCCCAAAGTGCTGGGATTACAAGCATGAGCCACCACGCGCGGCCTGCTCCTCTCTCTTGAAATCTCAATGGACTTCATTCTCCAAGGATCAACCCATATCCCATCTCCTCCATTCAGCCCTTCTCAATTTCTTTTGCCCATTACTACCTCTCCATCTCTGTTCTTGCAGTTCTTTGGCAATTGTACAAGTGACCCCTGAACAACATGGGTTTGAACTGTGCAACTCCAAATACATGCAAATCTTCTTTCACCTCTGCCACCTGAGACAACAAGACCAACCCCTTCTCTTTCTCCTTCTCAGCCTACTCAATGTGAACACAATAAGGATGAAGACCTTTATGACAATCTGCTTCTACTTAATGAATAGTAAATATATTCTCTTATGATTTTCTTAACATTTTCTTTACTTACTTTATTGCAAGAATACAGTATATAATGCATAATACCAAAAATGTGTTAATTGACTGTGTTATCAGTAAGGCTTCTGGTCAACAGTAGGCAATTAGTAGTTAAGATGTTGTGAAGTCGGCCGGGTGCGGTGGCTCACGCTTGTAATCCCAGCACTCTGGGAGGCCGAGGCGGGTGAATCACGAGATCAGGAGATCGAGACCATGGTGAAACCCCGTCTCTACTAAAAATACAAAAAATTAGCCGGGCGTGGTGGCGGGCGCCTGTAGTCCCAGCTACTCGGAGAGGCTGAGGCAGGAGAATGGCGTGAACCCGGGAGGCAGAGCTTGCAGTGAGCCAAGATTGTGCCACTGCACTCCAGCCTGGGCGACAGAGCGAGACTCCGTCTCAAAAAAAAAAAAAAAAAAAAAAAAAAAAAGATGTGAAGTCAAAAGCTACACACAGATTTGACTGCATGGGGGTTGGTGCCCCTAAGCACCAAGTTGGTCAAGGGTCAACTGTAATTCAAACCATTAAATGCTGTCTTCATAAATCACTATTCCTCAAACTTTTCATATTAGTCTCATGTCTTCTCATAGACAAAGACCTGTCTTCCAGTTGCTTTGTAATTGTGGTAGTTAAAAGCATGGACTCTAAAGTCAGACTGCCAGCTCAAACGCTTTTGAGCTGTGTGACCTTGCATGGAGTACTTGGCTCCTCTGTGCTTTAGTTTATTCACTTGTGAAATCTGAATTAATCTGTATCTAGATTAAAAGAAATTGCTGTGGGTTTATAAGATTTAAAATATAGGCTGAGGCCAGGCACAGTGGCTCATGCCAGTAATCCCAGCACTCCAGGAGGCTGAGGCGGGTGGATTATTTGAGGTCAGGAGTTCGAGACCAGCCTGGCCAACATGGTGAAATCTTGTCTCTACTAAAAATAAAAAAATTAACCTGGCACGGTAGCTGGCATGGTAGCTGGCTCCAGCTACTCAGGAGGCTGAGATGGGAGTATCGCTTGAACCCAGGAGGCAGGTTACAGTGAGCTGAGACTGCCCCATTGCACTCCAGCCTGGGCGACAGAGCCAGACTCTGTCTCAAAAAATAAATAAATAAATAAAAATAAAAATAAATAAATAAATAAAATATAGAGTAAATTAAATGTTAGACATATTATTATTAGTATCCTTATCATCACATTATCATTACAGTACCTAGAACAGCAGGACTGCTAGCTAAGTTTCTGCAAACACAAACCAAAGAATAGCATTAAGAATTAATAAACAAGCCGGGCGTGGTGGCTCACGCCTGTAATCCCAGCACTTTAGGAGGCTGAGGCGGGCAGATCACCTGAGGTCGGGAGTTTGAGACCAGACTGACCAACATAGAGAAACCCTGTCCCTACTAAAAAAATACAAATTTAGCCAGGCATGGTGGTGCATGCCTGTAATCCCAGCTACTTGGGAGGCTGAGGCAGGAGAATCGCTTGAACTCAGGAGGCGGAGGTTGCAGTGAGCCAAGATCGCACCATTGCACTTCAGCCTGGGCAACAAGTACAAAACTTGTTTTTATCCAGTAAAAACATATTTTGTTGCACTTGAGAAGTATCTCTATTTGCTTAAACTAGGGGCAGCAAACTTTGAGTAAAGGGCTCGATAATAAATGTTTTAGATCAGCCAGTCATAGACCTGTCACAACTACTCAATTCTGCTGCTGTAGCATGAACGTGATCATTGGTAACATATAAACAAATTGGTATGCCTGTGTTCTAATAAAAGGTATGGAATTTCATATAATTTTTGCCTGTCATATTATCCTTCTCTTAATTTCTTCAACCATTTAAAAGGGTAAAGAAACATTCTTAGTTTAGAAGAACTATACAAAATCTGGCATCAAGCCGAATTTGGCCTGTGGGCTATGGTGTGTCAAACTAAAATGTAAGGTCACATGAGGTCTTCCATGACATCTCAGATGATGGCCTTCATTCTACAGGCAGTAAGGAAGCACTGCTGTGTCTTAGGAAGGGGCATGAGCCCGTGCCCACACTACCCATGAAAGCAGCTCTGCAGCAGTGGTATGTATGATGAGTGCTCACTCATATTTCCAGTTCTCCCCTCTTCCTGCACTCAGAAGCCACATTTTCCAGCTTTCCTGCAGTCAGGCAGGGCCACGTGACTAGTTCTGGCCAATGTGTGGCAAGTGCAGGGACAGTATATTCACTTTCAGGAAGGAGCATTAAGAGCCACGCCCTCCTCCTCACTCCACCCTGACCACTGCAGTAGAAGGGCCATGACATTCTACTGCCTGGATCACTGAGCTGCCTGCCACATGCAGGATAGCCTCCCTAGAGAGTTTTTCAGAGCCTGAGGGGACTTGGAGTGATCAAGAACTAAATTTAGCATGAGTTAAGCTGGTTGGGATGAAAGGGGGAGGGAATGGTATTATCATGGCATAACCCAGTTTAGTTCAACATCTTTCTGCAAACACAAACCAAAGAATAGCATTAAGAATTAATAAACAAGCCGGGCATGGTGGCTCACGCCTGTAATGCCAGCACTTTGGGAGGCTGAGGTGGGCAGATCACCTGAGGTCAGGAGTTTGAGACCAGACTGACCAACATAGAGAAACCCTGTCTCCACCAAAAAAATACAAAATTAGCCAGATGTGGTGGTGCATGCCTGTAATCCCAGCTACTTGGGAGGCTGAGGCAGGAGAATCGCTTGAACCAGGGAGGTGGAGGTTGTGGTGAGCCAAGATCGCACCATTGCACTTCAGCCTGGGCAACAAGAGCAAAACTCCATCTCAGAAAATAAATAAATAAATAAATAAATAATAAAAAACCATCTAGCAATATGTAGTCCATCACATCCTTTCACCTTAATAACTCATTTAGGGTACAAATGTCCAGTCTTCCGAAGAATTCAGCAAGAGACGAGAAGTGTCTTCAAGTTCTCTCATTAGAAACTCTAAACCGTCTCTTCCAGCAAGAATAAACTCAATGACAATAAGCCTCAGGAAGGCCGGGAGGGAAGGGCTTTGAGCCAGCAGCATCAATGAACCTTAGGGACTCACAGTCTGATCTGTAACAATCTCTGCCAGCTACAAAGTTACATTCTTTCTTTCTTCTTAGAGTAGTAATGATGACGACAATAACACAACAAAGCAAATAATGTTTATTGCTGCTTATTTCAAGCCAGGTACAGTTTACTAAAGTAGAACTGTGGATGAGAGGTGAGAAATGCTTATCCTTTTAAGAAATCTGTAGAGTCAGAAGTTTCAGTCCTCGCCCTGAGCTGTCCTTCTCACTCAAGGGATTTAAATGCCTAGATGACCAGCGCTCAGTGTCCTGGACTTACCGAACCATGGGAAAACTCCAATTCCCATCCCACAGAATAATAAAGTAAATCTCACACTGTTCGCAGGAGGGTGTGCCTGCTGTGTGATGTTTGTAAATGAATATTTAATAGTTTCAAATGAATGTTTATTTTCAGTGTCCCCTGCTGGCTACAGAAGAACACAAACAGTCCACATCACAAGCAACCTGCTCTATCAGGACTCTGGCCTTTTTCTAAACCATTACTAAAAAGGAAGCTGAGAGACCGACTAATCCACCCAACACTGTCATTTAATCCCACTTTCAAAACACCACCACCCAAGGCAAACAGAAGTTACCTACCAGGGCCACACAGCAGGCCAAAAGGTGATTACAAGGTTCTGGTTCAGGAGTCATCTCTCCAGAATCTCAAGCCATGAAGGGACCCAACCTTCACTGCAACTCACCTTCTGGTAAACATTTCCATGGCTGGGAAGCCTGGCTCTATAGGAGGTGTGCAGGGGCCACGTCTAGGGCTCCCTCCTCTGGAGCAGACCTCTTACAGAAAGAATCTTGAGGCTGGGCACGGTGGCTCATGCCTGTAATCCTAGCACTTTGGGAGGCCAAGGCAGGTGGATTACCTTAGGTCAGGAGTTTGAGACCAGCCTGGCCAGCATGGTGAAACCCCGTGGCCAGCATGGTGAAACCCCGTCTCTAGTAAAAATACAAAAACTAGCTGGGTGTGGTGGCACGCGCCTGTAATCCCAGCTACTCAAGATGCTGAGGCAGGAGAATCACTTGAACCCGAGGGGATGGGGAAGTTGCAGTGAGCCAAGATCTCGCCACTTCACTCCAGCCTGGGCGACAAGAGTTAAACTGTGTCTCAAAAAAAAAGAAAAGACAAAAGAAATCTAGAGAAATAGATAATTTGGTCCAGGCAACAGCTAAAGAATGAACAGCACCCCGCTTGCCAACAGATTGAAGAGAATGGGTACAGTAGAGAACTGACATTTACTATCAAATAAAATATTGTTGACCATTAATGGTCATGAAATATGAAGAAGTAAAAAAAAAAAAAAAAAATGGACTCTCCTGGTTACCTGTGAAGAATGTAAGTAGGTTCTGTCACACAGTGCTCATCCTCCTAAACAGTGTGAAAGTAGCAAGACTGCTCACTCACCCACTCAAACACGGAGAAACTCAAAACTCCCCTCATCTGAGGACTAAGCCCTCGCCACAGATATGCTTCACCTGCTCTCTATCAAGAACTATACTTTCTCTCAACCTTTTTTTTTTTTCCAGAATCAAATTCTTCCAGCACACTGACTTTCCTGAAGGTCTGTCACAGCCCCCAGGCTCTTTGGAGACGGCATTACCAAGCCCAGCAGATGTGAGGACTAGGAACACAAGGACAGAGAATTCGGACAGATGTCACTACAATCTGCCTAGTCCTATGGGGGCCAGAACCATCTGGAGGGGGAGCGGCCCCACAAAATTGGAGACCTTCTTAGTGTTTGAGGTTCTGAGGCTCTACAGGAATTAGGACTATCTTTGCGTCACCAAAAGAAAAAAAAATACCCATGTAGAAGCTGCGGAAGATTGGTGAGTTACTCTTTAAAAAACCAATTTCTTGGCTTCCAAATCACTACATGCCCCACAGAAGCTTTGGCCACAGTCCCATCTGTTTGTCAATGCCACCTCCTCTCTGTCTCCTCCACCACTGCCCTTACCTTGCTCACCAAGTTACCAGTAGAAGAAATCATAGAATCCTCTTTGGAGACAGCCTAAAGCTCCTACCCTGTTGAGAGAGAGGGGTTGCACTGGGGGAGATTTCTATCTCAAAGTCCAGCCACTTGTCAGTCATAGACATATGTCATGGTCATCTTCATCCAAAAGCATCCTCAGTGATACTCTCATAACTCCATGAGGTACAGCTGTGTGAAGTACAGCCTTTACTTACCAATTGTCCAGCCTCTGAACCTCCCTCACATTTCAATTACTCCAGTAAGACTTCTCTGCCATGCCAGCTGAAATGTATTTCTAAAGTGTCTGCTGTTCACCGCACTTATCTATCCCTTAGCACGTACTGACTTGCGTGTACACGTGTCGGAGGTGTGAGGGAGCCTCCTTCCATCTGTGAGGCTACCAGCCCCTACAAGACCAAAGCATTGTCCTTTACATTTTTTTAACTTCACAATGCGTAGACAACAGGGCTGCAAAAACAATACTTGATCAACATTTGTAGAATGAAGAGAGGGATGAGTAAATGAATGGACAGACCCTGAGCCTGCTCTCTGGGAAAGAAGGCCTGGCAGACACACCATGCTGTTGCTGTGGTAGTTAGTCCCCACTCTGAAATCAGTTCAGCCGTAAGAGTGTATCCTGGCTTCCCCACCAACTGGTTGCATTAATTTAATCAAATCTCACTTTACCACTCTGTGCCTCCATTTCCCTACCTCTAAAATGGAGACACCAGCTACTTTATGGGGTTATAGTAAGAATCAAATGAGATAACATATTTATACACACTTTTAAAAGTCTAACTAACTGACCTAATGAATATAAGAGACAACAGAACATTAAAAAAAAGCTGGTGTCTAGCATGGCATTACACAAAGCAGAAATTATACTAGAGAAGAGGAGTAACCAGGGACAGGTGAATCACTGGGGAAACTTACCCTGCTGCAAGCCCAAAGCCTGGTTCCTATCTGTACGCCTTCACGCAGGCCACTTAAACTCTGTGTCCCCATCCATAAAATGGGGATTCTTATCATAACACTGTGAGCTCCATGTGAGTTTACTGTGGTGCTTGACACATAGTTTCAGCAAATGTTAGTCACCATTGTTCTTATCAGTATTTACCATCATTTTTTATATCACCAACCCATAGTAGGCATTCCAGAGTTGTTTCTAGAAATAATTCAAACATTATAATTTTAATTAAGTTCGTTCTCTTCCATATGTAGACAGTGCTATCAAGGTAGTCAACAGATTTGGTCATCTTGCTTCTACCAAGTCTCCTTGTTGGAAGAGTAGGGAGTACCCTGAGTACCAGTACCAGAGTACCAGCATTAGTACCCTGAGTATCAGCACCTGAGTACCAGAGAGTAGGGAGTACCAGTTGGGATACTGTCAAAGGGAGCTGCATTTCATCCACAACTACAAGGTTTGGCCCCTGGACCAAAATGGACCTGTACTTAATGAGACAATGGGTCACAGGATCTAACAGTATCAAGGCAGAGATAAATGACAAAATTTTCCCATCCTTGTAAAATTTTATTTGGCTGAAGAAGACAAAATTATCCCAATTACAGTTCCCAGATTAACACTGCTCTCCTTGTTGAAATGCATCAAGAGATGCTCAAGGCAGATTTTTAAAGGCAAACATCTCTGCACATCCCCTGAGGACCAACCCAGGCTGAGCTGAGAGCATTCTGTTAAAGTGATGTCTCATCCTGAATGACAGCCAAGCTACCCCTCAGCCCCAAGCTGGGTGTGCTGACAGCAGGGGCGCGGAAGGATGTGGAGAGGTTTCTGATGAAGAGCCCAGTGTCCCTGCAGCATCTGGGCTTTTCTTGGAGGCCTCATCCAAGCTACAGACCGAGCATGGCTCTACTGAGGAATAAGGAAGAGCTTTAGCTGCTGGTCTGGACCTGGAACTCCCAGTGACAATAAACACTGCTAATAGCCTCCCACCCAGAAAGAATGGGGTACCAGACCCCAAGAAAGCAAGGACTAAACGTAAGAGAGAGGGATAGCAAAGCTTGAGGAAAAGAAACTCCTGGCTGGGGGATAACTGATGTTCATCACCTTTTGGGGCCTCGCAGTCCTTGAGAGTTACACTTGCAGAAACTAAGCACCTCCCTTTGCCTTCTGCAAAGTGCCTTTTCAAGACCCACTAAAGGACCCTCTTCCCTAGAGGAGGAGGGCTGGACTAGACATTCTGTCAGGGTTTAATCTAGGGTAGGGGTGCCTGGAAGGCCAAATGTGGCCCAGAGCCAGGTTAGGACCCCATGCCTTAAATCACTCAACACCCATCCCTGACTCTGAAAATCAACCTTTCACTCAGAGATGTGACCTGCCACCACCCCACCCCATGTGTGGACAGCCAGCCGCAATGAAGGCAGGACTCATCCTTGCTGGGAGCTCTCCCAAGCTCATCCTCCTCCTCCCACCCTCCACCCTCTTCAGGGAGAAAGCTCCCTCCCCAGTCCAAGGAGCCTTTCTCCTCTGAAGGAGGCCTCAGGCAGCTGCACATGCCACCCTGCAGGGGTACCGGATCACTGGTATGGCAAAGTTTTCCAAGCAAAATCTGTAGTTTCTACACCAGATAAAAAGCCAAATCACCTGCCCATGCAATCTCCTTATTGGGTCAAAAAAGAGGGAGAGGTAAAGGTTTTATTTTTTAAATGGAAGGTAAAAATATTCTGACTACTTCTGTAGCTAGAATACAGCTACTCCCACACCCCAAGCGAGAGGTGCCTTTAATGTCCCAAGATTAAGCCCAGAAGAGGCACTTGCAAAGGCCGAAGGTGAGTGCTTGTGTTGGGGTAGGTGGTGGTCCACTAGCCTTTGGACACCATGCATCCTAGAAGATGGAGCCTGGCCCCTCCGAGGGATGCCCCTAGGGACTGCCTGCCCTAAGCAGCTGACATGAGAAAGGCCCCCGCACTCCCCCCAAAATCACGTGTTGGTCAGGGCTAAGGAAGAGTACAACTGCACCCCCAGCCTGATGCAGATGCACAACACCTCGCCAAAGGGAAGGGATGCTTCTTTATTACAAAGTTCCCTCTGTGCGCACCACTCCTCACGTACTCGGAGTTGGAGAACGTTTTAGCTGCAGTTTGATTCTCTCCACTGCCCCTCAACTTCCACAAAACCCCTGCCCTCGAAGAAGGTAAGGAAAATACTGCAGCAGTGCAGAAGCTAGGGGAGCCAGGGAGAGTACCCCAACTTTTAAAGTGCCTAGTCCCCACATCTTAACCCCTCGATGCCTGGTGAGATGGCATCAATGAAGGAGACCTCTTGAGGGTGCTGGAGGGAGCACAGGGCTGAAGAAAGGCAGAAGAGGAAGGCACCCTATCCCTCCTCTACTTACCAGGAGAGCTTGAATCCTTTCATTAGTACAGTCACGATAATCCACTGACCGTGTCCTTAGCATCCCCGTTACAGCTCCGGAGGTCCCAGGACATATTGGAAAAGATGACGAAGTCCCAAAAGAACAGAATCCCATGTAATGTGACTTGAACACAGAAAGAGAAAGAGAGAAAGGGAGAAAGAGCCAGAAGAACTGCTGCCACTGCCCCTTCTTCCCCCTCTCCCAGCTGAAAGCCAGGCTTGGAGGCGAAAGACAGATTCTGCAAATCCAGCCTGGGGCTGGAGCCGCCTGCCCGAGCTGTGGCTGCCGCTGCCAGTTTCTGATGAGGATGGGTAATGCTGGCAAGGCTGCGCGAAACAAGCCCTGGAGTTGCCGTCAACAGCCAGGCTGGCCGGCTGCCCCCCACCCTCACCTCACACCAGCTCTGAGCTGCTTTGGGGAAGGAAGCCAAGGAGAGCCTGGGAGGAGAGCACAAACCTAGCAGAACCTGCACCTCTCTTCCCCCAGGCGGCAGCTCCCGCAGCTCCATATAATCTCCTAATCAATGCAGTACCCAAGCAAAGCACTGCCAGCCACTTCCGCCCATTTAAAGACACAGCACATGTTTAGTCCCAGGATGGGACAGAATATCAGGGAGAGGGTGCTTGAGGAATGTGGTGCCAGGAAGGAAGAGGAGGGGGCAGAAATATCTGAAGATGAGCACTTCTATCAGCATCCACTCAGGGGTTAAAATGCCCCACCCCTGAGGGGGAGGGGAACCTGGACCCTAGGTCCTCTGCACACCTCTGGAATCCAAGCAGACCTCAGAGGCCCTGTGGTGAGTGCCTGGGACATCTAGGCGCACAAGACCACCTTAAATAGAATCCTCACCCCGCAAGGCGGGGCAAGCAGGGCTGCGTGCTCCCAGGCAGTGTGCTGCACACAGAATGCACAGTTCTCTCCTCCTGCTGGGGAAATTGCCGTGACTTCTGGGACGCAGGGTGAGGCAGCAACTTCTGGTAGCAGGGCAGCACATTGTCACCTGGGGCGAGGGATCCTTTTAAGGTGACCACAAAGGCCTGGTTTAGGATTTAGGCAACATGATCACCAATCCTGGGCTCCAAGAAGATGCAGACCAGCCACAGCACCCAGTAAGGCAGGACCAGGATTTTCAACTCTGGCTGGAACATAACAATTCACTGAGAATGGGGAAGGGGCTCCTCCTAAATCAGATCCTCCAGGCTGGGGCCTGGGAGTTCCAGCACCAACAACTTCCCTGGCTATATGATCCCTTTCTATCTTTCCCTACATTACTATCTGGGTCAGTAATGCGGATGGGTGACAACGAACAAAGAGATTAATTATGAAATAGCAACCTTCAACTGAACCATGATAATAAAGCTTTATCCAGAAACTTGCTCCAAAACAATCGAACCATAATAAGCCTTTACTCTAAAATTTGCCCGTAAAACAATCTGCAGACATCCTCGTGTCGTATGAACATCATCTATACTTGACCCTCTAAAGTGAGAAAAACCGATCATTTCTCCTTTGGCCAAGCACAGTGGCTCATGCCTGTAATCCCAGCACTTTGGGAGCCCAAGGTGGCAGATCCCTTGAGGTCAGGAGTTTGAGACCAGCCTGGCCAACATGGCAAAACCTCGTCTCTACTAAAAATACAAAATTTAGCTGGGTGTGGTGGCATGTGCTTGTAATCCCAGTTACTCGGGGGGCTGAGGCAGGACAATCGCTTGAACCAGAGAGATAGAGGTTGCAGTGAGCCCAGATCCCACCACAGCAATCCAGCCTGGGAGACAGAGTGAGACTCTGTCTCAAATAAAATAAAATAAAATAACATAAAATAAAATAAAATAAAATAAAATAAAATAAAATAAGAAAAACTGGAGTGCAGACCCTCGTTGGTAACAGTCGTCATACTTGTAATGACTTATTATCTGCTTTGTTCTTTTTAGAGGATAAGCACCATGGAGACAAGAACTGTGTGTCGTTCAGCAATCTCTATATTCCCACTGAGGAGGAGGCCTTGGGTATTATAGGGGTACTATAAGCAAGCGTTTAAGTGACCTTACTCAAACCGAACTAAAACACCATGTTATCTCTCCAATGCCCACGTGGTCCAGAGGAAACACTCTTTAAGGTATACTAACCTTTTGTGACCTGATTCCACTAGCAAAAAATGAAAGAAAGAAAAAAATAAGGTATACTGAGTTTTCAGAAAGGTGTTCCCAAAGCAGCCTTTGCTGTGGAATTGATCTATCCATAGGCCCATGCCAGACAAACCCAAATGCTGCCAGGACTTCTGAACACATCCAAAGTTATGTTTTTAAAGCTCCTGGAGCCTGTACCCAGGCCATACTTTCAGCACAGATATTGAAGGGATGCAACAGATTCCACAAGTACAAAGAGTTGTCCTTTATGACCTAGATAATTCACTCAATGGAAATACCAGGTCATGTGATCCAGCCCCAAGGCAAATGTCACTGAGAGTACTCCAGGTACATGTGAATACTGTATTTTCATCCTGGCCCATCAACTGCTCTGATCACAAGTAACAGAAAACCTGGATCAAAGATTTCCAAGTATTGTATTAGAAACGTATTACTGTAACTGTAAAATTTTTTGGCTTTTGCTCTAGCTGTTTTTTTTTTTAACCACAAAAACAAAAATCCAAAAAGTCAACTTGTTCTCAACTATTAATAAGAGTATATTGAGGGTTAGTTATGTCAGGCATCAAGCTAAGCATTTTGCATGCATTCTCTGACTTAATCTTCACATCCATGTTATAAGGCAGTACCTCATGATTTTTCAGATAATGCCACTGAAGACTAACTGTAGTGTCTTTTTTATTTATTTATTTTTTTGAGACAGAGTCTCACTCTGTCGCCCAGGCTGGAGTGCAGTGGCGCAATCTTAGCTCATTGCAACCTCTGCCGGCCGGGTTCAAGTGATTCTCCTGCCTCAGTCTCCTGAGTAGCTGGGATTACAGGCGTGCATCACAATGCCTGGCTAATTTTTGTATTTTTAGTAGAGATGGGGTTTCACCATGTTGACCAGGCTGGTCTTGAACTCCTGACCTCAGGTGATCCACCCACCTCGGCCTCCCAAAGTATTGGGATTACAAGCGTGAGCCACCACACCCAGCCTAACTGTAGTGCCTTAATTTGCCTAATGTCAAACAGCTAGCAAGCTGCAAGCCTGGAATTTGAATGCAGGTGTGCCCAGCTCAAAAACCTATTCTCTTATTCACTATGTATGTTTATAAAAAATCTCCTTCTCTGTCAGACAAGCTGGTTTACAAAAGCTTACATGTTCTCAGGAGAAAAAGAATCCAGGTAACAGGTAAAAAAGAGACTAAATCAAGACTAAATCTCTTCTATTACCGATGAGTTGGCTGGCTTGAGTGTCTGTGTGTGATGTGAGGAACCCAAAAGAGAAGGAAGAACAGGAGAGCCCAGTGGGTTGAGTGATCGTCATCTGCCTCAAATTCCCCTTGGCTCTTTCTTGTTTCTGAAACAGAGCTTCTCACAGGGCCCTGGAGACAGATTCCATTTTTGTGGTCCATAAAGAAAATCTTGGCTGGGCATGGTGGCTCATACCTGTAATCCCAGCACTTTGGGAGGCCGAGACGGGTGGATCACCTGAGGTTAGGAGTTCGAAACCAGCCTTGCCAACATGGTGAAAGCCCGTCTCTATTAAAAATACAAAAATTAGCCACCCGTGGTAGGGCACGCCTATAATCCCAAAGACTTGGGAGGCTGTGGCAGGAGAATCACTGGAACCTGGGAGGCGGAGGTTTCAGTGAGTCGAGATCACGCCACTGCACTCCAGCCTGGGCAACAGAGCAAGACCGTCAAAAAAAAAAGAAAAGAAAAAGAAAATCTCAAAAGGTGATTCAAACATAGCTTTGAAGAGACATTGAAGTGCTTTCTGAGGTAAAGATTAAGACCAAGTGAGACGGAAAAATGTTCCTCATCTAACTTCCTTCTTTTTATCTTCTCACGGAAAGCAGTCTCCATGGTTTGAAAAGTTCCTGGCCAATAAATTGCAAGCACTAACATAACCTCTAGGAATGAATACACAGATTCTCCTGCTTCTGCCTGACTCCCTGCAATCTGGCTGCTTCCTGACATTTGCATTTCAGGAAGGATAAGAATTGTTTAGAGGAAACTAGACTGCAAAGACTTCCATGTCTGGCAATATGGCATATACACAGATAAAATAGGAAAAAAAAAGAAATTATTTTAAAGTGCTTGATGAGCTATCAAAAAAGTAAGAAATATTTAAAGGTCAAAAATTTAGTGATGGCAGAAAATAGTGAAACTGGGCTTCAGTTTTCATGGCCTCCCAGAGCACACTAGAGATAATTCCCAAAGCCCACAAGTGCTGAGAGAATCAAGAGGCAACTACCTCATAAAGTGGGTCCCAGTGGACTACACTCTCATTGTAAGGATAAACTTGAAAGAAATGTACAAATGCTGCCCAGGAACTAAGAGGAAAATTGCCTGTCCTAAACCTTGATGTTGAACAAAGGAGGAAGAATAATCTCCTCTGATAAATCATAATCACAAACCAACTCTTACACTGATTGTACCCTGAGAGTTTCCTAAACAACTGACCCAAAAACAATGCCCATAAAGGAAAAAAATGATAGATTCAGCCACAGCAAAGTTAAAAACTTCTGATCATCCAAAGAGATCATAGAGAGAAAAGACAAGGCTGTTCTAAGAGAAAATATGTGCAACATATATTGCTTGAGAAAGGAATTGTTCGCAGAATTTATTAAAAATCCCTACAAACCAATGAGAAAAAGAAAGATAATTCTAAAAATAGACAAATGATTTGAGTTAGCATTTTCAGAAAAGAAAGCAATAAACTATATAAAAAGGAGCTCAATCCATTAGTACTCAGGAAAATATAAATTGGAACTCTGGTGAGATGTCATCACATACTCATCCCATTGACAAAAATTAAAAAGTCAAATAATATCAAGTGTTGGAAAGGAGCTAGTGGGAGTATATACTGGTTCAACTCCCTAAGAAAATTATGTGGTATTATGTAATAAAGTTGGATGATTGCATACTCTAACATCTAACAGTTCTACTCCAATAATGGAAGCAACTCACATTCAGAGGGATACATGAAAAACTTTAAATAGCACTCCATGTAACAGCAAAAGCAAAACAAAAACTCTGAAAACAAATGTCTATCAACAGAAAGGATACATGCCTTGTGTTATTTTCTTAAGGTGGAACAGTACACAGCATTGAAAATGCATAAATCAGTCACATGCAATGGGGCAGAACAGGTGAGAGGTACTCCTGCAATTGTCATTTGTTCTTTATACTTTACACATATTTTATATATTTTATAAATATTATTTATTTTCTTTTTTCGTTCTTTCTTTTTTTTTTTTTTTTTGACAGGGTCTCACTCTGTTGCCCAGGCTGGAGTGCAGTAGCATGACAACGGCTCACTGCAGCCTCCACCTCCTGGGCTCCAGTGATTCTCCCACCTCAGCTTCCTGAATAGCTGGGATTGCAGACACGCACCACCATGCCCAACTAATTTTTTTTTATTTTTACTTTTTGTAGAGATGGGGTTTCGCTGTGTTGCCCAGGCTGTGCTTGAACTCCTGGGTTCAAGCAATCCACCTGCCTTGGTCTCCCAAAGTGCTAGGATTACGGGTGTGAGCCATCGCGCCCCCCTATATATTATTTTGTATTAGCTAACTATTCAATGCAAACAATTTAAAAATAAACAGAGTATTTAGAAAACAACTGAACACCAATCCCTTTTGGGTTTTTATAAACAGGCTTGATAAAGAGGGGGCGGGGCACAGGGGTATAGACAATATTTTGTGTTACCTGCATTTTTACAACTATACTTTCACAAAAATTGGCCTTTCTGAGTCCACTAATTTAATGAACATGAAGTTGGTTTGATTTGTATTACTCCAAGTCTCTTGTTACCACGGTTTCTTCTGAACTTTACTGGGTTTAGAATGGAGGCTGGAAACAGTTCAGCTTTTTCCTTTTGATTTCAGCTGCTTTGACTTTCCGTTGGTCTCCTATGAGTCTTAAAGTCTCGCCTACCCTGGTACAATTCCTTTCCTAATCCAACAAAAACATGATTGGTGTTTCTTGCCTCATCCATAAATGGGGACTAGAATGGTAAGAGGTCACCAGAGCATGCTGCTGTTGACCTTGCCTGCAGACACCCAGGGCCATCCGGCCAAGGGGAACCTGGAAGCTGTGAACTCAAATGCCACAATATTAGGTCCCATCTCAGGCTTCCGCCACTGAGTGGCAGAAGCCAAGGGAGCATTCAGCCCTCCTGCCTCCCACCTCCTCATCTGGAGCTCTTTCCACCACCAGAATCCCATGACCTTGGGTAAGCCACTCCAAGCCTCTGGCTCCCTATCTGGAGCAGAAAATAAACAACAGGATCCCTGAGGCTCTCCTTCCAGCTCAAGCCTGTGCTGCTCTCCCTACGTGCCCCTCTTTGCTCCAGGAGCAGGAGCGCAGCAGCGCTGCAGTACAGGGGCATAGCTGCATGCCTCTAGTTGCTGGGAATCTGGGGCAGAGCAGTGCTGCAGTCACACGTTGGGGAATCAAAGCTCCAAGCTAGGCAGGGGAGTCATCAGGCGTTGAGAGTGTTATATTTAAGGAGCATTTTGGAGGTCAGGAAGCAAGTGAGAGAGGAGCAGCGGGGGAGGAGCAGCCTCCTAAACACTCCATTTCCACAACAAGCCTCTTTCTAGTCCTCCAGCCAAAATCCGCTTCCAAACTGCACTCAATAGAGAGCCTGTGTGAGCTGACCAGCAGATGGCCAGGGCTGCACCCTGATCAGGTGCTCCCCACCACTTCCCTGTCCTCTCCCTCCCTTGGCACTCTCCTCTCCCCACCCTCTGCCACTATTAGTCACTGGCTCTGGGGTGACAGTGTGAGCTGCAGGCATTGGCCTCGCCTTCTAGCCTGTTCATCTGTGTCAGCTCCCAGCTTGGAGCCTCCAAAGCCAGCCCCTCCCTTCCTATCCTTGGTACCCTTATGCACACCCCTGCCCTCCAGGCCCACCGTCTGGGTAAAACAGCGCTGTGCAGGGCAGGCACCCGGCCAGAGGGCTGGCAAAGGGTGGCAGGCTTGGGGGCAGAGCAAAGTGGAGCTGTTTTCTTCAAGAATGCTTCATTCTGCTCCTATGACCTCCTGGATTTACTGAAGGCACTGGAGTTAAAAAATAAAATGAATAGAATCACCTCCCGCCAGGCTTCTTTGCCCCTCCTTCACAATCTGCTAATCCGGAATATTTCTTCAGGCAATAAACAGGATGAGCAATATCAAAGCCAAATTCCACTCAGCTTCGTTCTGCCCCTAGGAAGGGGAGGAAGCAAGACTGAGGCAGCCAGGGCTTCCGTGGATGGCTCTGATCCTCTGATCACTCTAGAATCTAAAGTGGTTGCACAGACCTCATGCCCAGTGATTCTCACGGCAGCCCAGTGAAGTGCTAAACCACACTTAACACAAGACACACAGGCTCAGTGAGGTCTAGTTATCTTCCTGTTAGTACTGCCATTGCTAGCCGCTCTATAAGGTTGTAATTGGTAAAAAGAGGAAAAAGTAAAAGGTAAAAACACCATACCTGAGAATCACAAGCCCCCTCATGCAACTCGGGGTAAGGAAACTCCTTAGCCAGGCCACACATTGGGATCACCTCCCTCACTGAACTCAGTGCAACACCCAACTAAGCTCTCTCTCTTCCCCCTGTTTAAGCAGCCATCGATATCCCTTCTCCAAGGAGACTTTGTCTTGATGAGGAGATAAGAGCTCTGTCTGGCAATGGAAATCCCAAGAGGATTCCCCGTCTATCCCACTTTCCCCTTCACCTCCAAAATCTTCCTCCCGCTTCCTGAATGCCTGACTGCCTGACTAGTGTTGGTTTCTCTGCACACTTGCTCATCCCCGTGTCCCAGATCACGAGACCCCTTCTGCTGCTGCACTTAATGGTGGCCTCAAAGAGGTAAGAGCCCTGCTGTCAGAAAGATGCACACACCTCAGAGAAACCCCACAACCAGGAGAGGGGCAGCCGCCTGAAGTCACTCATCATCCTAATTACACACGTAACAAAAGAAAACATCTCTCCTGCCAGATGGAAGAAAGAAGGCACATTTCTAATCACCCCCATGGCTCCTCCTGGTTTATCCTCAGGAGAAATTCAGGGTGACTGATGGTGTTAGGGACCCAGGAGGGTGCTTATAAACTCAGGTTCTCTCCGGGAGGGGGCACCCATACACCCACAGCCAGCTGCTTCCTGTTGTCCTCCCACCAAATGGGGATTTCTGCTTCTTCCACTAAATTACATATCAGTATTACCATTTTTAAAAATACAGATGAATTGAGCATTAACTCATTTTAAAAGTGAAAGTCATCTGCCCAAGGACACAATAAGAATCTATTTATTGTTGGCAGAGAAATTGTTCGATGATAGGACAAGTGCAGAAAAACCGCATTCTTCATTGAACAGGGACTGACACCACCCCCAGTGGTGTGTATTGTGGTTTAGCACCGGGATTCTAGAATTAGCCTTGAGTTCAAATCTATACTTAACAGCTCTGTGACCTTGAGCAACTTACTCCATTTCTCTAAGCCTCAGCTCCTTCATCCATTAAAAAGGTGAGGATGACAAGCACCCATTAGGTTGCTACGAGGAGCGGATGACACTAAGAGCAAGTAAGTGCTCAATACATTTTCACCACTGCTATGATTATTCCCAACCCGTGTCCACAGAACCACCACTACGCACTACAGGAACCACAGGCTCCACTTCCTGCTCCTAATCTACTTTTTCTCCTTTATGTCAACAAATTTTCCAATTTTTCCTATTTTGTTGGGCATATTTTTGCATTGTTTTGTGCTCTTTCTGTTAGGTCAATCAGCTGTTTATTTTTTCAATAAGAACTGTACTTACGGCTGGGTGCAGTGGCTCATGCCTGTAATCTCAGCACTTTGGGAGGCTGAGACAGGTGGATCATTTGAGGTCAGGAGTTTGAAACCAGCCTGGCGAACATGGTGAAACCCCGTCTCTACTAAAAACACAAAAATTAGCTGGACGTGGTGGTGGGCACCTGTAATCCCAGCTACTCGGGAGGCTGAGGCAGGAGAATTGCTTGAGCCCAGAAGGTGGAGGGTGCAGTGAGCCAAGATCGTGCCATTGCTCTCCAGCCTGGGTGACAGAGTGAGACTCCGTCTCAAAAACAGTACCATACTTATGGAGCATCTAATATGTTCATGACCCAAGCAAGTCACAATGGTATTTCAAAGTTAGATCCAGAGTTCTCCTTGATCTCAAGTTAATAATCCAATAAGGAAGATAAAAGATGGACATTAAACTATATTAAATAACACTAACTTAAAATATAAGGCAATAAGTCTCTAAGAGACACGTATCTAATCAGAAGGACATATTATCTCTGTCTTCCAAAACGAACATAGGTTTGTAATCATTATACCAATTTTTTTTTTAATTAACAGACAAGTAATGGTGAATAGTCTCAGCGGACTTACATTAAGTCTGTCCGTGATATTTCTTGATTAGTCTGGTCTTAACATAAAAGAGCCAGAAAAAGGATCCAATATTTGTCATCATCCTTTATGGAGACAAGAGCTTCCTATTTGCATGAGAGGTGTCCAGAAATAGTGCCTTCGGAACATATTGCTACTATCACTGCCAATAAATACAGGTTTACTTGGATGGAGCATCTAATGAGTTCGATTTTAGACAGTTTCATTTCCAGTCACCGGGACATTTTCTCAACAGTGCCCTAAGGTTAGGGCAGGGGAAGCTTTAAGTTGTTTCAGGCACAGATACCCACTACCTTCTCTCAACATCACAACAGACATGAGACTGACATATCATGAGTAAACCAAAGGGTTCAGCTTCCATCCATTTTGTGACCAGCGTATTCAGTAAATGCTCTTCCATGCACTAAGCCACTAGCTACCTTTGATGATCCAGTGGCACTTGTGTGCTGGCGTGTACCATGATGGGGTTTTTACATGGATTGGTAACGAATTGAGAAAAATTAGGACAATGTGGTAAACACCAAAAGGTTAAATATGTTGGCTGGGTGCGGGGGCTCACACCTGTAATCCTGGCACTTTGGGAGGCCGAGGTGGGCAGATCACTTGAGCTCAGGCATTTGAGACTAGACTGGGCAATATGGTGAAACCCTCATCTCTACTAAAAATACAAAAATTAGCTGGGCGTGGTGTTGCCCACCTGTGGTCCCAGCTACATAGGAGGCTGAGGCAGGAGGATTGCTGGAGCCTCGGAGGCAGAGGTTGCAATGAGCTGAGATCATGCTACTGCACTCCAGCCTGGGAGACAGTGCAAGACTGCCTCAAAAGAAAAAAAAAAAAAAAAAAAAAAAGTTTGAATATATTGACAGCATGACCTTTTAAAATTTTGTGTTTAAATATTCTTTAATTATACATATACATAGTGGTGGTAGTTCTATATTTTAGTTTAGTTGCTAGCTTTCATAGGTAAAATAAATAACTGGTAATTCTGTGCTGGTCCGCCAATTTTTTTCAATCTCTCCACAAAATCCAGAAGTTCAGACTCCTCTATGAATAAGGCTCTCCGTTCTAAGACCTCACCCTATGAGGAGAGCCTCTGCCTCTCAACTGCTGTGATAGGGCATCTGATTTTTTTTGGATTTTGGAATATTTGCAGGATACATAGTCAAATCTGAAGTCTGAAATGCTCTAATGAGTATTGCCTTTGAATGGCATGTTGGCACTCAATACGTTTCAGGTTTGGAAGCATTTCTAATTTCAGATATTCAGATCTGGGATGCTCAACCAGTACCACTCCCTAAACTCAGACACAAATTTCTCATTGTTCCTGAACAACTTCACCTAGATATCTCACAGGCTCTTCAGAGCCAGTATGAATAAAGGAAACTCCTCACTGTCCCACTGTCTCCTCCCAACTGTGACGTCCTGTATCAATCCCAAATCACACCACCAGCTACCAAGTCACCCAGTCAGAAACCAATGATTCACCCTAGACTCCTCCTCTTCCATCTCCCATTTAATTAGGAACTACGTCGTGTCAATTCTAGCACCTGAAATATGACTAGAGTGTGCTTTTGCTGTCAGCGTTCACCTGCCTTTCAATTCTTACCTTTAGGTTTGCAGTTGCAGTTACCCTCTCCTATTTGTTCATTCACCAAATATGTATTGAGCATCTATCATCTGCCAAGTAAAATGCTAAGTGCCAGGGTTTCTGTGAATTAAGAAACAAAACACACAATCACTGTCCTCAAGGAGCTCACAGTCTAGTGGGGAGAGATAGATGTAAAAATAATAATAATAATAAAGTTATCAGAGATGGAGCAAAATGAGGCAGTTATCTTACTTGTCTACCTTGGAGCGAGAGTACTTTCTCAAAAGCAAATCTGATGATACCTCGAAGTCCTTCAACTGTTCGCAGTGTCTATGCAGTCTCAGCACTGCACGGGCTTTCACAGCGTGTCAGCTCCCTGCTTTTGTTTCTGGTTTTGACATTTGCCTCTTGTCTTCCACATGCATCCTAAGCGCCAGTCCTGCCAAGCTACTTGTCGTGCCCTGGGCCCTGCCATGTCCATCCTGGGCCTACTATTCTCTAACAGATCTCTGCACCCATAGCCACCATTCAGTGACTATCTGCAGTGTGCCAGGCATTAATCCTAAGACATTGCATTTAATCCTCATGACAATCCCGGTGTATTGATGGTGACCTCATGGACAAATGAGGAAACTGAGACCAGGGAAAGCCAAGATAACTCACTCAAGTTCACAGAGCCAGAAAGCAACAGGGTCAGCATTTGAACCTAGATATGTCCAACTCGAAATCACAGCCACATCATCTTTCCTCTCTTGTCCACCTGATAAATTCCCACCCACACTTCAGGTCTCAGATCAAATGTAACTTTCTTTACAAAGCCCTTTATGAACTGCCCAGTCAAGTAATTCTTGCTTCCCTGATTTCGAAGCTATTACCTTGTGTTGCCATAATTTGTTTACTTGTCTGTCTCCCCCGAGGACCCATGAACATCTCTTCACAGTGATTGTGAACTACCCATCTCTAAGCTCTCCATGCTGAACTCTCTCCACTGGCATACAGTCAGCATTTAATAAACCTCTGGTGAATGAATGGGTTAATTAATGCTCCCTAACCTCTTTTCTCAAAGTTAAGACAAAAACTCTTGCCAAGCACAGTCGCTCAAGCCTATAATCCCAGCACTTTGGGAGGCCAAGGTGGCAGAATTGCTTGAGCCCAGGAGTTCAAGACCAGCCTGGGCAACATAGTGAGACTCCATTTCTACAAAAAATAAAAAATTAGCCATGTGTGGTGGCATGCACCTGTAGTCCCAGCTGCTCAGGAGGTTGAGGCAGGAGGATCACTTGAGCCCAAAAAGTTGAGGTTGCAGTGAGCCATGATTGCAGCACTGCACTGCAGCCTAGGAAATAGAGACCCTGTGAAAGAAGAAAAGAAAGAAAAAGAAAGAAAGAAAGAAAGAAAGAAAGAAAGAAAGAAAGAAAGAAAGAAAGAAAGAGAGAAAGAGAAGGAAGGAAGGAAGGAAAGAAGGAAGGAAGGAAAAGAAAGAAAGAAAGAGATAGAAAGAAAGAAAAGAAGGAAACTAACTCTCAGTAACAATTCATCATCTACATATTTTAACACAGTCAGGTCAGGCTATCAGATGGCCCTAGTCTGAGGTGCAAACTTAAAAAAAAAAAGAGTAGTACTATGACAATGCAGTGGAGTAACAGAACCTCAAAATCCAGACTCCGGAAAGTGAAGTCACACCTCTAAAAGCTCTACTCCAGGAACTGAAGAGTCTAATAGGGAATGTTGTCATAAGACTGACCACACCTCCATCAAAAGCTATTTCATTCCAGGGTAATTTAACCCAGTACATTGCAGCTAGGGGAAATTCTGGGAATAGTATCTCAGAAATAAAAAGGGAAGCCTGAGATAAGGGGGATACATTTTTCAAGTATTTAGACATTTAAAAAGTGATATTCAAGCTATATGTAAATTACTTACAAACTGCTTTTATGCATTATCAGAGATTCCAGGACATTGGCCGTAATATATAAGTTCCTCTTGTACCTGGGCTTTGTACCTAGACTATACAAATAGGCTCTTTATGGGAGCATCTTGATCAGTTAAAAGTTCTTAAACTTTTTTGAGTAATAAGCCTCCTGGGTTGCTGACGAAAGCCAAGGATACTCTCCCCAGAAAAATGTACAGAGATACAAAATTCTGCCTACCAATGAAGGGGGCTCATGGACCCTCTCCTAAAGTCCATTCAGAGTCCTGAATGGTTCACAGGCACAGACTGAAAACGCCTGAAGTAAACTTCCAAAGGGTCCGGATTAGAGAAGGTTAAAAACAAAAAAAGATTCACAATGCTGCTTTGAAATGACATCGGTTTCTGTTAGCCAATCAGATTCTCTCTTGGTCAAGGTCCTGAAAGTAAATGCCTCAGCCTCCTGAGTAGCTGGGACTACAGGTGCATGCCACCACACCTGGCTAATTTTTCATTTTTTGTAGAAAATAAAAAAGGAATGATTCATCTCTAACATCTGATGCTATACCTGCTTAGATCATGTGCAATCTGGACTAAGGGATAGCAAGGGCCTAAGTAAAATCAGGCTGTTTCTGCCTCCATATGCAAATACAAACTAAACAGACCTTTCCAAACTAGCCACAGAATAAATCCCCCAAATCCCCAAACCACACCTTTTCCAGAACACTTGCCACCACCATCCCCTGAGAACCAGCTGATTGATAACAAACTACCTACAACTTCAAGAGCTAGTTCACTAGAGGCTTTGCAAGGCCCTGGTGAAGACAGACAGCAGCATTCCCACCAGATAGCAAACTGTTTGCAGCAGTTTGGGATCCAAACACAGTTGCAGATGCCTGCTTTCATGATCGCCACTGCCCACTGTCAAGGTAGTACAAGCACTTTGCACCACCCCATATTCAAAGGGGCTATTCAGATGTTTGTGGAAGAAAGGAAAAGAGAGAGGAAGGGGAGACAGAGGAGAGAATGGGTCCAGGGAGACCTGTTCTCTATATTCGCTCTCTCTGGTTCCTTTCTAAGAAAACTGAGAATTTGACAGATCTAAACGGATTAAAACAACAGATGTGTGTAATTTTCACCTTTGTGCAGACCAGGAGATGGAAGTCCAGAGAAGTTAAGTGACTCGGATCTGATCACACAGCCTGTAGGGCTGGGAGGAGCAGAAAACCAAGTTCTATGATTCCCAGAGACATGTTCTAACCACTGTTAACACATTCCTGCCGGTTCAGGCTGGCAGCAGGCTTGCCGCTTGGGCCTCCTCTCTCATTCTCTCCTCCATACACAACACAGGGTACCCAACCTGCTCCAGAAGCCTAAGCCTTGTCCAGTCTTCCATCTCTGAGAGAAAGGAGACCCTGCCATCTGGCCAAAAAGCAAAGCTCCCAAATGAAGGGCTGAGATATTCTCGAAGGATTACATATCTCTCCCTGCACACTGGAGCTGGGGTTGGGGCTGCACAGACTCAGCCTCCTTAGATGCCCCCATCTACTCCCAATGGCTCTAACTCCTTGTTTGGAAAAATACACAGAAAAGCAAATTTCAAATTGCAAGCAGGAGCCAGGAGAGATTTGAAAGCTATCTCAGGAACGCCCTCTAGCGTGCCCACAGGGTTTGAGCAGCGCAGCACCCAGGCCCCATTCCCTGGAGGTGACCGGGCCCGCACTGCCATTGGGGCATCCGGCGAGCAGTGGGCGGGGCCAGCGGCAGCATCTGACACTCACATACAAACTCCTCTCCAATCCCAAGGCCAACGTCTGCTGCAGGATGAGAGGCAGTCTCTGCTCTTAAGACTGTCCAGCCCGCACCAACCCCACCCATTCCTTATACAACAGGGAGAAGGGAAGGAGAAGCAAACAGAAGGTGAAAAGAAAGTGTGGAGGTTGCACAAATGGAATGCAGTGCAGAGAAGAAGCAGAGGAAGAAGACGGAGAGAGAGAGAGTAAAAGAGAGGCATAACTGAAAAAGAGACAGGATAAAGAGAAACAAAAAATAGGGCAAGGCTAAAGAAAAAGATGGACATATAAGTGAGTGCAGATGAAAGCTACAGATACCTCCACCCCCCACCCTGCACCCCTCATCCACCCACTCCGACTTCCAAGCACACCAAGGTGGGGCATGTGCTTTGTAGGACCTGGCACCTCCTCGCCTCTCCTGAGGTCTTGGTGCTCACATTTCCCTCCACTCTGACACAGCCCCTGGATGCTCACGAGTGGCGGGCTGAGGGAGAGGAGGAGAGAGAAAAGTGAACCAAAGGCAGAACTCGCCAAGCGAAGCCACTTACGCACAGTGCGGCCGGCAGCATTTCCATCCTACCTTTGCTGTCGCCATGTCAGCCGGCTCCATGATCTCTGCTTGGCCTAAGGAGCAGCGGCACCATCCAGAGAGAAAAGGCAGAGTCACAAACGTCCACCCACGGAGAACAAACCACCCCTCTGGAAGGCTGGGGAAAATAAGACACCTATTTCCACTCTCTGGCCCCCTGGGACTTCCTCAGTTTCTGGGTAAGAGGTCAGAGTCTGGAGGTCCACAGCAAGCAGGGGGGCCCTGTCTCCTGTCTGTGTTCCACAGATGCCCAGGAGGCTGAGTCAGGGGGCACCTCCCCTGGCCTGGTACTTCTTCCCAGGAGCGAAGTGTGGGTCTTCCCAGGCTCCCCCTGTTGAGAGGGAGAGGGCGCAAAGACGGAGGCACGCCCTCCCATCACCCCGCCAACTGGTACCCACAGGTCAGGATGAGGGGGGCATGTGGGAAGAGGCCAGCTGGCAGGTAAAGAGCAAGAGCCAGGGGGAGCAGGAAGGGAGAAGGTCAGCGGCTGGTGGCGGACAGGAGGGTGTGAGAACCTCAAGAAGGTGCAGGCACTCAGCTGGAAGCAGAAAGGTGCTGTGCAAGGAAGTGCCGGAGCCACAAAGCCGGAGCCTGGCACGGCAAGGTGGAGAATGCAAAAGGAGAGAAATTCGCCCGCTGAAGCCACTCACCTTGCAATAACATTCAGACTGACTGAGGCCTACACAGGAGCCAGGAGCGGGCGGTTCACACACCCCCACTCCACTCCCAGAGACTCACAGCCTCTGTCTAAAGGTACATGAGAGCAGCCGGCAGCCTGGCTGGATCTGCAGAGGCCCCTGGCTCTCTCCGAGCAGTCTGATTGGAGGAGCAGGATGACTTCATCCAGCCCCATTCATCACTCTAGGTTTCCTGCCCAGCAGGGACAGGCCGCTCGCTTGCAGTGACTACAGCTTCCTCTCTGGCCCACTTTACTCGGTCAACCTGGGATAAGCTGCATCCATCAGGGGAACCCTGAGGAAGGGGATCAGAGTATCCCAGCCCTGTTGGGAAGAGAGGAACAGGCTGCTCACATTCCCAAGACAGTGCAAGGATTCTACTGAAAACACAGTACATATATTCACTGTGTGTGTTTGCGGTGCCAGAGCTGGCATCCATACAACAGAGCAAGGCTTCTAGAAACTGGCGAGGAAACGGGGTGTACACTCTGGTGAACCACTGACCTTCTTGACAAAAACATGCAAATAAGCCCATCCAAATATTTAAAGATATTTCTCCCAATCAGAAAGAATAATCTATGGAAAAACACCCATGTCCTCCCTGAGGCATCTCCAAGTACCTCCCTCCTATCATTTTCCCCCATCAGCTCCCCTATAGCAGCCCCTGAAACATGCTAACCTATCTTCTGTTAAGGACATTGGTTCCTTCATGCTTGTGATCTCACATCTACAAAAGGCTACAAGTGAGTAGGACCTTACAGCTTCAGCTCCCATTTTGCAGATGAGGAAACTAAGGCCCAGAAAAAAGGCCAAAGGGTCAAAACAAGGATGTCAGTCTCCCAGTGCTCATTTCCATGTAGACTTTACCCTCAGAAATGGTGAGATCCTCAGAGAAAAATGACCCCTCCTTATTTACTCCTTCCTTTCCTCCCCCACACCTACTCCCAATCCAGCCCCAAGACCACAGAAAAAAAACAACAAAGCAAGTGTTAGATAAAGTAAAACATAATTTAAAAAAGAAGGCACGGCCAGGCATGGTGGCTCACACCTGTAATCCCAGCACTTTGGGAGGCTGTGGTAGACAGATCACCTGAGGTCTGGAGTTTGAGACCAGCCTGGCCAACATAATAAAACCCTGTCTCTACTAAAAATACAAAATTAGCCAGTCATGGTGGTGCACGCTTGTAGTCCCAGCTACTTGGGAGGCTGAGGCAGGAGAATCACTTGAACCAAGTAGGCAGAGGTTGCTGTGAGCCAAGACCATGCCATTGCACTCCAGCCTGGGCAACAAGAGCAAAACTGCCCAAAAAAAAAAAAAAAAAAAAAAAGAAGGCAATGATTGTGTGATCATTTATTACCTTGCTTCTGTTCAAGTCTGACTTTATAACCAAACAACTCAATCAGGTGGATCAATACAGACTAGGAAAGAGTTTTCCAAAAAATTGATGACACTGACAACACAGTGCTCACGGGTCTGGCTTAACTACAGGAACAATAATTGTGACAACTCTCATTTGTACAGTGCTCCATAATTTACAATGCATTTCTGTTATAGTTTGAATGTCCAAACTCATGTTGAAATTTAATGGCCACTGTAACAGTATAGTATTAAGAGGTGGAACCTTTAAGAGGTAATTAGGTCATGAGAGTGGCCCTCGTGGATGGTTTGATACAGTTATCCTGAAAGTAAGTTAGCTATCATAAGAGTGGGCTCCCAATAAAAGGATGAGATCAACCGACTTTCTTCCTGTCTAAGGCACACTCTTGCCCTTCTGCCACAGGGTAACTCAGCACAAGGCCTTCCCCAGATGCTGGTGTTACGCTTTTGGACTCCCCAGCCTCCAAAACCATGAGCTAAATAAACTTCAGTTCTTTATCCATTACTTAGCCTGTGATGTTCTGTTACAGTAGCAGAAAATATACTAATATCGTTTCCAAATCCATTACCCTCCGTGGATACTGAGAACCCTGTGAGATCAAGACTGTTTCCCCCATGTTAAAGATAACTAAAGTGAGATTCAGA
This sequence comes from Hylobates moloch, assembly GCF_009828535.3. Taxonomy (NCBI): domain Eukaryota; kingdom Metazoa; phylum Chordata; class Mammalia; order Primates; family Hylobatidae; genus Hylobates; species Hylobates moloch. Next base: position 96,301,525 of record NW_026652286.1, on the reverse strand, counting down.
GACTTTCAGTGACTTGTCCAAGGTCACACAGTAGAGCAGAACTGAGACTCAACCCCATATTCACTAAGTCCAAATCCCTTTCCACTAAACATTGCAATACCAAATTTCCAACCTCTTAACATTTTCCTCCTCAATCTGCACCCAAGTCCTGCTCCCTATTACTATAGTTTGGTAGAGAATATAAAACCTCAATTGGACACTTCCCTTTGAGGCCTTTTTTTTAACTGAAGATGGCAAATTATAAAAAATGCATTATTAAACATTAAGAAAAAAATCTTGGGACTATTCAGAGGTTGGTATATACATTTAAACAAATCTCCTACGTCCTATGTACAGTGCAAATTGCTTTTAGATAAAAAGTATTTATCTGAATGAATTTACTCATGTTCACCTTATTTTAACTACTCTGATTTTAATTGAGGTGAGGGGAAGGATGTATATCCCGATACAGGCACACATCCTGTTAGAGGAATGTGTTTTTTTCTAGCCACAATAAACAGAATTCAACACTTCTCCCATTCCTATTCCAACCTACATTAATGAAAAAGGTTGAGGATGAGAGTAGTAGAATTTAGGCCAATAGATGGTTTTCTTTAGCCTATTGCCTGGTTTCTATAAGCCCTAGACTATGGTCTTGAATACAATAAACTTGAAAAGCCATGAGGCTTTGCTAGCACTGCAGTAGAGGTAATCAATCATACCCCCACCACAAACCAAAGGTGTGGGGGCCATGCCAATCTACACGTCGTCTTCTCTGCTCAGAGGCCTGTAATGTTTCTTCTGGCTCTTGCTGTGGCCTGCCATCCTCTCTGTTCCTGGGCTGATAGTCAAATGTACAAACACATGGAGAGCAGAAGGCTAGTATCCATGGAGGAGGATGTTCTATTACACCAAAATCACACAGAAATCAGATCCATGTTAATGGGGGTCCACCCAGTCTCCTGAATGACCAAAAACATTTACCGACTCAGTTTTTAAAGAACTGTGACACAGCCCCGGAGGGTGAACATGTGCAGAAGGCTTCAGAAGCACCATATGTATATTACACAGAGATTCATATGACTGAACTCAAAGCAGGAGGGAGAGTGCTGTTAACTGCAGATAGACAATCTAGAAGTTGGGGCTGGGCAGGGGACAGTGGGGCTGGGCAGGAGGCTTTAATGAGAGTGGGGAGAAGTCCCAGAGTCAAAGAAAACTCCAGAAAAGAGAATGAAAGAGAAAACAGGGTGGGAGAGAGGGGGAGGGGTACTAATGCAGGTTGTCTAAATAAAACCCATTGAATCCCTACCTCTGCTGCTACTAACCAGAAAGGACTTGATCTAAATAATTCTTCATAAAATAGTTTCTCTATTGTATGCGTTTGCTTTTTGCTCTTTGAACTAGAGACCAGAAGCTCCCTCTTCTGTAACTTAGGCTCATTTCATTTTGCCTAATATTTAATGAAATACAGAAAGAAATGCCTGTTTATAATATCATTCTCTCTCTAGGGCAATTATCTCTACTAATTGCTTTACCCTGGGTATTAGTCTAACTCCTTAATCACTGTACTTATACACTAAGTTAAAGAGAGACAGAAAAAAAAAAAAAAACAGATGCTTTTGAAAAGAGGCTGGAGTGAGTTCTGGCAGGGGCGTGGGTGAAGGGGTTGCAGGAAGCACAAGCACCAAGTTCCCTAAGGACAGCTCCGAGACTGGACACTGCACCTGCTTCTTTAGGAAGAGCCTCCATGGCAGCTGCCTCTTGGGAGGTGGGGCTGCAAGGAAACTGAGTGAGGCTGTTTCAAACCCTGGTCACATCAACCTCCCCCGCTGCACTCTGGGACATGTAGTACTGAGTGACGGGCAGTGCTGCGGCCATGTTTACATTGCTTACGGAGTGTGTGGCTTGATCTCTCTGCCTGTCCTAAGCCTATAAATACAGATCAGATGCTTTTGCCAAAGAGGTGAAATCCCTTCTCTCCAGAGTCTGGGTGCTGATTGTAAACTGAAAAGATGGTGATGAAACAGAAAGAGATTCACAGAACTACAAGGGACTTGAAATAAGGAAGACCTTGAGCGGTCACTAGATGTAGACGCTCCCTGTATACGTAGATGACAGGTGCTCGAAAGAGGAGAAGAGAGGGAGAGAAAGAAAGAAGAAGGAAGAAAGAGAGAGAGAGTGAAAGAGAAAGAGGGCAGTGTGTCTGTGTTCCCATGAGGATGTGTACCTGCTTCAGTGCCTTTTCTTTTGCTTGTTAACCATCAGCTCCTAGAGGCAGCTGAGCATGAGGAAGAGTTTCAGCTTGAATTCTGACTCGACCACTCAGCCACCATCTGTGAATCCGGAGCAAGTTGCTTAGCCCCGTGTGCCCCCATTTCCTCATCTATAAGACAGGGATAATAATATTATTCAAGTCATAGGCTGTTATAAAGATTAACTGAGATAACATATGTAAAGGGATTAGAGTTGTGTCTGGCACATAGTAAATATTACCTAAGAGTTAGGTGTTGTTTTTCATTCAGTGGTTTACCACCTGTCTTCCCCTAATCCATGTGACCTCTTACCCCAGAGCAGGAAATTTTATGTCCCCCACAGAATTGATGATTGTAGAGGCAGAGTGGACAGCAGTCAAACCCACCTGCTGTTTTAGGTGAACAAAGACATCAAAACAAGCTGAGCATGATGGCTCATGTCTGTAATCGCAGCACTTGGGGAGGCTATGGGGGAAGAATCACTTGAGGCCAAGAGTTCAGGATCAGCCTGGAAAACAGAGTGAGAGACTCCCATCTCTTAAAAAATATATATATATCTATATATAGATATATATATATTTTTAAAGACATTGAAAGAGAGAGGTGAGACAGTCACTAAAATAAGGAAAAAGCAGAAAAAGAGGAATAAGGAAATACAACAGGAGATACTTGCCAAACAGGGTGTCCAACATTAACAGGGGCTTTTGTGAGAGTGGTAGAAAAATGTCATCAAAGACAATAAGAGTCTACATGGAAATAAAGCAAAGTCATAAAGAAAATTAGAGAACTGGTCGGGCATGGTGGCTCAAGCCTGTAATTCCAGCACTTTGGGAGGCCAAGGCTAGAGGATTGCTTGAGATCAGGAGTTCGAGACCAGACTGGCCAACATAGTGAAACCCCATCTCTACTAAAAATACAAAAATTAGCTGGGCGTGCTGATGCACGCCTGTGATCCCAGCTACTTGGGAGGCTGAGGCATGAGAATCGCTTGAACCTGGTAGGTGGAGGTTGCAGTGAGTCGGGATTGCACCATGGCACTCCAGCCTGGGCAACAGAGCAAGATCTTGTCTCAAAAAAAGAAAAAAAGGAAATCAGAGAAACTGATCTGGTTGGAAGTGGGAGGAGAGAGGTGAAACAGAGAGGAGCTGTGGATGGAGAGAAGCTGCCTGGCACAAGAACAACTAGCACAGCAGGAGTCACTGCTGCAAAGGTCAAGTCTGAATTGGTCTTGCCAATCTGCACTGCTCTCTGGGGAAGTCAGGTTGTTGTATGAGGGCTTGAAGCGGAAGTTTCTGAAGCAGTCACGATAAGGAGGGAGGAACACAGGTGGTGAGAATTGAAGATCAGCTTCTAGGAGAAAAGGAAACAGCTAAGCCTTCGGGGTCAGTCATCTCTAGTACTGCACACTCAGCTATGAGGGAGACATCAAGAGAGGAGAGAAAGGACTCTCTGAATACAAGTCCTTGCGGGCCGGACAAAGTGGGAACTTTCAGCCTCCCATGGCGTCTTGCTTAGGGGAGCTCATACCTCGTGCAAGGCTGAGGGCCTTGGCGGGTACCAGTGCTGTTCTATGCCTGAATTCCTCAGGGAAAAACATGATAGGCCAAGGGAAATCCACCTCCCTTAGCTGCTAGCAATTCCTGAGACCGCCCCCACAACAAGCAACAGAAACATGAGTGACATTACCTCGACCTCAGCCTCTAGAACTGGACAGGATAGTGCAGCACAGTGATTGAAGTCTACAGTCAAATTTCCCAGTTCAAACTCTAGCACATTATTTAATAGCTGCATGATATTATATAAGTTATGAAACTTCTCTAAGCTTCAGTTTTCTTATCTATAAAATGGAGATCATAATAATACTATTTCATAGAAAAATTGTAAGATTTAAGTGAAAACGCAGTAATTAAAAAATGGTAAAATTTGGCTGGGTGCAGTGGCTCACGCCTATAATCCCAGCACTTTGGGAGGCCAAGGAGGGTAGATCACCTGAGGTCAGGAGTTCGAGACCAGCCTGACCAACATGGTGAAACCCTGTCTTTACTAAAAATACAAAATTAGCCAGGCGTGGTGGTGCATGCCTGTCCTGCCAGCTACTTGGAAGGCTGAGACAGGAGCATGCCTTGAACCCAGGAGGCAGAGGTTGCAGTGAGCCAAGATTGCGCCATTGCACTCCAGGCTGGGTGACAGAGCGAAACTCCATCTCAAAAAAAAAAAAAAAAAGGTGAAATTTACATGAAAATGCAGTAACTGACACATAATAGGCACATTCAATCAACGTTAACTAAAATAATCTTGTCTTTATAATTACTATCTTAGGGGTATGGGTAGGGGGTTAAGAAAAATGGGGACTCCATGAGTTCCCTCAGTCCTCCAAGCCATCTGCACTTGGTGCCAATGCAAAGCTAGCTCTGGTCTGGTTATGCAGCTCCTTCCCTTACCTACCATCTCCAGGCACAATCGCACCACGTCCAGTCAGCAGCTTGTCCCTTGCACTGTGCTTTCAGATGACAAAGTTGTTCAAGTGCTTCAAAAATGGAAAAGATCATGACTGCATAAGGCTGCCACGCCCTGCCCTGGGAGCTCACTCCTATGCCTGTACCAATGTTCACAAACGTCCTATCGCCAGGCTGCAGAGGACTTCAGAGCCTATCACACAAAGGTTCGGAATGACAGTACAAACAATCCCTGACTTCTGATGGGCCATCCTTCGCATTTTGAATTTTGGTCTCTTCTCAGGTTAGCGATATGCTTTATAATACTTTCTCACGATGATGGGAAGTGTCAGAAAGCCACAGCTCCCAGTCAGCCACGGGATCACAAGAGTAAACAACCGATACTCTACAGTCAACTGTACTGCCAGATGATTTTGCCCAACTATAGGCTAATGTAAGCATTCTGAGTATGCTTAAGATAGGCCAGGCTAAACTATGATATTAAGTAAGGGAGGTATATTAAGTGCATTTTCTTTTTCTTTCTTTCTTTTTTTTTGTTTGTTTTTGTTTTTGTTTTTTTTGAGATGGAGTCTCGCTCTGCCGCCCAGGCTGGAGTGCAATGGCACTATCTCAGCTCACTGCAACCTCCGCCTCCCAGGTTCAAGCAATTCTCATGCCTCAGCCTCCCTAATTAGCTGGGATTACAGGCACACACTACCACACCTGGCTATTTTTGTAGTTCTAGTAGAGACGGAGTTTCACCAAGTTGCCCAGGCTGGTCTTGAACTCTTGACCTCAGGTGATCCACCTGCCCCAGCTTCCCAAAGTGTTGGGATTACAGGCGTGAGCCACAGTATTTTCAATTTATGATGGGTTTACCAGGAAGTAACCCCACTTCAGGAGCATCTGTGTAAGAGAAGCCACAGGATTAATGGGCAAGGGGTCAGCAGGGAAGGGAGAGGGGGCTAGGTCCAATAATATTGCCTAGCCTTTTTATGGTACACTGTAAATGGGACCTGCACATTTGCATCATTCTACTAAAACACTCTCTTTTAGACTGGGGAGGCCAGTGATGAAAGAAGAGTTACAATGGAAGAAGGAAGGATTGTCCGAATGCCTGGACATCACTGCCTGCAGGCCACTGGGAGACCCTCTAGTGACTCATGATGAAGCCAAGAGAAAAACAGGATGAGGTGGCAGACAGACTATGCTCACAGATCCCTAGCAGCCTATGCTTACAGATCCCTGGCAGTCCAGTAAGCAGCAGCAGCCTCAGGGACTCCTGTTGGAGGAGAATGGTTTACTGGGGATGCTGGTGAGCCCAGTGGAGAAAGAGAAGAAAGGTAAAGGACTTCTGTAGCTCATGCAAATACCTACGGGGCTTCACTTGGTACCTGCAGAATGGTAAGACAACAGCTCTGTTTCACTGCTTGGGCATGAGAGTGAAACTAAAAGAAAGCATCAGAAAGATGCTGTCAAACAAAAAGGTGTACTGGAACTTTCCTACATATAACTTGCTAATTAAAATTTTAATTAGCTTCTCAAAATCAATAAGACACAAGAAACATACTCAAAAATGATAATTAAGAAAAAAACCTATTTGGCCGAAAGGCATCTTTAACTAGATCATTCAGAAACATTGGGGTCTCTATTCTCTCCTGGTCAATTGTTTTTCTTGTTCTATCTGGTTTTGAAGTTTGCCAAGGGATGGCCATTAATAGACTTGCTCACACACCTCCACCTCTGGAGCTCCAATTCCAGCAAGTTAGAAAAAAGTTCCATGAGATTCAAGAAAAAGCAGGTTCTGCACAGGGTCCCAAGTGCCTTGATAGTCATGTTTCTTTGCTAGAGGAGAAGTAAGAGTATTGCAAGTAAGAACTTAAGCTGCAGGCCGGTGCAGTGGCTCACGCCTGTAATCCCAGCACTTTGGGAGGCCTAGGCAGAGGGATCACTTGAGGCCAACAATTCAAGACCAGTAGAGATGAGACCCCATCTCTACTAAAAATAAAAAAATTAGCCTGGCATGGTGGCATGTGCCTGTGGTCCCAGCCACTCAGGAGGCTGAGGCATCAGAATCACTTGAACCCAGGAGGTAGAGGTTGCAGTGAGTCAATATCGTGCCACTGTACTCCAGCCTGGGTGATAAAGCGAGACTCTGTCTCAAAAAATAAAAATAAAATAAAAATAAACAAACAAACAAAAAAGAACTTGAGCTCTGGAGTTGAATCCTACCTATGCTACTAACAAGCTTCGACAGTGGACAATCTAAGCCTCATCTAGAAGATGAGTATAATAGTAATTTCCCTTTTAGAGTTGCTATAATAAGATAGCAAAGGAAAAGCACAGTGTTAAGCACATAATATGCCCTCAAAGTGGCATCTATTGCCAGGCATGGTGGCTCACGACTGTAATCCCAGCACTTTGGGAGGCCAAGGTGGGTGGATCACTTGAGGCCAGGAGTTTGAGATCAGCCTGGCCAACATGGTGAAACCTTGTCTCTACAAAAAATAAAAAAATTAGCCAGGAGTGGTGGCGTGTGCCTGTAGCCCCAGCTACTCGGGAGGCTGAGGCGGGAGAATCACTTGAACCCCGGGAGACAGAGGTTGCAGTAATCCGAGATCACGCCACTGCACTCCAGCCTGGGTGACACAAGAGACTCTGCCAAAAAAAAAAAAAAAAAAAAAAAAAAAGGTATCAAGATATCTATTATTATTTTAATAATAATACCATTATTATTACCTTAGAGCATAAATATTGCTCCTCCACAAAGTACACAGACACTCTGCATTTTCTTGGATTTACTGGTCACATTTGTAGATTGGTGAAGGCTTCCTATAGTTATCAATTTCTTCATTTAAAAAGACTCCAATTAATTTTAGCAAATTTCCCATTGTGGAAGTGAATCACATACAAGCATATAACCATTTGATATAGGTACTGAAGAAGAAATTTATGGATTAGGAGAGTATAGAGCATTGGACTTCTTGAGTTTCTGCTTAAGGGTCACATCTGTTGGTATTTATTTATTTAGTTATTTATTTTGAGATGCAGTCTTGCTCTGTCACCTAAGGCTGGACTGCAGTGGTATGATCCTGGCTTATTGCAGCCTCTGCCTCCTGGGTTCAAGCAATTCTCCTGCCTCAGCCTCCCAAGTAGCTGGGACTACAGGCATGCACCACCACACCCGGCTAATTTTTATATTTTTAGTAGAGAGGAGGTTTCACCATGCTGGCCAGGCTACTCTCGAACCTCAAATGATCTGCCTGCCTCAGCCTCCCAAAGTGCTGGGATTACAGGCGTGAGCCACTGCGTCCAGCCAAAATACACTTATTTACAAGGATAACTCTCAGCCAGTTGAACCTATCCATCATTTAAGATGCCCAGAAAAAGGAAACACAGACAATAGATCTGTTTCACTTCTAGAGGGTAAAAAGATGAGTGGGAGAAATTGTTCCCCTTGTGGATCCCACGGCAAGCGTGTAGTGGAGTTTCAAAAGTCAACCAAACAAAGAGTTTCAAAATTCCAACTGTAAATTCAACTAATTCACCCATCATGCTCACATAAAAGACATAAGGGAGCTTTTGTGTGGGGAAGTAGGGGGTGCACGCAAACAACCTCCACTCCCACAGCCCATCTCCCCACCCCACCACCATTCGAATCAGGGTCAAAATGGGTTTCTCCGCATCTCAGTGGAAGAGCTTCACTTTCAGACTAAGGAGAAATGGCAAAGAAAAAGAAAGAGAACCAGCATTTAATTGCTCACATGCCTGAAGATAAGAGGCACTGAGTAACCTGGAAAGTTGGTGACAGATAAGATGGAATGAGTAACTTAATTACATACCCCTCCGCCCACCTTTCTCCTTGCCACCAAATGGTGATTCTTGGACTATGCAGAAGACAGGTGAGGGACACAGAAGTTGTGTGTCCCTGGGTATTTTAGTCCTTTTTCTGTTGCGATAACAGAATACCACAGGCTGGTTAATTTATAAAGAAAAGAAATTTATTTCGTATAGTTCTGGAGGTTGGGGAGTTCTCAAGACAAAGGAGCCACATCTGGTGAGGGACTTCTTCCTGTGTTACAACATGCAGAGGGTATCACATGGCAAGAGGGCAAGGCCATGTCTCTCTCCCTCTTCTTTTAAAGCCACCAGTTCTATTATGGGGGCTCCACCCTCATGACCTATCTAATCCTAATTACCTCCCAGAGGCCTTGCCTTTTAATACTGTTACAATGGGGATTCAGTTTCCAACACATAAATTTTGGGGTCACAACCAAACCATACCACCAAGCTAGGTATCAAAAGGCCCTTCCATATCCCAGCCCTATTAAATTGTGTGCCGGATATTAGCTAGAGTAGGATCACAGGAGGCATCAGGGCTCAGGGCATGTTTCTCTTTATTTTGCATTTTTATTTATATTTTCTTTATCAGCACTGCTTTTGGAGAAGGAGCATATTTCTCAAAGCATGGTCCAAGACCACCTGTATCAGAATCACTTGGGATTTATGTGAACTGCAAATTCCTAGGCCTTTCCCAGTCCATAGGACTCAGAATCTAAGAGTAGGGCCTACGAATCTGCATATTAAATAAGCTTTGCTTGTGATTCTGAACCACGTTAAAAGGCTGAAGACTACTGCTTCAGAACCATGTCTAACCAGTGGGACACTCATAATCAAGGAGACATGAACACTTACCCATGGCCATGGAGGAAGAAAATATTAGACAGGGCATAGCAAGATGGCTGAATAGAAGCCTACACCATTCATTGCCCCTGCAAGAACAACAAATTTTAAACTACCCACACACAAAAAGGGCCATTGCAAGAAACAAAGTTGGGTGAGCAATTACAGTAACAGATTTTAATTTCATATAACTGAAAGAGACATTGAAGAGGGCAGGAAAGAAAGTCTTGAATCACCAGTGCCTCCCCTCCCTTATTCTCCAGCAGTGGATGTGCAGCATGAAGAATCTGTAAACTTGGGAGAGGGAGAGCGCAGCAATTGTGAGGCTTTGCATTGAACCCAGCTGTGGTGGCTATGGTAAAAGGCTCCTTCAGTTTGAGAAAAGCAGGGGGAAAAGTAAAGGGCACTTTGTCTTGCACCTTAAGTACAAGCTTGACCACAGTGAGGTAGAGCACCAAGCAAACTCTTGGGGTCCCCAGGTCCAGTTCAAGGCTCGTGGTCAGCATTTCTGGACCTGCTCTGGACCAGAGGGGAGCCCACTGCCCTGAAGGGTGAGTCCCAGGCCTGACAGCATTCATCACAAGCTGAATGAAAAGTCTTTGGACTTTAAGTGAACATCAGCAGTAGCCTGGCAAAACACCCCGTGGGCTGGTGGTGGTGGCCACAGGGAGAGGCTCCTCTGGCTGGGAAGCGGGAGGGAAGAGTGGGAAGGACTTCTTCTTGTGGTTTATATGCCAGCTTAGCTTAACTTTTTTTTTTTTTTTTTTTTTGAGACAGAGTCTAGCTCTGCCACCCAGGCTGAGGCGTGCAGTAGTGAGATCTTGGCTCACTGCAACCTCCGCCTCCTGGGTTTAAGCGATTCTCCTGCCTCAGCCTCCCAAGTAGCTGGGATTACAGGCACCCACCACCATGCCCCCCATCTCTACTAAAAATACAAAAAAAATACAAAAATAATTTGTATTTTTAGTAGAGATGGGGTTTCACTGTGTTGGCCAGGCTGGTCTCAAACTCCTGACCTCATGATCTGCCTGCCTCAGCCTCCCAAAGTGCTGGGATTACAGACGTGAGCCACAGCATCCGGCTGCCAGCTTAGCTGCAGTAGAATAGAACACCAGGCAAATTTCTAAGGTTTTTTACTTCAATCCCTGGCTCTAAGACAGCATCTCTGGACTCATCTGGGGCCTAGGGGAACTTGCTGCCCTGAAGGGAGGGCCATAAACCTGGCTGGCTTTGCCACCAGCTGATTGTAGAGCCCTAGGATCTTGAGTGAACTTACATGGTAGCCAGGTCATGGTTACAGCAGGCTTTGAGTGAGACTCAATAGTGTGCTGGCCTCAGGTCTGAACTAGCCCAGTCCCCATGGTGGTGGCCACAGGGGTGCTTCTGTTTCCCTACTCTCAGTTCCAGGAGGCTAACCACAGTAAGAAACTGCATTAGTTTGGGAGAAAGTAAGGGAAGAGAACAAGAGTCTCTGCATGGCAATCAAGAGAATTCTTCTTGATGTTCTCCAAGACCACCAAAGTGGCACCTCCATGAGTAGACAAGAACCACAACATTATTGGGTTTGGGAGCCAAATGCCTTCGAATACCTGAAAAGCCTTCACAAAAAAAATAAGCACAAACAAGCCAAGACTGTGAAGACTACAATAAATGCCTAACTCTTCAATGCACAGACACCGAAGAACATCTACAAGCATCAACACCACATCTAGGAAAACATGACCTCGTCAAACAAACTAAATAAGGCACCAAGGACCAGTCCTGGAGAAACAGAGATATGTGACTTTTCAGACGGAGAATTCAAAATAGCTGTTTTGAAGAAATTCAGAAATTTAAGATAACACAGAGAAGGAATTCAGAATTCTATAAGATAAATTTAACAAAGACATTGAAATTATTAAAATGAATCAAGCAGAAATTCTAGAGATGGAAAATGCAACTGGCATGCTGAAGAATGCATCAGAATCTCTTAAGAGCAGAACTGGTCAAGCAGAAGGAAGAACTGGTGAGCTAGAAGACAGACTATATGAAATATGAAAATAGAGTTAGAGGCGACAAAACAATAAAAAACAATGAAGCATGCCTACGAGATCTAGAAAATAGCCTCAAAAGGGTAAATCTAAGAGTTATTGGCCTTAAAGAAAGAGATAGGGGTAGAAAGCTTACTCAAAGGGATGATATCAGAACTTCTCAAACCGAGAGAAAGATAACAATATTGAAGTACAAGAAGGTTATAGAGCACCAAGCAGAGTTAACCCAAAGAAGGCATTTAGTAATCAAATTCCCAAAGGTCAAGGATTTTTAAAAAGGATCCTAAAAGCAGCAAGAGAAAAGAAACAACATAAATAGCTCTTATTATTTTGAGATACGTCCCATCAATACATAATTTATGGAGAGTTTTTAGCATGAAGGTTGTTGAATTTTTTCAAAGGCCTTTTCTGCATCTATTGAGATAATCATGTGATTTTTGTCTTTGGTTCTGTTTATATGCTGGATTACGTTTATTGATTTGCTCATATTGAACCAGCCTTACATCCCAGGGATGAAGCCCACTTGATCATGGTGGATAAGCTTTTTGATGTGCTGCTGGATTTGGTTTGCCAGTATTTTATTGAGGATTTTTGCATCAATGTTCATCAGGGATATTGGTCTAAAATTCTCTTTTTTTGTTGTGTCTCTGCCAGGCTTTGGTATCAGGATGATGCTGGCCTCATAAAATGAGTTAGGGAGGATTCCCTCTTTTTCTATTGATTGGAATAGTTTCAGAAGGAATGGTACCAGCTCCTCCTTGTACCTCTGGTAGAATTCAGTGGTGAATCTGTCTGGTCCTGGACTTTTTTTGGTTGGTAAGCTATTAATTATTGCCTCTATTTCAGAGCCTGTCATTGGTCTATTCAGAGATTCAACTTCTTCCTGGTTTAGTCTTGGGAGGGTGTATGTGTCAAGGAATTTATCCATTTCTTCTAGATTTCCTAGTTTATTTGCATAGAGGTGTTTATAGTATTCTCTGATGGTAGTTCCTATTTCTGTGGGATCAGTGGTGATATCCCCTTTATCATGTTTTATTGTGTCTATTTGATTCTTCTCTCTTTTCTTCTTTATTAGTCTTGCTAGCAGTCTATCAATTTTGTTGATCTTTTCAAAAAACCAGCTCCTGGATTCATTGATTTTTTAAAGGGTTTTTTGTATCTCTGTGTCCTTCAGTTCTGCTCTCATCTTAGTTATTTCTAGCCTTCTGCTAGCTTTTGAATTTGTTTGCTCTTGCTTCTCTAGTTCTTTTAATTGTGATGTTAGGGTGTCAATTTTAGATCTTTCCTGCTTTCTCTTGCGGGAATTTAGTGCTATAAATTTCCCTCTACACACTGCTTTAAATGTGTCCCAGAGATTCTGGTATGCTGTGTCTGTGTTCTTGTTGGTTTCAAAGAACATCTTTATTTCTGCCTTCATTTTGTTATGTACCCAGTAGTCATTCAGGAGCAGGTTGTTCGGTTTCCATGTAGTTGAGCGGTTTTGAGTGAGTTTCTTAATCCTGTGATCTAGTTTGATTGCACTGTGGTCTGAGAGACAGTTTGTTATAATTTCTGTTCTTTTACATTTGCTGAGGAGTGCTTTACTTCCAACTATGTAGTCAATTTTGGAATAAGTGTGGTGTGGTGCTGAGAAGAATGTATACTCTGTTGATTTGGGGTGGAGAGTTCTGTAGATGTCTATTAGGTCTGCTTCGTGTAGAGCTGAGTTCAATTCCTGGATAGCCTTGTTAACTTTCTGTCTCGCTGATCTGTCTAATGTTGACAGTGGGGTGTTAAAGTCTCCCATTATTATTGTGTGGGAGTCTAAGTCTCTTTGTAGCTCTCTAGGGACTTGCTTTTTGAATCTGGGTGCTCCTGTATTAGGTGCATATACATTTAGGACAGTTAGCTCTTCTTGTTGCATTGATCCCTTTACCATTATGTAATGGCCTTCTTTGTCTCTTTTGATCTTTGTTGGTTTAAAGTCTGTTTTATCAGAGACTAGGATTGCAACCCCTGCCTTTTTTTTGTTTTCCATTTGCTTAGTAGATCTTCCTCCATCCCTTTATTTTGAGCCTATGTGTGTCTCTGCATGTGAGATGGGTTTCCTGAATACAGCTCACTGATGGGTCTTGACTCTTTATCCAATTTGCCAGTCTGTGTCTTTTAATTGGAGCATTTAGCCCATTTACATTTAAGGTTAATATTGTTATGTGTGAATTTGATCCTGTCATTACGATGTTAGCTGGTTATTTTGCTCGTTAGTTGATGCAGTTTCTTCCTAGCATTGATGATCTTTACAATTTGGCATGTTTTTGCAGTGGCTGGTACTGGTTGTTCCTTTCCATGTTTAGTGCTTCCTTCAGGAGCTCTTTTAGGGCAGGCCTAGTGGTGACAAAATCTCTTCATATGGAACCAAAAAAGAGCCTGCATTGCCAAGTCAATCCTAAGCCAAAAGAACAAAGCTAGAGGCATCACGCTACCTGACTTCAAACTATACTACAAGGCTACAGTAACCAAAACAGCATGGTACTGGTACCACAACAGAGATATAGACCAATGGAACAGAACAGAACCCTCAGAAATAATACCACACATCTACAACTATCTGATCTTTGACAAACCTGACAAAAACAAGAAATGGGGAAAGGATTCCCTATTTAACAAATGGTGCTGGGAAAACTGGCTAGCCATATGTAGAAAGCTGAAACTGGATCCCTTCCTTACATCTTATACAAAAATGAATTCAAGATGGATTAAAGACTTAAATGTTAGACCTAAAACCATAAAAACCCTACAAGAAAGCCTAGGCAATAGCATTCAGGACATAGGCATGGGCAAGGACTTCATGTCTAAAACACCAAAAGCAATGGCAACAAAAGCCAAAATTGACAAATGGGATCTAATTAAACTAAAGAGCTTCTGCACAGCAAAAGAAACTGCCATCAGAGTGAACAGGCAACCCACAGAATGGGAGAAAATTTTTGCAATCTAATCATCTGACAAAGGGCTAATATCCAGAGTCTACAAAGAACTCAAACAAATTTAGAAGAAAAAAACAAACAATCCCAACAACAAGTGGGCGAAGGATATGAACAGACACTTCTCAAAAGAAGACATTTACGAGGCCAACAGACACGTGAAAAAATGCTCATCATCACTGGCAGTCAGAGAAATGCAAATCAAAACCACAATGAGATACCATCTCACACCAGTTAGAATGGCCATCATTAAAAAGTCAGGAAACAACAGGTGCTGGAGAGGATGTGGAGAAATAGGAACACTTTTACACTGTTGGTGAAACTGTAAACTAGTTCAACCACTGTGGAAGATAGTGTGGCAATTCTTCAGGGATCTAGAACTAGAAATACCATTTGACCCAGCCATCCCATTACTGGGTATATACCCAAAGGATTATAAATCATGCCGCTATAAAGACACATACACACGTATGTTTATTGCGGCACTACTCACAATAGCAAAGACTTGGAACCAACCCAAATGTCCAACAATGATAGATTGGATTAAGAAAATGTGGCACATATACACCATGGAATACTATGCAGCCATAAAAAATGATGAGTTCATGTCCTTTGTAGGGACACGGATGAAGCTGGAAACCATCATTCTCGGCAAACCATCGCAAGGACAAAAAACCAAACACCGCATGTTCTCACTCATAGGTGGGAATTGAACAATGAGAACACTTAGACACAGGAAGGTGAATGTCACACACCAGGGCCTGCTGTGGGGTTGGGGGAAGGGGGAGGGATAGCATTAGGAGATATACCTAATGTAAATGATGAGTTAATGGGTGCAGCACACCAACATGGCACATGTATACATATGTAACAAACCTGCATGTTGTGCACATGTACCCTAGAACTTAAAGTGTAATAAAAAAATTTTATAAATATATATAAAAGCATGATGTTGAAAGAGAGAGGAAGAAAATAATTGTCTTTACACTGGAGAAATCTGATTAACACTTCCAAAAGCTAGCTGATCAATGTCAACATCAATAGTGATAAGTTATTTTGACAGTATTCATCTTTGATAATAGGTGATGAGAATGGCAATTTATCTTTGTGGTCCTCCTCTCAAAATGCATGACTCTTGTCTAAGCATGAGATAAATATCAGATAAATTCCAGTTGAGGAATGTTCCACAGAACAAGTGACCAGTAAGCCACAAAATTATAAAGGTCATTAGAAGCAAGAAATGTCTGAGAAATTGTCACAACCAAGAATAGACTAAGGTGATACGACTACTAAATGGAATGTGGTACCCCTGTACATCATCCTGGAACAGAAAAAGGGTGTTGGGGAAACACTGAGGAGAAAAAAAAAAAAACTTTTACCCTAGAATAGTACATCTGGTGAAAATAACCTTTAAGCATAAAGGAGAAATAAAGACCTTCCCAGACAAACAAAGACACATGAGGGATTTCATCAACTCCAGACCTGTCCTATAAGAAATGCTAAAGGGAGTTCTTTAATGTGAAAGAAAAGGATGTTGATGAGCAAAAAGAAATCATCTAAAGGTACAAAACTCACATGTAATAGTACACAGAAAAACACAGAATATTACAACACTGTAATTGCCTTGTATAACGTACTCTTATCTTCCATAGAAAGACTAAACGATGAACCAATCAAAAATAATATATATGGCAACTTTTCAAGACACAGAACGTATAATAAGACATAAAGAACAGCAGAAAGCTAAAAAGCAAAATTAAAGTGTAGAGTTTTTATTTGTTTTTGTTTGTTAGTTTCTTTATGCAATCAGTGTTAAGCTGTCATCAGTTTAAAATAATGGGTTATAAGATAGTATTTGCAAGCCTCATAGTGACCTCAAATCAAAAAAACACATAACCAATGCACAAAAAATAAAAAACAAGAAAAGACAAAAAAAAAAAAAAAAGAAATATAAACTTCGCATGGTCTCACTTATTTGTGGGAACTAAAAAGCAAACAATTGAACTCATGGAGATAGAGAGTAGAAGAATGGTTACCAGAGGCTGGGAAGGGCAGTGGAAAAGTGGGGGGAAGTGGGGCTGATTAATGGGTACAAAAAAAAAAACAGAAAGAATGCGACCTAGTATTTGATAGTACAAGAGGGTGATTATAGTCAATAATCATCGTACATTTAAAAATAACTAAAAGAGTATAATTGAATTGTTTGTAACACAAAGAATACATGCTTGAGAGGATGGACACCCTATCTTCCATGCTGTGACTATTACATCCCTATATTAAAGTGTCTCATGTAACCCATAAACATATACACCTACTGTGTATCCATAGAATTTTTTTAATTTTTTAAAAAGCATATTAGGACTTGTATTTATATTTATGTTTATTCCATCTTGTTAAAATTTGTTTCATTATATTACAGTATACATAAAATAGTACAGAAGTACACACATAATTTATGTGTGTGTATATGTGTGTCTGTGTGTGTGTGTGTGTCTGTGTGTGTGTATATATGTGTATATATATATATATATGGTATGTGCTCAAAAAATTTTAATGATAGGTGTTTGCATCCAAGCCGGAGCATCAACTTTTGGTACAATGACTTCCTCAATACCTAGAAGAGCAAGTTAGGAGTAGTAAAGAGCTCTCCCAAGCTTACATGATTAATCAGTGAGTGATTAAAAAGAGAACCCAGCAATTTATCCCCTGACTTCATCTCAACCCTGGAGTACGAGGGAGGCAAAGAATGCAGCAGAGAGCAGGACAAGCCTAAGATTGGACTCTCTGCCTTGAGCCCCTGAGTTGCCACCCACTCACATTCCTTCACTGAGGCTGGTAGGAGGATGGAATTTCTCCCAGCAGGAAGTAGGGAAGCTGGGGGAATAAAAATTACCATCCATCCTGCCAGTTGTCCAAATCTAAATCCCAACTATGGCATCAGCAAAGATAAGAGGAGTTTGCTGAGCTATAATTAACAAACCCCCTTTCTCAGGCACAAAGAAGAAGTGCTAGAGTAGGAGAAACAGAGCAGGTGATGGTTACACCTGCAGACAGTTCTGCTGACAGCCACAGAAGCAGCCAGGACTGCTAAAGAGAAGCTCTAAGCTGGGAACTTGGGGAGGCAGGAGCAAGACAGACGCACTCACTTGCTTCTTTGCCCTGCCCTCAAAAGTCAGAGCTTAGCTCAGACCTGAAAAAAAAAAAAAAAAAAAAAAAAAAGGCCTTAAATGCTGTCTTCCACAAGACCATGTGACCCCCTAAGCATATGTGCACGTGAATCAGAGAAAGGGGAACACGTGAGAGGTGGTCACAGATCAAAACATTGCCATGAGCATGAAAAGTTTAAAAAGGTTAATAGATGTGTAAGGGTCAGTCTTTGCCCTCCATTTGGGCTACAGTCACGAAATCCCATGATCCTAGAACGTCAGAGTTAACAAAAAGTCTTACATGGTTATTCATTGGTTCATTCACTCATTTAGTGAGTAGTTAAGTACTATCATGTGCCAGGCACTGTGCTAAGTGTTGGGGACACAATAAAACAAAGATGGTCCCTGCTCTCATGCCATTTAGGGACTAGTTGGGGAGACAGACAATGATCAAGTCAACAAATAAACATAGTTATAATGTGATTAATGCTAAAATGGAAAATAAGCCATTTATTTTGATGCAAGTGAGGGAGAGAAACCCTACTGGGACAAAGGGGTAAGAGGCAGCCTCTCTGAGATATGACAGCTCCCAGGTGAGGAATCTGAGCTGAGAGCAGTTTGAGTGATGAGTCACTAACAGGGAGGAAGAACTCAGGTCTTCCTCTCCACCAACGGCACCACTATTAACAACATTGTTCCTGGGATCTGAACAATAGGAACATCTGGGGCCTCTACTGAAGCTGTTTACAAAGGGATACTTCCACTGCAGCATTTAATCAAAGTGAGCCTCTTCTGAGATGGGACCCTCTTCCTAATCAGCTGGAACAAACTGAACACCTTCCGGGCCCACGTTCCACATGGAGTTCGAGTGGGCTGCCTGCGGGTGGGTCTGGAAGCCCGTCCACACAACTGCCACTCTGGGCTTTTCACCCCACCCTCAAGGCAGCTGTTTCTCACCAGGACAGTGAGGACCAGAGCTTATATAACTGTCTTCCCCTGGAAACTGGGAAGTCAAACATTACCTCTCACGGATTCATGTGTGGCTTCACTTAATAAGTTTGCAAACCTCCTGCTCAAAACTCACCTTCCACACCCCTTGCAGGCTAAGCCCAGGCCTACTATTTGCTGACAGTGACACAAGCTGCCACTTACTGTGTGCTACGTCCAGACACAGTGCTAAGTGCCTTTCTTATTTTATCTCAGTTCAATCCCTACAAGCTCCATAAAGTAAGTACAATTATCTTCATTTTTCAGAAAGGAAACATTCAGAGAGGATGAAATGTTTTTGCAAAAGCACCACAGCCAGGATGTGGTAGAGCAGGAATTTAAACTAAGGTATTTTGGTCTCCAAAACCTGAGTTCCCCGCAGCTATTACTGAATCTTGTCCTTGCACCACATCGCAGGATCAGAGACTTCCTTATTCTACCATTATCTATTGAGAACCTACTGTGTGCAAGGCACAGCACTGAATATCAGTACCAGAGAAGTCATCTAATCAGAGAGGGACACAGTCTTTGCTCACCAGCCTCAAAACTTCAGCCATGAGAAGCCTTTGTCAACAGGCATCTATGCCTATGCGTGTGTGTGTGTGTGTGTGTGTGTGTGTGTGTGTGTGTGTGTGTGTGAGTGAGAAAGAGAGAGAGAGAGACAGAGAGAGAGAGAGGATTGAGGTTAAGCCACCTACTGCCTCTAGCCTCTCCCTACCTCTGAAATCCATTTGGCCCCTCTTTCTTCCTTTCTTCTTCCTTTTCCCTCCTCACTTCATTCATTCCATCTTTCTCAGTGATGTTTCTCTTCACGCCAAAACAAAAGCAAAAACACACAAACCTGCCCATAAGTTTACATGACCCTCTCTCTTGAATGCCTGTCAGCCTTCAAATTTAATTCTAACCTTAGGGGCTGGAACCTGTTCCTCCTCCAGGAAATCTCTTCCTTCTTCTAGTTACAGAGGCCAAGAGGGCAGGGCAGATTCAGCCAGCAGCCACTGCAGCCCATCTGCCAGGTACGGGGGCTGTTCTAAGAAAAAGCACCCCACATCTGATGCGTGCTCAAATAGTTCTGGAGTCAGACCAAAGTGCCCAAAGAGGTGCTATAGAAATGAACACACTGAGCAATGGCCCCAAACACCTACCGCTTAGGTCCCTATAAGTGGAAGAGAATGATCCACACCCCAGAGACACCAGCGCCCCTGCCCAGGGGACGCTACACAGGCAGACTACACTGTCCCCTACTGCACCTTTCTCAGGATTTCCAAGTTCTTTATGGACTGGAGCAACTTATCATAAAGGAGAAAAGTAACGGTCTCTGGCCAGTTATGAAGAAGGACCCGGAGGCCAAGGCACCTCGTTGGGAGGCACACAGTGAGGCACAGACTCAGTCTTCCAGTCGACATCCCAGCCACCCACACCCCTTGGCCTTTCCCTTCAGCCTCTTGCAATGCATCACCGAGTCTCCCTCTTGGGCAGGGACCTACAATATCTCCAAACATGGGAGCCAACCCAGGCAATCCCAAACCTAATCTCCAGGGTCCCCATCACCTACTTGGCTCGCAGAAAGGCCAGCTTCTTCCTCAGGGAGGAGACATGGTAGTGACAAGCCTGCTTTACAGCAGTGCTGCATGAGACGGTCTCTGGCTGTAGATTCTGCACCATGCTGGGCTCAGGGGAGGGCTGGCCACATGGCAGCTGGGAGCTCAAGGGCTGAGAGCTCGCTCTGGAGCTGCGTGGACTTGCTGCCCCTGCAGCTACTCCAGCTGTCAACTGTGGGCTCCTGCACATAAGCTCTCCCCTCCTTGTGGTTCAATATAAAACACAGGCAGATGGAGGGCCCAGGGTGGGCAAGCCTGGGGTCCTGCGTTACCGAGATCCCCTCTGCCTCCTGCCCAAGCCACAGCTCCAAATGAAGCCCTCCTCCATCTTTCAACATCTGGCAGAGCTCTGGGCACTTGGTGAGTCTCCTCTCCTCCTTTGTCCTCAGACAAGGAGGATGAAGCTGTACCTGCATGTGATGTCAGCTGCTGGTGCTGGGGGAAGGGGAGGGGCAGAGAGGGTTTGCAACTTGGCTCTCTCCCCATGGTAAGGGATCACGGGAATGTCCATGAGTCCATGGGGAATTCATTGGCCAGGCAGGTAGATGGAGCTAGACTATTCTGGAAATATGCTACTGGGGACATATTTCTGGAACAGAATAAGCAAAATTGAAAAGACTTCTTCTACTAGGAAGCTACCTATCCCAGTGGCTAGACCCGAGTTGGCAGTGACGATCTTACTCTAGCATGACGTGCACCACCACACCTGCTAATTTTTGTATTTTTAGTAGAGACAGGGTTTCACCATTTTGGCCAAGCTGGTCTCAAACTCCCGACCTCAGGTGATCCACCCGCCTCAGCCTCCCAAAGTGCTGGGATTACAGGTGTGAGCCACTGCACCCAGGCACAAATGTCTTTTAAGGTACTTGGAGAAAAGTTGACACAAAAAAAGTCCCAAAATTAATTATATCCAAACATCACACTATTCTCATTCCACCTTCCCTGATCTTAGTTAGGAGACATCATTTTCTATCACACAGAGAAAACAGATCCTGCTGCCACTAACCTCCTCACCTTCCTACCATAGCACCTAGGAACTCACCTGCATCCACCTCAATTAGTCTCTCCTGTTCAAGGGTAATCTTCTCACCTGTGATCTGACCCAATCTTCCCTTGCCTCCTCTAAAACTGTGCTTCCTTATCTTTCAATAGATGGCACCCCCTAGCTGAGCAAGCTGGAATCCTAGGACTCAACTCTGAACACCTCCCTTCTCTCACACCCATATGTACCCAATTCATGATCAAGCCCTGGACATTTTATCTCCTAAATATATCTTGAATTTGTCTACTTCTTTTTTTCACTATCACCATCCACATTCCAAGACATGAACATCCTTAGCTTGGATATAGTAATAGTCTCCTAAGGGCCTCAGCTGATCTCCCAGCGTCCATGAAACAGCCTCTGTGTTTTTGTAAGCAATTTTTTCATAAGTAAATCTGATCCTGTCATCTCCCGTCTCAAAGATCTTCAGTGGCTTCCTGGGCTCTTAAAATAAAGACCAAGACTCTTTTGACTATTCTTTCTTGCTTCTCTATTACTATATCCTGGTCATCCTGGCCATCGAAGCACCTGCCTCATCTAATGCATATCATCTCATCTGTCTCACATCACTGCTTCCAATTCAACCTTCTAATCTTTGCCTAAGCCTTACACCTTGGCCCAACCCCTCTGGCCGGGTCCAGCTTCTTTGATACACTTTGCCTGGTACTATGTCCTCTTCCTTTAAGACACCCATCCAAATTCCAAGTTTGCATTTTCTCAATTGTGTTTCATATTCTCCCTTCAACAAGACTGGAAATCCCAGTACATAGTGCTCTTTCTTTACTTTTTTGAGACAGGGTCTTGTTCTACTCCCACACTGGAGTGCAGTAGCTATTTTTTGCAGAGACGAGGTTTCGCCAGGTTACCCAGGATAATCTGAAACTCCTAGCCTCAAGTGATCCTCCCACCTCAGCCTCCCAAAGCACTGGAATTACAGGTGCCAGCCATCACACTTGGCCGATAGTGCATAATTGATCAGTTTGTTGAATGAATGAACAAATGAATTTATCCTCTCTGAAATTCTCAGCCTTGAGCTATCAATTTCTACTCCAGAGATTAGAAAAAAGTGCTTATGTCTCTCCATATTAAAACAAGAATTTTCCCCAATCATCCCTGCTTTCTCCTCTAGGTATCCTCCCTATTTCTCTTCTTCCCAGGCAGACTTCTAGAATGAAATCACTATGGTCAGTCTCTTCTCCCTCCCCTCAAATATAGTCTTCTGAAACTGCTCTGTGGTAACCAATGACCTCCACAAATTGCCACTGTAGAGGATTCTTTTTAGTCCTTTTCTTACCTATTTCTACCCTTTTAACTATTATCTCTTGCTTCTCCATTACTATCTCCTAGTCATCTTGTCTTCAATGGACAATCTTTTAAAATTCTTCCTACCTTTGTCTTCTGCTTAAACTTTGCTTATCCTAAGACTCTTGCCTCAACTATATTCTCATTGCTGTGCTCTTCCACAGTGGTCACTGCCAAATGAGCACTCTCAGTCTTGCCCCCTGAGCTTCAAACGGTGTAGCCAATGGGCTAGTTTATCTCTGCACCGGCACACTCCATGAGTAGTTCACTCCACATGACTAAATTAAACTCACTGCCACCTCTGCTCCTCAAATCCTTCCTCCTCGACCCAGTATTTTAATGACAATAATACTAATAGGCACATCCACATTAACCACAGGCCAGGCATGATTTTTTTTTTTTTTTTGACTCTTCTAGGACCCTTTATCTGGGGACATAAATGGACAGGCTCCCTGGGTGGGTGCTGATGAGCCCTTCACTCCCCTTAGTCCAGTGGCCACTGAATCTGCCCCATTTCCATGCCCACATGGATACCATTCCTCTAGCACCTGCCGTTCCTGGGCCATCTAAGGGGTCAACCTTGAGGGGGTACGCAGAGAGGTAAGGACTGCCCCTGCCCCCCCCACCCCACCATTTTCCCTGAGCTCCAAATTTCTATTGGGTCCCACGCCCCTTCCTCTGTTGACCAGGATGCACCATGGACATGGAGCCACATCTTTATGTTGCTCTCTCTTCCTGTCTCCCTTGAGCATCGCTCTTTCACTGCATCCCTGATGCTCTCATGAGATACACTTCTAGGGCAGGGCTCCCCATCACTGAGTGTGACAGCAGAGGAGAAGGGCCAAAGCTTTCAGTCAGGGCCGTGGGGTGGCAAGCGGGGAGGAGGAGGGCCAAAGCTTTCAGTCGGGGCCATGGGGTGGCAAAGGGGGAGGAGGAGGACCAAAGCTTTCAGTCGGGGCCGTGGGGTGGCGAGGGGAGAAGATCCGGCTCCCCAGGTTCACACCTCCATTCTGACATGTCATCACCCCCATGGCCTTGTTCTCGATGCCTGATGGCCACGTTAAGTCACTGGGCCGAAGAATTACTCAAGAGCAGGGACCACGTCTTCATCTTGGAATCCCTTACATGGTGCCGAGCAGACAGCAGGGCCAGGCAGCCAGTTAATGCTGGGCCACAGGTTTTCCATTATACCATGCCCAAATGCCCGGCCTGGAGAGCTCCGGGGGGAGATATCCATCCTCCACAGCCCCGGAGGGGCTAGGACTCAACTCTGAACACCTCCCATGTATGATTTTTCTCACAAGAATATTTGGGAGCAAGCTGGTGCTATAGACTCAGTGTTGGTGCCCCACCCCCAAATGTATATGTTGAAATCCTAACCTCCAGTGCAATGGTATTAAGAGGTGGGGCCGTAAATCATGAAAGTGCAGCCCTCATGAATGTAATTAGTGCCCCTATAAGGGGGATGAATAGATTAGAGTTCTCCTTTTTACCATGTAAGGACACAGCAAGAAGACAGCTGTCTATGAAGAAAACTGGACCTCACCTGAATGCCCAAATCTTGATCTTGGACTTCCCGGGCTCCAAAATGGAAAGAAATAATTTTCTGTGATGTACAAGACACCCAGTCTATGGTATTCTGTTATAGCTGCCTGCACTAAGACACCCGGGTGCTCGGTTTCTCAACATAACTCAGTGGCAGCTGGGTGCCGTGGCTCACGTCTGTAATCCCAGAACTTTGGGAGGCCGAAAAAGGCAGATCACCTGAGGTCAGGAGTTTGAGACCAGCCTGGCCAACATGATGAAACTCTGTCTCTACTAAAAATACAAAAATTAGCTGGGCATGATGGTGGGCGCCCAGCTAATCCCAGCTACTCAGGAGGCTGAGACAGGACACTTGCTTGAACCTAGGAGGCGGAGGTTGCAGTGGGCTGAGATTGCATCACTGTACTCCAGCCTGGGTGACAGAGCAAGACTGTCTCTAAAAAAAAACAAAATCAAACAAAAAAACATAACTTAGTGGTTTCCAATCATCCATAAAGAACACTCACTCCTTATCACAGCAGGACACGGCATGACCAGGCACTTGCCTACCTGTCCAAAGGCCTTTCCTGGCCACTCACTAGCTACCCCACTCCTAGGACATGACGCTGCAGCAACACTGAAGTATTTGTGGTTCCTGAACATGCCTTGCTTTCTCCCGCCTCCATACTTATGTACATCTTGTTCCCTCACTTGCAAATGCTGTCCATGTGACAGACTCCTACTCCTCTTGCAGTTCTCAGCTGAAGCACAGCCCCGTCTGTGGAGTTTTCTGGAAACCCTCCCACCCCTGCCTTCACCCCAAACAGAGTAGCTGTGTTTCTCTGGGGCAAGTTTAATTCCCCAAGCCTTGGTTTTCCTAAACTCTAATATGCAGATAATGGCACGTACTTGATAGGGTTGTTGAGAGGATTATATTTTAAAACGTATGCAAGGTTTATTGCACAGGTTTAAGCACATAGTAAGCACTTAGTGAACTTCTTTATTTATTTTCTTTTGAGACAGAGTCTCACTCTGTCATCCAGGGTGGAGTGCGGTGGTGCAATCTCAGCTCACTGCACCCTCTGCCTCCTGGACTCAAGTGATTCTCCAGCCTTAGCCTCCTGAGTAGCTGGGACTACAGATGCACACCACCACACCCGGCTAATCTTTATATTTTTAGCAGAGATGGGGTTTTGCCATGTTGGCGGCTGGTCTTGAACTCCAGGCCTCAAAGGGATCCACCTCCCTCAGCCTCCCAGACTGCTGGGATTACAGGCATGAGCCACCACACCCCGCTTGTAAAATTCTTCAGTTTTATTACCTTACACATAATTTCTTTTTTTTTTTTTTTTTTTTTTGAGACGGAGTCTTTCTCTGTTCCCCAGGCTGGAGTGCAGTGGCACAATCTCGGCTCACTGCAAGCTCCGCCTCCCGGGTTCACGCCATTCTCCTGCCTCAGCCTCCCGCGTAGCTGGGACTACAGGCGCCCGCCAACACGCCCGGCTAATTTTTTGTATTTTTAGTAGAGACGGGGTTTCATCGTGTTACCCAGGATGGTCTCGATCTCCTGACCTCGCTTACACATAATTTCTTAAGTCAATTATTACATTATATTATACTTGTTTATTTGTAGGTATATCACACCATAAGAGAATCAGTTTCTTGAGGGGGAAATACCACAACTTAATCTATTTATCCAGAGTGTATGTGTGAGACATTTGCAGATGCTCAATATTCTACACCTTCTTTCTGTCTTTGCTTTTTCTTTTTCTTTTCCTTTTTCTTTCTACTGGAAACCTGGAAGAATTATTCTTATCTCCGAGACAGTCTCCATTTCCTAATAAACACATTTTCATAAAAATCAACCCTTCTTGCTGATGCCACATCCACCCAGCAAATGTATGTCACAGTCCTTCAACCTACGCTCTACGTCTGTCATGGTTCCAAAGGCTTTCCTTCAGGACAGAGCATCAATGTGAATAAGGAAAAAACCTTTCTCAGAAATCCTTAGGTTTGAACACCATATTACAGCATTCCACCCACTGCTGTGTATAGTAGGGTAGCTATGTAGTCTCTAAATATGATAACCATTCTGAACCTTACACAAAAACAAGAAAACGTTTTATTAAACCAGTTGAACGTGCATCTGGTACTGAAAGATTATAATTTGAATCTTTAAAATAGAAGAAATCAATGTTAATTTTTTTGCCTGCTCTATGAAACAGTCTTTCATGGTACAACAGATGATGTGGTTTGGAAAATTAGAAGAAGCCACAGAAAAAAAAATCCATAATATCCACCTCATCCTTGACGATTTTCAGTCAGTGACAACACTACCCAGCTCCACCTGCCACCCAGGGGCGTTACGAAGAGTAAAGAAGATGACTGCAGGGAGGCCTCACCAGTGCAGGAAATGCCGCCATTCACGGCTTGGTGCACTGTCCCTCAGAGGGGGCCAGAACGAGGAGCACAGGCCAGATGCCCACCACTGCCCACATCTCCCCAGGTTCCAATCTCACCCCAGGTCAGAACATGACAGATCAACGTCCTAAACACCTGGAGACTCTTAACTGGGTAGGAAGAATTAGGTGCAGAGTGTAAGTTAGTTCCAAGCTGAGCTTGGGAGACTAATTTGAGCTCTGGAAACTTGTTCTCTCCAGTAGAAGGAACCCAGCAGCCAAGAAGAGAAGAAAGACTTTCTTCGGAAGGGCTATGGTGAGTGAACACATACTAGAGCCACTTTCTGAGGTTTTGGGGGTGGGTGGGGTGGCCCGGTCACAGGGACCACCAGAGGAAGCATACTTCTGACCACATTCTCTCTGTTCCTCATACTGTCCAAAGCGAGTTGATGCAAAACAACATCCCCATCCACCATAAAGAGCTTAGGGGACTGCGAGTGGGCCAGGATGGGAACAAAGGACCAGGGAAGAAATCGAGAGAGTTTTTCCGGGCAGAGGTTTAGATGGGAGAACCTTTGTAACATTTCCTGTGGTTGGAGGAGTGAGTGGTTAGAGAGGAGAAGTTAGAATAGAATTTATATCAATGTAAAGTCCCAAATACCAAACAAAAGGCAGAGTTCCCTCTAGTTAGCAAGCAGCTGTGTCCTTGGGAAAAATGTATTAGGGTATATGCATCTCAGCACTACTCATCTCTTCCAGGAATGCCCCAAGCAGCAGAGAAAATATAAAGTGAGCTGAGGAACTGTTAATCATAGAACTGGTAGAAGAAGAGCGGGCAAAGACAGCATGCTCAGAAATGGACAGTATACTTCTGGAGATGTTTGGTGCACAGCACAGGGAAGGTGGCTGTGCTGGGGGACCTCTGTGGCCTCTTCTAATTTTGAGATTATGATTGCCGCAATCTAGAAAGCTTTGCACAGAGTGTGGAGGGTACTCTAGGGACTGAGAGAACTGCCATCAGACCAGATCGTACCTGATTAAGCATCTTGACAAGAACGATTAGTCTTTGCTCCTTGGAAGTGCCATGTCTCCATATACATCGGTCTAAATTGATAAGCTGAACTGTTTTGATTAACAGGGGGCACAAAACTGAGAACCAGGGCAGAACTCACAAGACTCTATAATGTAAAGAAATAAGGACTAGAGAGGTTCCACTCTCTCAACCAGAACGAAATCCCTTTTGACACACCACCCAGTTTTTGCTTGAACACTCCTATGAAGGGGAGAGATTACAGTAGTCCCCCTTATCTGCGGTTTGTTACCCACAGTCAAGTGTGGTCAGAAGATATTAAATGGAGTGGTGGCTAACGCCTGTAATCCCAACACTTTGTGGGGCTGAAGCAGGCGGGTCACTTGACCTCAGGAGTTGAGAGCAGCCGGGGAAATGTGGCAAGACCTTGTCTCTACAAAAAATACAAAAATTAGCCAGGTATGGTGGCAGGTGCCAATAGTCCCGGATATTCAGAAGGCTAAGGTGGGAAAATCACTTGAGCCCTAGAGGTAGAGGTTGGAGTGAGTTGAGATCACGCCACTGCACTTCAGCCTGGGTGACAGAGACCCTATCTCAAAAAAAAAAAAAAAAAAGACAAAGAAAAAGAAAAGAAAATATTAAATGATATTAAATGGAAATAAACAGTTCATCAGTTTCAAATTATGTGTCATCCTAAGAAGCGCAATGAAATCGCTCACTGTCCCACCTGGAACGTGAATCATCCCTTTGTTCAGCATATCCACACTGTATACATGCCCCGCCTGTTAGTCACTTAGTTCTCAGTTCTCAGATAGAAAATCCAAGCTAGTACAACTCTATCATGGAAGAGTGCTTTCTTATCCTGAGCTGCAATCCTTCTCACTGACTTCTAACCCTCCAGTTCTATTTCTTCAGCTTTCAGATACCTAAAAATCTCTTTTCCAGGCTAAATCCCTTTCCTTCAACCAACTCTTTTTTTTTTTTCTTTTTTTTCTGCCCAGTCTGGAGTGCAGTGGCACAATCTTGACTCACTGCAACCTCCACCCCCCCGGTTCAAGTGATTCTCCTGCCTCAGCCTCTGGAGTAGCTAGGACTACAGGCATGTGCTACTCGGCTAATTTTTGCATTTTTAATAGAGATGGGGCTTCCCCATGTTGGCCAGGCTGGTCCCAAACTCCTGGCCTCAAGTAATCTGCCTACCTTGGCTTCCCAAAGTGCTGGGATTACAGGTGTGAGCCACCTCACAGGGCCGCAACCAACTCTTATTATAATGATATAGTTATGATCGAATCATTCTTTTCTGGACTCTAATGCATCAATATCCACTTTCAAAGAACCGGAATAATACACGAAATATAGTCATGTTAGTACAGATTACAGTGACATCTTCTTTTTTTTAATCCATGCACCATGCTCCCATGAATGAATTAAAAACTTTCAAAGATCATTTGGTAGTTGTGTCATATTATTGCTTCATATTTGGCTGGCAAATAAAAATATTCTTTCATTTTCACATGAAATCCTATCAAATTAGGCTCCCTGTGGCAATTCTACACTTGTGAAATAAATATTTTCTAACATAAATATACAAGATCACGTTTCATAGACATTTCAAGACTTCACAGTGAGCCAGGCATGGTGGCTCATGCTTGTAATCCTGGCACTTTGGGAGGCCGAAGCAGGTGAATCACTTGAGGCCAGGAATTCAAGACCAGCCTGACCAACATGGCGAAGCCCCGTCTCTACTAAAAATATAAAAATTAGCGGGGCATGGTAGCACGTGCCTGTAATCCCAATTACCCTGGAGGCTGAGGTTGGAGAATCACTTGAACCCAGGAGGCGGAGGTTGCAGTGAGCTGAGATTGCACCACTGCACTCCAGCCTATGTGACAGAGCGAGACTCTGTCTCAGAAAAAAAAAAAAAAAAAAAATTAAAAATTAAAAAATTAAAAAATCACATTTCCATTAAAAAGAAAATATCTCCTTGATTTCCACACATTGTTCTACTCAAAATAATATTAAATCTTGATTCTATCATCCTTGGTGTTCTCTAGCCCCTCTCAGCAGAGGGTCCACCATAAGTTGATAAATGTGGTAAAAGTACCTTCGGCTTTTTCACCCAGCTTGTTGATAAAAACGATAAACAGAGCTAGACCAAAAGCAGAGCCTCTGCAGTAGGCCAGCTGAGACTTCCTTTTAGTTAACGTCAATACCATCAACTTTCTGTAGGCAAAGAAGTTTAACTTGCTACAGCAAATTTACCTCTGTCTACCACTCACAGGCACTGCACGAAGCAGGTGCTGGCTGGTCCTCAGACTGAGTGCTAAGTTAGCTGTATCTCCAATCCTCAACCATTGAAGAGCCTCCATATTCTCGTTGCATCCTAGACATCCCACCTCATTTTTCATTAACCCTGCTGCCATCTGACACCGTCCAACACCTGACATCCTGGGCTATGTAACTTCCTCAGGCACAAAATGCCCTTCACCTCCTGATCCACATTGTACCCAACCTATAGGGCATGACTCAAGTCCTAAAGTTTTTGTTGTTGTTGTTTTTAGATGAAGTCTCCCTCTGTTGCCCAGGCTGGAGTGCAGTAGCGCGATCTTGGCTCACTGCAACCTCTGCCTCCCAGGTTCAAGCGATTCTCCTGCCTCAGCATCGGAGTAGCTGGCATTAGAGGCACATGCCACCATGTCTGGCTAATTTTTGTAGTTTCAGTAGAGATGAGGCTTTACCATGTTGACCAGGCTAGTCTCGAACTCCAGATCTCAAGTGATCCACCTGCCTCAACCTCCCAAAGTAATGAGATTACGGGTGTGAGCCAGCACACCCTGCTCAGTACGAAGTCTTTTCAACCTATTTGATTTGCCACACGTTGACTTCTTTTGCTGAACACAAATAGCCTCCAGGACCAGCCCCTTTGTGTAGTTCCTTCTCCTTTCTGGGGTGAAAGTTTTGTCTTTCTAATCAGTCAAGCACAGAGGTCTGAGGCTTTCCCATTCCTCTTTGGTTTTTCACATTTTTTGCACAGAGCAGAGGCACAATCTTCCTCAAACATTCCACCCCACCCCCTCGCCCTCCAAGTTGGACCTTACCTTTCTTCCCTCGCTCGAGGACTCAGGAACCTGCTAGAATCGTCATCGTGGCTGCTCTGCTGACTGCTCTGTTGGCTGCTGAGGAAAGACACAGGATAACAACCGTTAACTTCAGCTTCTTTCTCAACCCTGGGGGAGGTCACTTAGACTTCCACTGGACAAAGACGTGGGGTTACAAAATTTTAAAGATACAAGTTCCCCCAAGTAAGTCTAGCATAGAGAATGCACAGTTAGACCATATGAGAAACGACACAAGGCTGGTAAAATCCCCAGCCATCACACCTGCAGACTGTCTGTTGCCAGCCAAAACAGAAGAGGCCCATCTTGCCCTGCTACCACACTCTTCCCTGGCTATATATACCTCAAAGAGCAAATGCCTCCAGCATTCTCTCTACCCACTCCTCTTCCTCTCTCTGATGGGATTATAATCCCATTCTCCTCAGCCCACCGGAGACTCTCAAGCCACTGACGTGGACTGGGTGGGGTGTCATGGGGAGGATGTGAGATGTGTGGGAGGAGGGAGATTCCAGTAAGACAGAAGACTGGATGGGGCCAGGGGTCACCTGGTCTGCTTCTCCAGTAAGGCAAAAGGCTGGGTGGGGTCTGGGGTCACTTAGTCTCCTACTCTTCCTCCAGGGGAGGCTGAGGAGGATGAGAAATAGAAGAAGGAATAAAGGGTGGAATCTCCACACCTTAAGGCACTGTAAGTGAGATAATTACACAGCTTTAGTTCAGGCAGAGTTCTTTTGGGAGGTCAGATCTTATAGTAATATGGGAAAGAATGGCCTTTCCTCTTACTCCAGAGAAAGAAAAGCTTATCAGACACTTCATGACACTAACTGCTTGGATAGCTGATGAACAAATCATTTTTATTAATTATTGTTAAATACTCCAGCCATTTCATCAGGAGTCCATAAACTAGAAATTCTAGGCACAATCTAGAACCACGTGTTTTTGCTCAGCCCCCCGTAAGCTAAGGGTGGTTTTTGTGCTTTTTAGTGGTTGGAAGAAAAAAAATCCAAAAAAGAATATTTCATGACAGGTGAAAATGATGTGAACTTTAAATTTAGTGTCCACAAACGAAGTTTTACTGGAACACCGCTAAGCCTACATTTACATATTATCTTTGGCTATTTTCCTGCTACCATGTCAGAGCTGAGTGGTTAAGGCAGAGTTGAGTAACTAAGGCAGAGTTGTGGGTACCATAGGCCCACAAAGCCTGCAATGCTCACCATCTGGCCCTTTACAGAGAAAGTTGGCCAACCCCTGCTTTACATAGGTTCTATTAATAATAAATCCTTATTACCAGGAAGTTGGCCAACCTCTGCTTCACATGGGTTCTATTAATAATAAATTCCTATTACCATAAATGTCACTATAACCAAGCCTACCACATAACCAACATTTTCTCCTGTTCTGGTGGATCATCTGCTGCACTAAGGTGCATTGGTCTCTATAGAGTATATTCCTTAGCCTAGATGCCCAGTAGAGTGCAAACTGGACAATCTTGTGGAGCAAGTGCTTGCTCCAGTGTCTGTACACTCTCAGCCAAAGCACATGAGTTCTGTGGTTACAGTTACCACGTGCTCTTATGTTCCGCTCTTCCAGCAAGACGTAAATGACCTGAAAAGCAATTTACATCCCATTTTCAAACACAGACACCATACACGTTACCACACACACCAGAAACCAGAACAGCGCTGTATGCAAAGCCTCCAGCTTCTCGGCAGAACTCACTGTGTACAGAATCCCTTTCTCTTTCCTTTCCATGCAGCACATTTTTACAGCTTGTTCACTATGCAGTGGATGCTCATCATTTTCACTTTGCCAGCTCGGATGGATTTGCCTATTACCAACTCCTCATAACCAAATTTCACTATAATGTTGTTAACTCGTGAGATGTCTTACTTGGAACTGGCCTGTTATATGCATCAAGCATCCTCTTATATACAACCTGGGACAAGTGTTATTGCACAGTAGGCAGCACACAGATGACTGTCACTCAAATTCCAAAGCCCACACAGCTCCAGAGGCAGGATGTACACCGTGGGAGAACACACCATTTACGACAGTCAACAGGGCTCAACCAAGCCAACCACAGTCAGCATTGCAGCCTCTTCAAAACAGAGGTCAAACTTGACCCCGCTGAGCCAGGATGGGCTGGTTCTTCCTAGTCCCCCTATCCTCCCCCGGCAACCAAAATTTTGAACTAATAAAGGGGGTTCCCAGAACTCAAGGCCATCTACCAGGATTTCAGAAAAATAATTCTAAACTGATATTTGCAAGTTTACCCACTAGATGGCACTGTTGACTTCCAAACCAGAACTACAAGGAAAACCAGTAAGGAGCCTCAGGAACCAGAACCAGGGACCGCCTCCTTTCTGGTGCCCCACTCTGGCCTGCCTTCCCATGGCTTAGAAAACAGTTCAGATGGCAGAGAAGGCAGCAATGGGTCATCTTCAAACTGTGTATTGGTTTCAAATAAATATCAAACTACATGCATCCAACAAGTATTCACATCATGCTATGTGTACAAGAAGCATCATCAAGACAATGGTTAAGAGTCTACAATATGGAACCAGGCGGGTTGGCTCATGCCTGTAATCCCAGCACTTTGGGAGGCTGAGACCGGAAGATCCCTCAAACCCAAGAGTTCCTGATCAGCCTGGGCAACATAGTGAGACCCCATCTCTATAAAAAAAAAAATTAGCCAGGCATGATGGTGTACACCTGTAGTCCCAGCTACTCGGAAGACTGTGCTGGGAGGAAGGAAGGAAAAAGAAAGAAAAAGAGAAGAGGCCGGGTGTGGTGGCTCATGCCTGTAATCCCAGAACTTTGGGAGGCGAGGCGGGTGGATCACCTGAGGTCAGGAGTTCGAGACCAGACTGGCCAAAATGGTGAAACCTCATCTCTACTAAAAATTAAAAAAAAAAAAAAAAATTAGCCAGTCTTGGTGGCAAGCGTCTGTAATCCCAGCTACTTGGGAAACTGAGGGCAGAAGAATCACTTGAACCAGGGAAGAGGAGGTTGCAGCGAGCGAGATCATGCCAGTGCACTCCAGCCTGGGCGACAGAGTGAGACTCCATCTCAAAAAAAAAGAGAAGAAAAGGGAAGGGAAAAGGGAAAGGGAAAAGGAAAGGGAAGGGAAGAGAAAGGGAAAGGAAAGGAAGGGAGAAGGAGAAGGAAGGGAGAGAGAAGAGAAAGGGGAAGGGAGGGAAGGGAGGGGAGGGGAGGGAGAGGGAAAGGAAGGGAGACGGGAGGGAGGGGAAGGGGAGGCCACTAACAGATAAAACTGTCTTTTGGAAACCCTGAAAAAGAAACTCTAAACTAGGATTTGGAATGACTTTGCCTTGGCACCGATGACTGAAAGATGCCTTAACACTGCAAAGAAGGGAATTGTATAAGCAACTGTTTGCCATTTGCTCAAGACAGCGAGTCCAGTGACAATTCCATTTACCACTTACCATTTCCATTTCCATTTCCATTTCCCACTCTCAAGTACCCAGCACTGTGCTAGGGGAGGGGAGGAGAGGGGAGGGAAGGGGGAGAAGGGGAGAGGAGGTGAGGGGGAGAGGAGGTGAGGGGGAGAGGAGGGGGAGGGGAGGAGAGGGGAGGCAAAAGAGAGGGAAAGAAAGAGAAAAAGAAAGAAAGAAGGAAGAAAGAAAGAAAAAGAAATGTGAAGTATGAAAAAAGAGCATCTGTCACATTTTAACTGCTATGTAAATGCTACGTGCCATTATCCTATATGCAAGGCATCATTTTGTGGATTATAGGAAAAGAAAGATGTGAATCAAACAAGGATCCTGCTCTCAAAGTGCTTAGAATCTGGAAAGTAAGATTCAATATAAATAACTATATTTAAAAGCAGAAAAATGATAACTCTCAATAGTATGTATTAAGTGCTATGGGAACACAGAATGCAGAAATGTCATGTCCTTCTGGGACCAGTAAGAGAATTCTGTCTTAACAACAAGATTTTTGTGCTGACACTTAAAACTGGATAGACTCAAGACATGCAGAAATGAGAAGAAAAGGCACTCTAGTTCGATTCCATTTACCACTCTCATGTACCCGGCAGTGTGCTACAGACAGTACTGTAAAGATGATCAGGACAAGGTCTCTCCAGGAAAGAGCTCCCAGTCTAAGACATACAAATATTCACCGTGGACTGTGATGCAACAACAGCAGAAAAATGAGCAAGGTGTAGCTGGTGGACACCTCTGTTGGAAAGCTCCAGGGAACACATCAGAGAGGTGAACATTGTGCTGGAGGGACTCTAGATAAATCCATGGTGGCAACAGGCATAGGGTATATACGGGATCTTTCCTCCGCTAGTACCCTCAGCAGAGGCCTGGTCCTATTTCCTCTCATTATTTGAGCTTGTTTTTCAACAGTCTTAAAGAAGTTCAATGGGCTGGGTGTGGTGGCTCACGCCTGTAATCCCAGCACTTTAGGAAGCCGAGGAGGGTGGATCACCTGAGGTAAGGAGTTCGAGACCAGCCTGGCCAACATGGTGAAACCCCGTTTCTACTAAAAATACAAAAATTAGCCAGGTGTGATGATTTACGCCTACAATTACGCCTATAATTACGCCTATAATCCCAGCTACTTGGGAAGCTGAGGCAGGAGAATCACTTGAACCTGGGAGGTGGAGGTTGCAGTGAGCCAAGATTGTGCCACTGCCTTCCAGCCTAGATGACAGAGAGAGACTCCGTCTCAAAAAAAAAAAAGAAGTTAAATGGATGACTTGATGCCAACCACTCCTCCACTCAATCCCATGAAATAACACTGCTGAGCAGAATTTCCAGAGATTCAGACGCTGCCTCACCCTCTCACACACACCTTTTCAATTCTTCTCTTATATGAGCCTTTTATCAATGATACAGGCCACCTGGACCCCAGGCAACTCACGCTACTCCCTAAATAAAACTACCAGTCTTCAGAGACCATGAAAAAAGCAACCACCAGGCCAAGGTGTTTATAAAGGAGTGCAGAATGCTACAAGGTCAAAAAACACATCCCCCTCCACTCCAGATTAGTCAAGGCCTTAGTGGGAGAAGGCTCCAGTCTGGGTCCACTCGAGATTCAGGAGGTTGAAAAGAACTTGGAGAAAGTCCAGCAGAGGGCACTAACAGATGAAACTGTCTGTTGGAAACCCTGAAAAAGAAACTCTAAACTAGGATTTGGAATGTCTTTGCTTGGGCACCGGATGACTGAAAGATGGCTTAACACTGCAAGGAAGGGAATTTGTATAAGCAACTGTTTGCCATTCGCTCAAGACAGCTAGATATGGAACTAGGATGACTTAAATCCCTCCTGCTGTACATTCAAGCTTCACATAAAATTCATTGTATAAATTAAATTTTGGAACACTAGACCATGTTCCTAAATAAGGTGGGAAGCTCTTGGTAAAATTCTGGGATATTCCTGAGGGAAACCAGCTGAAGCAGAACCCTGGTTTTGTTCAACACCAGCATGCTAGTGCAGGAGCTTATCCTGGAAGGTCACATTAATACCAGCAGCACTGGGAAGGACTGGGAAAAATCCATAGGAATCTGAGCCAAAGCACGCTCCACAAGGCAGAAATTCACTAGGCTGTGACCAGGAAGCTCTGCAATGCGGGCTGGGCAAATTCTCATGATTCCAGTGATCTCCCTTCCTCCCTCCCCGTACCCAGGACACGTGCAGAAAGTACAAACTAAACCCACAAACCACCAGGAAGCCGTCCTTCTGCCCTCTGAAAGGCATGGCTTTACTGCTAGAAAGACGAATATGGCAACCTCTTCTGAGTAGGTGCTTCCTAGGGAGAAACAGTTCTTTCTCTTCCAGGCAACACTACAGGAGTCACAGCCGCCTATGCCCAGAAGGGGTTCTGAGAGATTCAGGTGGTCCCAAGCCGTCATGGTGGCATGTAGGCTGTAATGCAGTATTTCCAGAGCCTGATGGAAACTACATTTACCCACACCAAGGCTGCATAGACTAATGTACTGCATTTCTTTACTTCTGGCTGCAACTGAGGCAATCTTTCCGGTTAGTATCAATTATCTCGTGCTAATTAGAAGCTGCGAAAGGCTCTGAGTGGCAGTTATAGATGTCTTTGTTAATAAAAATGGGGAAATACATTGTTTTAAGCAGTGATACAGTAGAAATAGCAGCAAGGCAGACAAACCTGGGTTTGCCCCCGGCTTTGTTTTTTGTTTTTCTGGATTGAGGTCCTTGGGACATAGGCTTTGTTTCTTATTAGCCTTCTAACCTTGGCCAAGTCACTTATCCTCCCTTAGCCTATTTCCCAAAAAATGGAGACTTATTGTGATTACTCACAACTTAGTCCTCTATTTATAGAACTGCACAGAGGATTAAGTTGTGAATAATCCAGTCACAGTATCTGAGTTCAGGATATGGCGTCAGAGAGACGCACATTCTAGTCCTGACTCTGCCACTTAGCAGAGGGGGAGATTGAGAACATTATTTCACTTTTCTAAGAGTCAGATGTGGGTAATAATGTATGCCTTAAAAGACTGCAGTTCTGTTGGATTCAAGATTGCAGTTACTTTAAAAAAAATTCAAAGTTAAAAAAAAGAAAACATTGCAGTGGGGATTAGAAATGGTAGAAGTCATCTGTAGAACATGTTTAGGGCAGTATCAGGCCCTTGGTGAGTGTATCATAAATGGTGGATATCTATTACACTGAGTATTCAGTTCGTGTGTCAGAATACTTTGAAATAAGCCAGTGCATGAGAGAAAGATAACAGAAGAGGCCCTTAGCCTGAAAAGTAGGGCCTCACCACCACTGACAGAAGAGAGAGCTGGGTTTTCATGCTAAATTATTTCTACATGTAAAATGACTCTGGCATTTACTATTTCAGCTTAAGTAGCAAAGGTGTATGGGGGAAGAGAAGGCAGGTAGCAAAGATGGAGAGAATAAAGGAGGCGTTTCTGTTTGCCACCTGGCAAGCAGGTATGGAAAAGTCTAATAATAGAAAATCAGTAAACAAATGTGACTGGGGTACTGCCAACTCCTTACAGAACATCCCTCAATATCCTCAAACACCACTTAGAAATAACATACTTGAGGTGAATATTGAGAATTTGTCTACCAAGTTAGAAGGTTCACTTCTGCTTAATGGCTCCCATGAGAACCTGCAGCAAGGTGGGTAGAATCCCTGGTCAAAGATTCAGGGATTCAAAATCCAGCTAAATATCTTCCTAGCTCATTACAACTCATGAATACTTCTCTATTTAATGGTTCTTGGGACTGGGTGAGGTGGCTCACGCCTATAATCCCAGCACTTTGGAAGGCCAAGGCGGGCAGATCACCTGAGGTCAGGAGTTCGAGACCAGCCTGGCCAACATGGTGAAACCCTGTCTCTACTAAAAATACAAAAATTAGCTGGGTGTGGTGGCAGGTGCCTGTAATCCCAGCTACTCGGGAGGCTGAGGCAGGAGAATTGCTTGAATCCGGGAGGCAGAGCTTACAGTGAGCCAAGATCGCACCATTGCTCTCCAGCCCGGGGGACAAGAGCGAGACTTCCTCTCAAAAAATAAAAGAAGAAATTATTTAGGCAGATAGTCAGGTTAAGGAAGTCCTCTGTAAGATTTTCCTGTTAATGAAAAGCATCCCCCAAATCATTTTCTTTTCTAACAAAGAGCAGCCTGTAAAATCGAGCTGCAGACATAGACAAGCAAGCTGGAAGCTTCCACGGGTGAATGCCAGCAGTTGGGCCAATAGGAAAAGGCTACCTGGGACTAGGCATGTTCAAAATGGTGGCTCCATCTTCCCTTCTCTTTGCCAGCCACATGTATGGTAAGGAGCAGACAACATGGTGCCAGCCAAGTGGAAAGCCCATCTGGATAATAAGATTAGGGTGGAGTGGCCAGCCTTCCCCCTGGGCTATGTAAACGTCACACCTGGTCCAACCAGTCTGTGAGCCCTATATAAATCAGACACCACCTCCTCAAGCCTGTCTATAAAAATCTTGTGCACTGTGCAGCACTGGGCATAATTCCCACTTGGGTGCCCCTCTCTCTCACAAGAGTGAGTTGTTCTCCTTTCTCTTTCTTTTGCCTATTAAACCTTCACTCCTAAACTCACTCCTCATGTGTGTCTGTGTCCTTAATTTTCTTGGCATGAGATGACAAACCTCGGGTATTACCCCAAACAACGCTGCTTCACTGGGGAGGCCGAGGTGACAGCAATGCTTGAGCCAAAGAGATCAAGGTTACAATGAACTATTATCACACCACTGCACTCCAGCCCAGGCAACAGGGTGAAACCATGTCACTAAAAAAAAAAAATAGTTCACCTCTGAACATGCCCATGTCTGTGTTTAACAAAAGAAAAGGCTCTCCCTCCACTTCTTTCTTTTTTCTTTTTCTCTTTTTTTTTTTTTTTTGAGACAATCTTGCTCTGTTGCCCAGGCTGGAGTGCAGTGGCATGATCTTGGCTCACTGCAACCTCTGCCTCCCAAGTTCAAGTTCCCACCTTAGCCTCCTGAGTAGCTGGGATGACAGGCCCCCACCACCACGCTGGGCTAATT
This sequence comes from Hylobates moloch, assembly GCF_009828535.3. Taxonomy (NCBI): domain Eukaryota; kingdom Metazoa; phylum Chordata; class Mammalia; order Primates; family Hylobatidae; genus Hylobates; species Hylobates moloch. Next base: position 96,262,520 of record NW_026652286.1, on the reverse strand, counting down.
TTTGTATTTTTAATAGAGATAGAGTTTAGCCATGTTGGCCAGGCTTGTCTTGAACTCCTGGCCTCAAATGATCTGCCTGGATCGGCCTCCCAAAGTGCTGGGATTATAGGCATGAGCCACCACACCCAGCATTAAGTTTTCCTCTCTTGATGGCCATTTTATTGCAAGAATATACATACTACTTGGTAATTGCTGAACTTCCATTAAAACAATATTATAATAAATTCAGGCGCTTTACTATGCAGATTCCTTGGCCCCTCTCCAAATGTATGAAGTTGGAGTCTGAATCTGTCCAGGAATGCGTATTTTTAAAAAGCTCAAAAATGATTCTGGGGGGCAATCAGGATTTGAAGTTCACTGGATGTTGTACTCAATGCCCCTACTTCTTCACAACTGCTTTATGAATTAATCTATTGCAATGTGCACCCCACGCCTACCTCTCCTTGGTTTTATCAGCAGGGACCTCTGTTACACCAAGACCAATGACAATAGTTAAATCTTAATCTTTGACCAGCCAGGCAGGTCTGACATTGATGATTATTCTCATTCTTGAAACGCATGCTTCTTGCCTTCTCTGGCATTAGTCTCTCCTGCTTCTTGCGTTTTGTCCTACTTTCACTTCTTTTTCTGGGGAAGTTTCTTGGGCTCTTCTTCTACTTGGTCCTAAAAGGTTTCCCGGGACTCATTCAGACACTGATTTAAAATTATCAAGCATCAACTGTGTACTAAGCATGTGTTCTAGAATCGAGATACTGGGTATAGAGCAGTAAACAAAACAGACAAGGTCTCTGCTCTTAAGGAGTTTACATTCTATTGGTTCCTGCTTCTTCCTGTTTTATATCAGGGAAACCTAAGTTTTGTGGACCTCTGAAATTGTTATCAATATAATGTGCAATAATATTATATGTTCCTGAGAGAAGTTTACAGCCTTAATCAGATTCTCAAACATTCCTGGGCCCATACAAGGTTAAAATCTACTGCAATTCATCTCTCTGTGAGATCTTATCACACTCAAGGCTTCAATTATCATGGATATGCTGATAACTCCCAAAGATAGCAGAGCACAGAGCTGAACTGTCCAATACATGGTCACTAGTCACATGTGGCTACATAAATTTAAATTAATTGAAAATGCAGTTCCTTAGTCACACCAGTATTTCAAGTACTCAACATCCACATGTGGCTAGTGGCTTCATCGTGGACAATACAGATGGAAAGCATTTTCATCACTGCAGAAAGCTTTATTGGACAGCATTGGTATGGATCAAACCCAGGATTTGAGTTCTAGCTTGGCCACTTATTTTCTTAGCAACTCAGAGCAAATTTCTTAACCTCTCTCTACATTCCCATCCTCTTATCTGTCAAAATGCAAGTAACTTTACAGACCTGTCGTGAAGATTAAGCAAGTTAATTAATATCCAGCACTTAACGTGGTAGCCCTTCCTAGTTTACTTTTTGTGTTCCAAGCTCTTGTGTTCTCTTACTCGGGAGGCTGAGGCAGGAGAATTGCTTGAATCCGGGAGGTGGAGGTTGCAGTAAGCCGAGATCGTGCCACTGCACTCCAGCCTGGGTGACAGAGTGAGACTCCGCCTCAAAAAAAAAAAAAAAAGAAAGAAAAATGTGAGTTGGCTGGGCATGGTTGCTCATGCCTGTAATCCTGGTATTTTGGGAGGCCAAGGTGGGGTTATCACTTGAGCCTTGGAGTTTGAGGCAGCCTGGACATCATGGTGAAACCCTATTTTTAAAATAAATAAAAGAAAAAAAATGTGAGCTGCTCTTGGCAGTTTTGTAAGTAGCAACTGTCTTCTAAATAAGAAATGGTTAGCTTTTGTATGGTTTTGTGTGATGAGTTGGAGATAATATTTTAAGTGTCTTCTGTGGTGTGGGTGTGCAAGCCCTTGAGGAATTGAGTTCACTCTTGCATGTGGGCAGGAGTCCTGAATATGACTTGATCATGGAGAACCTCTGGTCTGTAGACTGGTCTTTGTGGAACCCCGTAAAGTCAGTGCGAACCACAGTAAGCTCATCTAGGGTGTCCTTATCTATGTCATTGGAGAGATGATTCTTTTCCCCATACTTGGTTATTTTCTCATATTCCCTTTTTGTCCTTCTATGCCATACATATTTACATCAGAGTTGTAGCTTTTCAATATAAAGTCATTTAAACAACAACAAAAATGCAGCACTTAGCAGAAGGCTTGGCAAGTAAATAAATACATCCCCAACAACTGTTAATAATGCTTATTTTTTTCTTGTGCCATCAGGTGGAAGAAGAAAAAGAAGGAAGGAAGGAAGGAAGGAAGGAAGGAAGGAAGGAAGGAAAGAAAGAGAAAAGACATGAAAAAATTAAAAATAATACTTATTTTTAGTATCACACAGTTGCAGAGGTCTCTTAAATGTCCAAGAGGAGTCTCAAACTGAGCATTCCCACCACTGAATTCACCATCTTTTTCTCCTCTCCTTATACTCCGCAAGTAAAGATTCATATGAACTAGAAATGCAACCCCACATCAGTTTGACACCAAGTCCTACAGACCTTACTTCTTTAATGACTCTCAAATCCATCCGCCTTCCATTCATTACTCCGACGGCCGCTGTCTGAAACCAAGCTCTCATCACTCCTCACCCAGATTACTTTAATAGGCTCTTCACTGCCCTCCCCATTGCCACTCTGGCCCCACTCCAGTCTATCCTGACACTAAAACAATGGACTGACGGAAACACAGATTTAATAATGTCTCTTCCTGGCTTAAAATCCTTTAGCCTTCCCATGATTTCGGAACAAGTTCCAACTCCTTATCTGAGCAATAACAGCCTCATAACCTGACTGTTGCCTCTCTACCCAGCTCCCTTACCTCACCTCCACTCTCCACTCCAGCCCTTCTACTTGCCTCTGCCTTTTAATTTGCCCTTCTACTGGCCTGGTAGAGCCTTTTCTCTCACCCTTCTTTGTCCCAGTAATTCCCATCATGGAAGCAATGTAGTTTAGGGGTTGAGGTTAAGGTCTCCAGCTTTGGACTGCCTGCGTTCAAGTCTTGACTCTTCCACCTATGCTGCTGGTGTCCCACCTCTATAAAATGGGGGTGACAATAGCATCTATGTTCTTGGGGTTTTGGGAGAATTAAATAAATACCCACAAATACTTGGAAAGATGAGTAGACACAAAATATTATAGCTACTACTATTCTTCAAAAGTAGTAAATCTTCCTTGGTGGCCACCACCCCCATTATGGTCCTGTATCACCCTGGACTGCCTTTTTTTTTTTTTTTTTTTGATACAGGGTCTCCATCTGTCACCCTGGCTGGATGCAGTGGCAGGATCTTGGCTCACTGCAACCTCTGCCTTCCGGGCTCAAGCAATCCTCCCACCTTGGCCTCCTGAGTAGCTGGGACTACAGTTGTGCCACCATCACACCAGGCTAATTTTTGTATTTTTGGTAAAGATAAGGTCTCGCCATCTTGCCCAGGCTGGTCTTGAACTCCTGGACTCAAGGGATCCACCTGCCTCAGCCTCACAAAGTGTCGGGATTACAGGCGTGAGCTACCGCACCTGGCCTGCACTACCCTTTATCATAACAATTATCATACTCCTTGGAATGCAGCGATTAATGATTCATTTCCCTAAACCTTCTACCATACTATAAATTATTTGAGAGCGATGGTCCCATTGTGTCATTTTTTTCCACCCACAGTGCCTAGCACCTATTAGGTGTATAATACATATCTGATGAATGTGCAAATATCTAGCCCTATCCTCCCTTGATGGATTTGTAAAAGTCTCCACTTCCACTGAGTACTCACTGGTCTGCCCAGAAAGACATCTTGCTGAGTACTCTCAGATCAGCACAGATTGCACCTTCCTTTCTTGTGCATACTTTTTGAACATCTATGTTGAAAGTACCCTGAGGCTGGGCGCGGTGACTCACACCTGTAATCCCAGCACTTTGGGAGGCCAAGGCGAGTGGATCACGAGGTCAAGAGATTAAGACCATCCTGGCCCATGTGGTAAAACCCTGTCTCTACTAAAAATACAAAAAAATAGCTGAGCGTGGTGGGCATGCCTGTAATCCTAGCTACTCGGGAGGCTGAGGCAGGAGAATCGCCTGAACCCAGGAGGCAGAGGTTGCGGTGAACTCAGATTGCACCACTTCACTCCAGTCTGGCGACAGAACGAGACCCCATCAAAAAAAAAAGGAAAGAAAGAAAGAGAGAGAGAGAGAGGGAGGGAGGGAGAGAAAAGAAAAGAAAAGAGAAGAGAAGAAAAGAAAAGAAAAGAAAAAGAAGGAAGGAAGGAAGGACCCCTGCTAGGCCGTGCTGGATGTGTAAGGCATGGCCTGTGACCTCAGGGAACCCACCACTCCTGATACGTCATTCATCCATCCATGTTTCCACCAACTATGTTTTAGGCATTGGTTCCAGACATCTGGAGATGCCGACTTGAATTAGACATATGCGGACCTTCCCCATAAAGAAGCCACCGTAACAAAACCCACCAGGATCTTCCTAATGTCAGGGCTCCTCTTTCCTGCCCCCGTGTCAAAGTTGTGGTCCAACTCTCAGTTATCCAACATGAGGAAGCTGCATCTCAAGCCTGACAGCGCCTCCAAGAGAAGGTGGGCAGGAAAGAATACAGCTCTCCATTTAGGCATAACCAGTGAAAGTCAGTTAAAAAAAAAAAAAAAAAAAAAAAGGTGTTGAAAACCAAGGCTACAATGTTTTTGTTTGTTTCTTTCTTTCTGAATTATCTGTGAGTGTTAATTTTTTTTTAAATTGAGACAGGGTCTCCATATGTGCCCAGGCTGGTCTTAAACTCCTGGGTGCAAGCAATCCTCCCACCTCGGCCTCCCAAAGTGCTGGGATTACAGGCGAGAGACACCACACCCAGCCTATCTATAAGCTTTAAATTTTCATGCCAATCCTTAGCTCTCGTGAATACAGATCATCAAGCTCCAGCTAGGAAAAATAAATAAATATTCTTTATCCTTTTTCACAAAGGGTAAAAGATCCCTCACCTACAATAAAACTCTAGGCCTATCATCACACATAATTAAAATAATTATACTTACCCTATTATATTCCTCAAATGGGTTCTGAGAAAAGGGGCAAGGAGAAACTGTCAGCTTCAACTCTCTTCACTTGCTCTCAGGTAAAGGAGCACACCACCTTTTTCTAGTTTCCCACATCCTACTAGCTTCCTTGGCCTCAATCACTACTTAACTTCACAGTGAAATCTTCAGCTCTCTCAAGAGAATAAATACAAATTAACCAGGTCACTTACTAAACCTTTACTCAGAAGGTAATGTGGTCAATGAAGTTGCTTCCCAGAACTTGAAGTTTATGAGGATTGGTCAAAACCCTGGGCCAGCCTCAAGGCCAGCCTCCCTCTACTCTCCACACACACACCATCCCCTCACTTTCCCCCACCCCTACTCCCTGGGTCCCCTTCCTGCCTGTGGAAAATCTCTTGCTTCCCAATGCAGAGTATTCATGTTGGAGAAGGAAGTCAGTGCTGAAAATCTGCAGAAAGTTCTTAAGCCCAAGGCAAGCCAGAATCCATTTTATGCCCAAATCAGTCAATCTTTCTTTCTTTCTTTTTCTTTCTTTCTCTCTCTCTTTCTTTTCCTTCCTTCCTTCCTTGACACAGTCTCACTCTGTCACCCAGGCTGGAGTGCAGTGCTGCAATCCTGGCTCACTGCAACCTCCACCTCCCAGGTTAAAGCCATTCTCCTGCCTCAGCGTCCCAAGTAGCTAACAGGTGTCTACCATCACTCCCAGCTAATTTTTGTATTTTTAGTAGAGATGGGGTTTCACCATGTTGGCCAGGCTGGTCTTGAACTCCTGACCTCAAGTGATCCGCCCATGCAGGCCCCACAAAGTGCTGGGATCACAGGCGTGAGCCACCACACCCAGCCCAAATCTTTATTTTCAACAATCAGTATGATCTTGATCCCTTTAACTAAACTGCTCCAGTTTAATGAGGAGTTCGAGTACCTTCTCCATCCATTTCCTCTCACAGAGTCAGGCCAGGACACACAGAGGGCCTTCACTTCTGTTTCCTACAATGTCCCAACCTCCTCTCCACCAAGAACCCTCAAACAATATTCCCAAGTGTGTTTCCTTTTTTTTTCTTTCGAGATGGAGTTTCCCTCTTGTTGCCCAGGCTGGAGTACAGTGGTGTGATCTCAGCTCACTGCAACCTCCGCCTCCGGGTTCAAGTGATTCTCCTGTCTCGGTGTCCCTAGTAGCTAGGATTACAGGTATGCGCCACCACACCTGACTAATTTTGTATTTTTTTTAGTAGAGATGGGGTTTCACCATGTTGGTTAGGCTGGTCTCAAACTCCTGACCTCAGGTGATCCTCCTGCCTCTGCCTCCCAAAGTGCTGGGATTACAGGCGTGAGCCGCCGCGCCAGGCCCCAAGTGTGTTTCTAATGAAAAACACACAACTACCATTCAGAGCTTCAGGTCAGCCTCCAAGGACATGTCTTACCACACTGGATTGATAGAATTCAAGCCAAACAAAGGAATGTTTTAGGTTGTCTTGTTAGAGAAAAATGTACATGTGGTTTCTATTAGGCTTCTGGAAATGTGAAAACACCTAAAGGAACTCCTCCCTCTAAGGAGCCATCGACTTAGGCTTTCAACATACATACCGCTCTTTGCTTGATCTCTACTTGGCTTGTCTTCGCCTACCAACCTCTGAAAAGTTGCCCCTACAGTTCCGTCCAGAGTCTCTTTCTCTTCTCACATGACACATTCTCCTCCAGCAATCTCATCCATATCCATAGCTCCAACAAAAAGCCACATGTTCACTCCCAAACCTGTATCTAAAACTCCTACTGTTCCACCAAGCTCCAGTTCCCCCATATCCAGCTATTTACAGGACGTCACCAAAACCCTACCTCCCTAGGCTCATCCCACAGCCTGTCCAAAACTACCCCTTCCCCCTCCCACACCCTCACTTCTCCCCAACAACTCCCATCTGCCTTCCTTAGCTCAGTCACCTGCATCACCATCCCTCCACTTAGTTGCACAAACAAGGAAACACAGAAATAGTTCCAGCAGTTCTCTCTCCTCCACTCCCTACCTTCAATCTATCACTGAGTTATATTGGCTCTGACCTTTGAAACATCTTTTATATCCATCCTCTCCTCTCTATTCCTATTATCCTTGCTCTAGTCCAAATATCAGTACCACCCTGGCTGCATAAGAATCACCTGGAAACTTTTTAAAAAAAGAAAAAGTTTCCCATTACCTCATTGATCCTGGATTCTGATTCAGGGGGCCTGGGTTGGAGCCTGAAGGAGTTTTAACAGGCATTTCAGGTTTGAAAACTACTGATGTCCCACTCTATTGAAACAGTCCTTTAACTGTGCTGATAAATGTTTAACAACTAGATTGGTGGAGGGGGCTGATTTATATTATTTGCCAATTTCTGCCATGTATACTCCCACCATGACTGATTTCTGCTATCAGTGAAATTGGCATTGGGAAATGATATGCACAATCGGCATTTACAAGTGGATGCCAGCTGGCCCCAGCATACTAATGTGTCTAGATGTTATTATTATTATTATTATTATTATTATCATTATTACTGTTTTAGAGGCCAAGTCTTGCTAGCTCTGTCTCCCAGGCTGGGGTGCAGTGGCATGAACATGGCTCACTGCAGTCTTCAACTCCCAGGCTCAAGCAATCCTTCCCCCTAGCCTGTCGAGTAGCTGGGACCACAGGTGTGCCCCACTACACCCAGCTAAATTTTTTTTTAATTTGTAGAAATGGGGTATCCCTGTGTTGCCCAGGCTGGTCTTGAGCTCCTCGGTTCAAGCAACCCTCCCACCTCAGCCTCCCAAAGTGCTGGGATTACAGGCATGGGCCACTGTGCCCAGCCCTGTTGTCTTCTAAAACGGCTCTAGTCAAGTCTCTTCCCAAGTTAAAGTCTCTTGAAGTCTTCCTATAATGTCATAGAATACATAGAATACAGTCCAAAGTTTTCTGCCTGCCACGCAAGGCCTTACTACATGAAACTGACTTCCCCAGCAGAAAGCTCTTCCTGAGGCCTTTACACTGTTTTCCTTTCTGGGGCTCAGGCTCCCCAAATCTCCCATGTGCATTCATTCCTGCAACTTCATGCAGGTTGTGCTCTCTGCTTTCTCTTCATTTCCCTTCTATATGACCCGTATCTTCCACCCTGGCCTGTTGGGCGCTGTGTCACAGAGGCCTGTCCCTTCCCTTTGGTACATTCAAATATTAACTCATTGACTTTTTCCCCTGCTGACCCAGAGCTCTGCCTCCTTTGAGCCATAGGGCTAATGACAAATCCAGGTCGGCAGAGTTATTACCAGTGAGACTGGTAGCTCTGCCCGTGCGGTGGAGAGAACCTGTTGGCTACATCACAGAACACCTCCTTTAGTGCAAACTCTGGCTCCTTTTTTCAATTCATTCAAGATACTGCATACTAATATGTTGTATTTAATGCTAGGAATAAACCTTCCCATTAAAACACTTCTTCCCCATCTACAAAGTGCTCCCATGTATATGCTTCCAAGTTTTCACCCTGATCATCAGGTAGATAAGAAATGTATACACTCTGATCTCCATTTTAAAGATGAAGAAAATAGGCTGGGCACAGCAATTTGGGAAGCCAAGGTGGGTGGATCACTTGGGGCCAGGAGTTGGAGACCAGCCTGGCCAACATGGTGAAACCCTGACTCTACTGAAAATACAAAAAATTAGTCAGGGGTGGTGGTGGCCCATGCCTGTAGTTCCAGCTACTCGGGAGGCGGAGGCATGAGAATCACTTGAACCTTGGAGGCAGGGGTTGCAGTGAGCCGAGATCGCGCCATTGCACTCCAGCCTGGGTGACAAAGTGAGACTCCATCTTAAAATAAATAAATAAATATAAATAAATAATAAAGATGAAGAAAATAAGACTTCACAGGGATACATGGCACGTCTATGAGCAAACTGTGCTGGTAAGCTAAGAAACAGGGATTTCAATTTAAGGTTTTTTGTCCCTGAATTCTTTATTCTTTCACCTTGAGTACACTCTGGTGCTGGAGCATCGCATTCACTTGGAGAAGGGGTGGGTAGCAGGAATAACCTCACTGATGAGACTGAAGGGACTCTGAGCTTGGGCTGGGACTCAGAGGCTGGGCTGAGCTTGCATATTCACTCTGCTGCAAGTGTCAGCCGTCTCTGCTCTGCAGGTGGCAGCCCTCGGCCAGAAAGCAAGAACATCTGGGAAGTCCAAGGCAAGTGAAAACCTTGAAACAAGAAGTAATGAGAGTCTGCTCTGACCAGTTTGAGGCAGTTTGCCAGGGGATGGCACCTGCCACTGAGGTCACAAAGCCACAGGTGAAACCATAGAAATAAACGAATGACTGGCCGGGCATGGTGGCTCAAACCTGTAACCCCAGCACTTTGGGAGGCCGAGGCGGGCAGATCACGAGGTCAGGAGATTGAGACCATCCTGGCTAACACAGTGAAACACTGTCTCTACTAAAAATACAGAAAAATTGGCCAGGCATGGCGGCAGGTGCCTGTAGTCCCAGCTACTCGGGAGGCTAAGGCAGGAGAATGGCGTGAACCCAGGAGGCAGAGCTTGCAGTGAGCTGAGATCGCGCCACTGCACTCCAGCTTGGGCAACAGAGCAAGACTCGGTCTCAAAAAAAAAAATAAATAAATGACCATACCAGAAAAAAAAAAAAAAAACCTGCACTTGAAAGTAGAGCTATCTTGGCCAGGCACAGTGGCTCATGCCTGTAATCCCAGCACTTTGGGAGGCTGAAGCGGGCAGATCACATGAGGTCAGGAGTTCGAGACCAACCTGGCCAACATGGTGAAACCCCTATCTCTACTAAAAATACAAAAATTAGCCGGGTGTGGTGGTGGGCACCTGTAATCCCAGCTACTCGGGAGGCTAGGGCAGAAGAATCACTTGAACCCAGGAGGCAGAGGTTGCAGTGAGCAGAGATCACGCCATTGCACTCCAGCCTAGGCAACAAGAGTGAAACTCTGTCTCAAAACAAAACAACAACAACAATAAAAAGTAGAGCTGTCTCAACAACCAGCTGGGGAAGAAACCATAGACAATCCAAAAAAGACAGAGCAGTGTGCCAAGGCATAGGCCAGGACTTCCCAGAGCTAGAGCCAGGGCTGCAGAGACTTCTAGGAGGCCAGTGACGTTTGGCCTGCAGCCCAAGGGGGAGTCTTTGGGAACCAGAGAGGCCAGCACCACCTCATTTAGGCACAAGGACAGGAATCACAAGGGCTCAGCCAGCTGCAGACAGAAATGATGGTGCCCTGGGGGACTCTTAGGAAACAGTCCTGGTGGCAGTGCCAGCTTGGCTTTTCTGCCAGCTGAAGTCAACATAGCTTGATTTAGGAGCCAACCTGGAGTCAGTCGGAGCAGCTGATTCCCCAAAAACGATGACTGAAGTCTGACAAGAACATTTTAGAAGGAGCCCAGGCAACAGGAGCACTGGTCCATTCACATCTGATTGAAGACCAAACTCAAGTAAGACTCAATATGTTTTTAAGACATTTTTTATGACTATGGCTTCCCAACTGCCTATTAATTTTGCTATCACCTGTTTCCTTCTAGTCAACACAAGCCAAACCTCTTAAAAAGCCAAAAATATGTGAATTCCGAAAGGTCACGGGGTGGGAAAGACACAGAGAGCCTTGTGTTCTTCCTGGAGGGCCCAGGAAAGAGGCGCCCAAGGAAAGGAGAAGCTGATGTACCTAGGAAGGCAGACAGATTCTTGGGTCCTAAAGGGACAAAGGAAATGTAGGGGCAGGGGATTCATGCAGTACCCTATCAAAGACCAACCGCTCCAGTGACCTTGGAGCTCAAAGACAAGCAGCCTGCAAGCTGTGCTGTTTTCCAGAAAGAATCCTTTCAGCTTCCTGCCTCCCCTTCCCTGCCCTACTCCTGTCTGTCCCCCAACTCCCGCTGACCCAACCGCCATCCAACTTAATTTGCCCTTAGCCCCAGGAAAAACTGGCTTATGGTACAACTATTATCTTGTTTTTTCCAATTGGAAGACATAAAAACAATCCTAACCGAGAATTCTGGTCGTTAACACTCAGAGTGCCCTGGGGCGCCTGGGGAGAAATCCCCGCATTGACTGGGGCTGGAGTCACGGTGTCTAGGTGTAATTGCCACAGATCTGCCCAATCATGCTCCTGGCCTATATCCAATTAACCCTCTTCAAGTTCAGTCCCGGGACCCACCGAACTTAGACAAGAACATAAAAAGGATTTTGATGGTCCACAAAGTAGATAATTCATGTACTTTAATTCATCTACTATATTTTCTACTATATTCATCTACTATAATTCATCTGTTTCCACAATGCCATTTTCCACTCAGGATTAAACTCCATGTCTTCTCTGCCAAGCACTTTGACAGCCTTCTGATAAGCTTGTCATACCACACATGGTCACTTTTCATTAGCACGCAGGCAACAGGTACTGGATAATTCAGGATATCGAGCAGAAGAAAACAGAAGTTGACTAATCCACAAATCATTTATTTTTAGTTTGAGAATTTTAATGAAACACACACACACACACGTATGTCCAATCACACTCCTGGCCTATATCCAATTAACTCTCTTCAAATTCAGTTCTGGGACCCACTGAACTTGAAGGGACAAGAGGGAGGACAAGGACATAAAAATGGACAAGAACATAAAAAGGATTTTGATGGTCCATAAAGTAAATAATTCACTCATTCGGAAAACACTTTTTGAATGGCAATCTGTACACAGAAAACAGATGAGAGGCAAGCTTTGGGTGAGCCAGGTGTTCATTGAGAAGGTAGCAGAACAAATTTGCCTAAGACCCAGCCCTGCCCTCCAGAACCTCAGTGTATGTTTAGGAATAGGACTTAAAGTATAAAGATAGTTGTGAATAACCAGTTCACATCATAAGAGAAGGGTCAACTAACAGGTATTGAGTACCTACTATATGGATTTTTTGCACACTATCTCACTTAAAAGTCAGTATTTGAAGAAAATAATATTCTTCTCTCTCTTTTTTTCAAACTCAATTCTTTTATCTTCAATTCCTTTAAATCATGAATATGGCCGACCACAGTGGTGCATGCCTGTAATCTCAACAATTTGGGAGGCCGAGGTGGGTGGATCATCTGAAGTCAGGAGTTGGAGACCAGCCTAGCTGACATGGCGAAAGCCCACCTCTACTAAAAATACAAAATTAGCCAGGTGTTGTGGCTCACGCCTGTAATTTCAGCTACTGTGGAGGCTGAGGCAGGAGAATTGCTTGAACCCAGGAGATGGAGGTTGCAGTGAGCCGAGATCATGCCACTGCACTCTCGCCTGGGTGACAAAAGCAAAACTCCATCTCAAAAAAACAAAAAGAATACAAGTGTTTATGAAGATTTTCCCATGATCAGCAAATTAAAAAAAAAATAGAAGTGTCTCATTTTTTTGTAATCAAATACCCCAATCTGCCCTAACTCCAAGGGCTGGTCACCATAACTATAACCCATCTACAATGCAGTGCATGTTCTTTGTCATCTACACAGCCTCTGTTACAACAAGCTCCTAGAAACGCTTTTCCAAACTCATGGCTAGGAAGGCCACTGCGTCTGTGATTGTCTGAATACTCTGTTAACTCTGCTGTGCATTAAGCATTAAAATGATTGTTCTCACTAAGGAGATCAGACTCAGAGTTGAGAGGAAATTACAGGAGCACAAAGGACTAGCCCCAGAAGAACCTCCACTTCAACCACCAAGCCATACCTGGAACTACCCATCTGCAGACTTGAAATTTGAAAATAACCCACCCGTACACACACTCTACATGTTGAGAGATACTTGTTCTTACCACCCAGCATGCTGCCATTCTCCTGGATTTTTTTGCCAATTACTCACATTGGAGAGTATGAAGAGCAGGAAAACAAAACAAAACAAAACAAAACCAGCCTTTCACTGTTTCCTTATCTAGGATACTGTTCATCCTATAAATCAAAAAAGGGATTTGCGTCAAATTCTTTATGACCATTTTCTTCTCAGATTGATTTTAGTGATGGTAATTGTGATGGTTAATTTTAGGTGTCAATTTGACTGGATTAAAGAATACCTAGGAACCCGGTAAAGCATTATTTTTGGGCTTGTCTGTGAAGGTGTTGCCAGAAGAGATCAGCATGTGAGTCTGAGTGGACTAGGTGGGGAATATCTGCCCTCATTGTGAGTGGGCACCGTCCATTCTGCTGGGGGCCTGGAAAACAAAAACTGAGAAAAGGTGAATATGTGAATGGAACTGCCAGAGTTGGATTATATTCTTCCTCGCTCTGTCTCTCAGCGGCTCACTGAGTTCTAGGCCTTTGGCCTCAAACCGAGAGTTACAACATCAGCTTCTCTGGTTCTGAGGCCTGCAGACTTGGACTGAGCTATGCTACCAGCATCCCAGGGTCTCCAGCGTGTTATGGGACTTCTCAGCCTCCATAATCATGTAAGCCAATTCCCCTAATCCCCTCCCCTCTCCTCTCTCTCTCTCGGAATTCCAACTAGGTTCTGTGTAGCATACATATGCACTTAACGTGGAGTCATGCATTAAGTGGTACTCATCTATTTAAAATATGTGGCAGCCAGGCATGGTGGCTCATGCCTGTAATCCCAACATTTTGGGAGGCCAAGGCAGGAGGATTCTTTGAGCCCAGGAGTTCAAGACCACCTTGGATAATGTAGCAGGACCCTGTCTCTACAAAAAAGTAGGGAAATTAGCCAGGTGCGGTGGTGCATGCCTGTAGTCCCAGCTACTCAGAAGCTGAGGTAGGAGGATCACTTGAGCCCAGGAGGTCGTGGCTGCAGTAAGCGTGATCGCACCAGCGCACTCCAGCCCAGGCGATAGAGTGAGACCCCATCTCAAAAAACAAACACATAAAATAAAATATGTGGAAAATAGAGCACGGAGCACAGTGGAGCAATAGCACCAGAGCCAGGCTCAAAAGTCTGGGTCCAGCACTGACTCTGTCATAGACTCCGTAGAACACAGAGCAAGTTGCCCCACCGTTCTGAACCTCAGTTTGCTTATCTGTCAAATGAACAGAGTGTGCTAGACAATCACATAGGCCCTGTCTAGCCTTAAAAGTCCCATGACGCTAAGCTAAGAAATCTTCCATTAAGCCTGTTTGAAGGCTAAGTGGAAGACACAAAGATTGAGAAAGAAGGGAGTTGTTGGTTATTCTAAAATACGTGAACTAAACCACGAGGGTGGGCTGACGCTGGCTGGACAGTAGGGAAAGAATAGCAGTCTAAGAACAAACGTGGTTTAGAGGCAGCTAACAGAGACACAGAAATGTGGCTTCCTGGTTCACTTCCTGTATGCTCATTTGATAAGTGTGTCCTTTAACTGTTACTCTCTTTCCAGGTTATCATTTTATAACAATCTCTAATTTTATTAATAAAATCATGAGCCGATACTTCACAGCAGGAAGGGATAAACTATTCTAATTCTTTCTTTTTCTTTTCTTTTTTTTTTTTTTTTCTGAGACAGGGTCTCTCTCTGTCACCCAGGTTGGAGTGCAGTGGTGCCATCACAGCTCACTGCAGCCTTGACCTCCTGAGCTTAAGCAATCCTCCCATCTCAGCCTCCCAAGTACTTGGGACCACAGGCATGTGCCACCACACCTAGTTCTTTTCTTTCTTTACTTTTTTTTTTTTTTTTTTGAGACAGAGTCTCCTTCTGTCACCCAGGCTGGAGTACAGCGGTGCCATCTTAGCTCACAGCAACCTCCGCCTCCCAGGTTCAAGTGATTCTCCTGCCTCAGCCTCCACAGTAGCTGGGACTACAGGTGTGTGCCACCATACCTGACTAATTTTTGTATATTTAATAGAGATGGAGTTTCATCATTTTGACCAGTCTGGTCTCAAACTCCTGACCTCAAGTGATCTGCCTGACTCAGCCTCCCAAAGTGCTGGAATTATAGGCATGAGCCATTGTGCCCAGCCACACCTGGTTATTTTCTATATTTTTTTCTAGAGACGAGGTCTCACGACATTGCCCAGGCTGGTCTCAAATTCATGGGCTCAAGTGATCTGCCTGCCTCAGCCTCCAAAAGTGCTGGGATTACAGGCATAAGCCACCACACTTGGCCCTAATCTTTTCTTTTTCAAACAGGAATCCAACAGCCCAAAGAAGGTAAATGAGAAGTGTAAAGTCACAGAGGTATTTAGTAGCACTGCAAAGAATAAAACTCGAGTTTGCTGACTCTCGGGGCTCTTTCCACAATACCAATGCCGCCCTTAGAGAACAAGAATGTCAAACTCCTGGTGGGTAGAGAAGGCATCTGAAACTTTTTTCTTAACCCTCTAGTGCTACTGCTCACAAGAAGGATAACTGTTAACAGTTGCTCATTCTATAAAATGGATATGCCATTGTTGAGTGTGCTGATCTTTTTTGTTTTGTTTTGTTTTTGAGGCAGTCTCTCTCTGTCGCCCAGGCTGGAGTGCAGTGGCACAATCTTGGGTCACTGCAACCTCCCTCCACCTCCCCAGTTCAAGCGATTCTCATGCCTCAGCCTTCCGAGTAGCTGGGATTACAGGCGTGTGCCACCACACCCGGCTAATTTTTTGCATTTTTAGTAGGGACAGGATTTCACCATGTTGGTCAGGCTGGTCTTGAACTCCTGACCTCAAATGATCCACCCACCTTGGCCTCCCAAAGTGCTGGGATTACAGGAGCGAGCCACCCCACCCGGCCTCGTTGAGTGTTTTCTATATGCCAGGCTGTTTTCTAACCATTGGGAACACAGTAATAAACAGATTGGGCAAGGTCCCTGTTCTCAAGGATCTCAAATTCTTGTGGTTTAGCAGAAGGGATGCAGAAAT
This sequence comes from Hylobates moloch, assembly GCF_009828535.3. Classification (NCBI taxonomy): domain Eukaryota; kingdom Metazoa; phylum Chordata; class Mammalia; order Primates; family Hylobatidae; genus Hylobates; species Hylobates moloch. The sequence continues at coordinate 96,246,657 of NW_026652286.1, read as the reverse complement.
GAGAGACAGATCATTAACAGAGAAAAATAAAAGAAGATGATAATTTCAGAAGTACAAAGTGCTATAAAGACAATAAAGCTGAAGAATGTAGCCTCAAAAAAGCTAAAAAATATGGTAAGGGCAGAGAGTAAGTGGCAGAGCCTGGACAGAATCCATGCAGATCACTCCAGAGTCCGTGGCTTTGCGAACTACCCCATATTGCGTGGTGAGCACAGCAGTTTGCATAGCAAGTAGAGAATGAATGATCGATTGAGTGGAATGCATATCATCAGAAAGGGTTCCAGTGTAATTTTAATTTTGAAGGGAATTCACAAGCAGATTCCAGTAAAATCTGGCCAGGCGCGGTGGCTCATGCCTGTAATCCTAGCACTTTGGGAGGCCGAGGAGGGCAGATCACTTGAGCCCAGGAGTTCGAGACCAGCTAGGGCAACATAGTAAGACCCTCGTCTCTATAAAATAAAAAATAACATTCTAGTGAAATCTGTTTTGATTTTAGCTCATCCTAAGGAATCTCTACCTAGTCACAATAGACATAAAGATTACAGTTTAATCAAATATTTTTCCCTCTCATCTCTATATGTTGGGCAAAAAATAGACTTAAATGTTTAATTTCCTACTTCCCTAAATATTAAGTAGGGCTCTTACTTAATGTGTACTACATCTTACATGAAGTACATATTCAAACAATACTTGTCATTGATGTTGATGGGGATAAAACATCACAAAACTAGTAAAAGAATAAGTGCTCATAAAATATCCTTCAGATATAACAAGTTAAAGCATTTCTTTAAACATAAGAATTACATGCACCTAGTCCCACAAATACAGCCTCACTAAAGATGGAATAAGCATTTCAGGGGACATGTAAAACCAATCCTATTCCCACATATGTCTCCTATCTCACAGAGGCAATCTTTAAATCTTACCTTGGTTCTTCTTTACAATCTCACACTTTTCTAAGAAAAGTTCTCACTTTATCTTCTCAGTAGCACCAAGAGCCTCTTCTCCCCTAATTATAACCCAACGTCACTCATTTCAAATTTGGAAGACACTGCTGCCCTCTATTCACTAGGGCCCTCCGCAGAGCCTGGTGGCAGTACTGCTTAAGCTGACATCGAAGTTTCATGAAGCCATTTTATAGGAAATTCAGCACGAGGCAAGATATGCAGAACATCCCCATGGCTACTCATCCCCCGCCCTTAACCATGAGAAGGGCAGATCAGGTTCCAAAAGTGCACCAGGAAATACTAAGAGACTATAGAGCCTGCCTTGGCCGATCACACACGGCACTAACCACTCTCTAAACCACTGTCTTTTCCAGGTCTGCCAACCCCAAATGACTCAGCAAAGGTGCTTGGCAATGACGAAAAACAACACAAGCCCCGGGGCCTGTCCTTCAGATCAGATAAGCTTGGCCCCAAATGACACTCATATGAAAACACCTCCTTCTCTTAAATTTAAAGGGGAGAGGGACAAAGGAAGTAACCAGGAAGTGAGCACCTACAGGATGTCAGGAAATTGGAGAGGTGCCTTATCTTATTTCATCTGCAAACCAGTCTTCAAGGTAGGTATTATCATGATCACCAATGTATGTAAGAGGAAGCTGACGATGCAAAGCTGCCTGCAGAAAGAACGCTTGTCCCAGTCTGGAATTTTACTCCATGGAAGCAGGATTGAAATTATTACCAGGATAAAAGTCACACTCAGCTGCTGGGAAAGTATCTACCCTGGCCTTGTTAGAGGTGGGGATAGGTGAGGAACAGTGTTGGCATGGGCCATTGTCAATGGGATTTTACAAAGATACAGAGCCTTGGAAGAAATAGAAACACATTTCTGTTTCTTAGCTGTCCCTGATCACCCTCGAATTCACAATCAGTAGCGACCTGGGACTTCAGATGCTCCATTGCTCAGCCCTCTTTAGGTTTACTTTGTCCTCCCCTATAATAAAACAGGCAAGATCCAGAAATCTCCCTGAGGTGGATAGGTTTGAGCCCAATTGCTGATATTAAGACAAGTATCATATGCAACAGGCAAATTAAAATTTCTTTCTGAAATTTGAGTTAGTATTCCAGGACCAAAAAGTACTTAGCCTGCCCTAGGGAATATCCAGGTTTAAAATATATATACCTATATATTGCTGGGCATGGTGGCTCATGTCTGTAATCCCAGCACTTTGGGAGGCTGAGGCAGGAGGATTACTTGAGGTCAGGAGTTCAAGACCAGCCTGCCCAACATGGTGAAACCCCGTCTCTACTAAAAATACAAAAATTAGCTGGGTGTGGTGGCACGTGCCTGTAATTTCTGCTACTTGGGAGGCTGAGGCATGAGAATTGCTTGAACCCAGGAGGCAGAGGGTGCAGTGAGCCAGGATTGCACCACTGCACTCCAGCCTGGATGACAGAGTGAGATTGTCTTAAAATAAAAAGGCATATATACTTGTATATACATATATACTTATATTTAATATATATTTATGTGTATTAGATATATACATATATTTATTAGAAAACATTTATGTTTCTGCATGTATATATTGTGCTGTATTTTTCTGTTTAAGCTGGATTAGAGGTTTGGAGTTATTTGCATACTGCCAATTGTTTCTTCCTAACCTTCTAAGGATACTGTTGAACCGATCAAGACCATGAATATGAGTCATTTCCAAACTAGCCACCCAAAAAGGCCTTAAACTAGTCATTAATTAAGGTAAAATGCTCTAGAACTCTAGATTCTCCATGGCTATGAGGAACAAGGTCAGAAAAATGCACTGAAAGTAACTCAAAAATATCTAAATATTGAATTCTTTACTTCAATGGTTCCTGTGAAACACAAGACCAAACTTTCACTTCCCTACCCATTCTTTCCTGGAGAAATGAAAGGGAAGCCTGCTGGTTCTACATCTGGCAAAAAGGGAGAAGAGAAGCAAAAGGCCAGGACCAGAATTTCCTAGTCAGCAAAGCCCCAGACATCTTTGCCTATTCTGTGAAATGAATGAAGTAGACCTAATATTGAGAGTAAATTGCTTCTGTTTTCCAAAGCAAAATGTCTATCCAACTCCACTTACTAAGGAAGGTCTTCTTTTTTCTTGAGACAGAGTCTCACTCTGTCACCCAGGCTGGAGTGCAGTGGTGCCATCTCGGCTCACTGCAACCTCTACCTCCCAGGTTCAAGCAATTGTGCTGCCTCAGCCTCCCAAGTAGCTGGAATTACAGGCACCCACCATCACGCCTGGCTAATTTTTGTATTTTTAGTACAGACAGGGTTTCACCATGTTGGCCAGGCTGGTCTCAAACTCCTGACCTCAGGTGATCCACCTGCCTCGGCCTCCCAAAGTGCTGGGATTACAGGTGTGAGCCACCATGCCCGGCCAAGGAAGTTCTACCAGAAAAAATGTCCTTCACAAGATCTGGCTAATTGCCAGGATTACCAAATATAACAGTTACTGCTGTCCTCTCCTTAGATGCACTTGTCACATTTTTATTATATGTTTTTCCTTTAAGCTCTGTTGGACTTGACTGTCACATTTTAAATTTTTACATTTGCCCACAATTATTTGCACTGACTGCCTAATGGATGGTCAAAAAAATCTGCTGTCGGACTGGGTGCAGTGGCTCCCATCTGTAATCCCAACATTTTAGGAGGCCAAGGAAAGAGAATTGCTTGAGGCTGGGAGTTCAAGACTAGACTGGAAAACATAGTGAGACCCTGTCTCTATAAAAATCTAAAAAATTAACTGGGCATGGTGGCACAGGCCTGTGGTCCCAGCTACTCACGAGGTTGAGACAAAAGGATCACTTGAGCCCAGGATTTAGAGGCTGCAGTGAGCTATGATCATGCCACTGCACTCCACCATATATATATTTTTTATTATATATATAAATATAAATATATACATATATATTATATATTTATATATTTATTATATATTTATATATTTTTCATGTATAAAATTTGCAATAAATAAACTAGACTAAATCTTTCAAGAGAAGAAGCCAGCCACACCTCAGTGGCCAGCACATAGCAGCCAAGCAACAAGTGCTGGCTGGCGGGATTTGGACTCTCCTCTCTCTGGCAGCCTGACTGTGTAATGTGTCCCTCCAAATGAGAAGGGGAGAAGGGGAGCAGGGGAGGTAAAATCCAGTCAAAGCTTTTCACAGAAGCTGCTGCTTTCAAACAATGGAGCATGTCGAAACTGCTAGTTAAAATGTTTGGTCTTTATGTTTCATTTCCTGTGGATTTTAATTACCCACACTGTCAGCATGTATCCATAAGCCTCAGTATAATGTCAGATACAACACATGTATGGTACAACAAAGAAAGGGGCCTAAATTAAAAGTGACATGACACAACCTCTTTTTGAGTCTGGTTTCCAGCATTACTTAGCTGTATGGATGTGGGCATATTTCAGAATCCCCATTTCCTTAAGTGCCAGGTGGGTATACTCATTACATCTGCCCCGTAGGAGGCAGGAACAAATGAGGTAATAGATTGTCATGCCATAAGCTTGTCACTGGACATCCTGGTGTGTGCCAGTGCTACAGCAATCACGAAGAATAATTATACCCTGTCCTTTCCGTGGGAGAGCGCATGGCCTGGTGAATTGCTTTGAAAAGGTAAAGCGCTACTCAAATTAAGAGACTGTGATAAATTGCTGTTGTCTGCATCATTTTCATTTGTGTCCTTGTGAGTGCCACTCTCTGCCACCCTGATAGGAGGCTCCCAACAGCAGGTATCAGTATCCCCTCTTTCTTCTCTACCTTCCTTCTTGCAGCCCAGTTTAAGGTACCGCACTCTATGGTAGCTTAATAAATGGCATTGCCGGCCTGTTTTCCAGGCTGTCATTACACTGGATAATAAACGGCCATTTCTGGCAGCTCTTTGGCTCTTGGCTTCTGTTAGTGCCAAGAGACTCCCACAAACACCAGGAGAGCAACAGCTTTGACATCTGACAGCTGCAGAGACCCAGCTTAATCCTGTCATCTCCCAAGGTCTTAGATGATGTCAGAGCAACAAATGCATCTGCATTCCAAAGTGCCCACACAAATCCAATGAAGTCCCACTATCAGTGGGAAGAGAGTCAGCTTCCCACATTCAGCCACCAGCTCCTCCCCGCTCCCATATCGTTCTTCAAAGCAGTATGGAAAGCACTTCCTTTACAACTCTTAATTTCCAAATTTTAGAAAACAAACTAATTCCCTTTCAGTGATGTGGCCAAATAATTTGCTTTTAAACAAATAGGGACCAATATTGCACTGATAATTTGCTGACAGTCTCTCTACCCCACTAGATAAGCCCCTGTAGGGCAGACTCTATTTTGTTCACTATTGTTTCTGGGGTTAGGAACAGTATCTGGCATGTAGTATATGTTCAATAAATGTTTGTTGGATTAGTTAGTTGGGGAAAAAAGGTGGAAGGATGCATATATTCCAAAATCCTCTTCCCCTGCAGGAGGAACAACTGTTGCCCTGACCTGGAATCAGAAGATGAGAAAAAGTATTGCGTTACCATGGCAACCACAGCTCCAAAAATAAATGCTCTTCAAAACTGTTACGGGTCTTTGGTGGGGAAAAAAACCTAAATGCTGTTTGCAGATTATACCAGGGCCCTGGGTCCACCATCAGACAAAATATTGTTCCCAGTGTGCTCGTGCTCTCTGGAGCCTCATTTTGGGAAAAACTGATCACTCTCCACCTAACTATGCCAAGTTTGGCTCCCCTGAATAGAGACTACCTTTAGAATGGCAGTCTGTAGGTTAGGTGTGGTGACTCATGCCTGTAATCCCAACACATTGGGAGGCTGAGGCAGGAGGATCCCTCGAGCCTAGGAGTTCAAGACTAGCCTGGGCAACATAGCAGGATTCTGTCTCTACAAAAAGTAGAAAAAATTAGCCGAGCATAGTGGCACATGCCTGTAAACTCCAGCTACTCAGGAGGCTGAGGCAGGAGGATCACTTGAGCTTGGGAAGGTGAGGCTTCAGTGAGCCATGACTGTGCCACTGTATTCCAACCTGAGTGCTGGGAGACAGAGTTAGACCCTGTCTCAAAAAAAAAAAAAAGGCAGGCATGGTGGCATGCATCTGTAGACCCAGCTATTCAAGAGATCAGGATTTCAAGGCTGCAGTGAGTCAAGACCACACCGGCAATCTCCAGCCTGGGTGATAGAGTGAGACCCTATCTAAAAAAAAAAAAAAAAAGCAGTGTCTACTCTCTGGGCACTTACTAAAGACACAGAACCCAGTTAAAACCAGAACAGAAACCAACAGGTTTAAGACAAACGAGCCAATACATAATAGTACAGATTTACATAAATGGCATATGAAGGGGTAATTATTCAGCTTCAAGAGGACTTCTTGCTTTGCAAAATGATTTATCGTAGAATTCCATGAAAATCGAATTTCCTTAGAGGCTTTCATCATTTGATTATTCATTCATTCCCTAAACACATGTTTACTGAACTCCTACTATGTTCCATGCGAAGAGCTTAGCAGGCACTGAATAAAACAAATACTGAATAAAATAAACTCTGCCTTCAGTGTGTAGGATCTAATAAAGGATGCAATGCGAGCACGTAATCACACTCCAGTGCAGGATGCTTCAGAAACACAGACATAATGAAGACCTCAGTCAAGAACCATTCCCTAGAGGAAAGGCTAACTAAACAAAGGAAAAGGCCTTACAGTGGCAAAGTAGGTCAGTGTTATAAAGAAGGAATTCTGTCTGACGGAACAACGTTGATGAAACCTGGAAATAAGAGAGCATCCCATTCATGGAACTAAAAGGTCAGACTGGCTGGAGGCAGAGCACGCAGGAGCAGCAGGTAGATGAAGCAGGAGGGGAACAGAAGTGAGGTTATGAAGACTCTTCTGGCTGCAGAGCGAAGAAGCACAGGAGAGGGGCTGTGATGGAGTCGGGGTGCTTGTGTAATACACGTGAGAGCTGCCTATGGTGATGGAGCTGGGAAGGCAGGCTTGAGGAACATTTGCTTGGAGGGAAAGAAGCCTTGTGAAAACAAAAAGTACCAAGCCCCAATGTAAGTAACAGAACGGAGCAAACTGGTTTGAAGGGAATAATGAGTTCAATTACAAAAAGACAAGCTGAGTTTTGAAGAACATCCCAGTGGAAATACCCATTAGTCAGTTGGAGGTATAAGCCTAAGGCTCAGGAAAAATATGAGGTCTCAGACAGGAATAATTAAAGCCAAGAGAATGGATGAAATCACCCCAGGACAGTATATGGATTTAGAAGTAGAAAGTGGAGGCTGGGCATGGTGGCTCATGCCTGTAATCCTAGCACTTGGGAGGCCAAGGCAGGCGAATCGCTTGAGGCCAAGAATATGAGACCAGCCCAGCCAATATGGCGAAACCCCGTCTCTACCAAAAATACAAAAGTTAGCTGGGCGTGGTGGCACACACAAGAGAATCGCTTGAACCCAGGAGGCAAAGGTTGCAGTGAGCCGAGATTAGGCCACTGCACTCCAGCCTGGGCAACAGAGCAAGACTGCCTCAAAAAAAAAAAAAAAAATAGTAGAAGGGGGAGGGTGAGAAAGAGAGTGAGCGAGAGAAAGGGTAAAAGCAGGAAAAGGAGGAGAAATACGTGGGGCCAGGCTCTGTGGACCACACCTGGAAGCCCAATACTTTGGGAGGCCAAGGCAAGAGGATTGGTTGAGTCCAGTAGTTTGAGACCAGCCTAGGCAACATAGCAAGACCGTGTCTCTCTCTCTCTCTCTCTCTCTCTCTTTTTTTTTTTCCTAAATACATATATAAAAGAAGAAACCTGGAGTCAGAATCTTAGGCAGGCCAACATTGAAGGGACACACAGATGAGAGCAGCCCTTAAACTATAAACACTAGGTTAAGATAACTATTGTGGGAAGTTAAAAAAAACAAACTAGGTTTACAGGCAGTTTTTCAGCACCCATCAATAGATCAGAAAAGCAACATCTCATAAATAACCAAAGAAGGAATAAATCACTCTTCCAGCCTCCACTAACCGGAGAAGCAGACTTGGAGACCTCATAGATGGGCACAAATGTCTCTGCTTTTGTAAACTAATAAATGCATTAGCATAACTCTTCAGATACATGTGCTTAATTTTGTCCAACAAGATGAAACAGAAATGTATACTTTCCATTTTATAATCTCACTGAGGCCCAGAGAGAGTGAGTAATCTGCCCAGGACCACACAGCGAGAAAATTAGCAGAACCAGAGCCTCCAATCCATGCTGCCTCAGCCTGTCTCTAGGACTGGTACTGGGGCAGTCGTCCTAGGAAAAACTGTCACCCTGTCCCCACAGATTGAGGGGCCCAGCCTGAGCGTCATGACTCACTGCCTGAAGATAGGCTCCTTCCTGGATAAAGATGGGCTCCCTGAGAAACACAGTAAACTGAACACTTGGTCTGGTTGCTGGAGACCTGTATTCTAGATCCATCTCTGTCACTGACCAGCTTCATGGCCCTAGACTTCTCAGTTTTTCTCAAGGTGGAAATAATTTCACAAATCCCAACTACCAGGATGACTGGATTCTCTGAGAGACCTGTCTGTCTGAGAGAAACAGGTGTGACAGGTGGCAGCTGGGTGTGAGTGAAATAGGTGAAGATTTGGTAAAACCAAGGCCCTAAGCCCCTCTTCTCCTCTCCCATCCAGCAGATCCTGTCTTCAGATCGATTTTTTTTTTCATGCTTTAGTCTGAACGCCATACGCCACTGAAATTAACTTTTACATAGTGATCTCCCACACACTCAATTGGGAGCTCCCCAATGGAAGGGACATCTGTAACCATCTTTTCTTGCCTTTCTTGCCTTTCTTGCCTCTCTTTCTCTTTCTCTCTTTCTCCCTTTCTTTTTCTTTCTTTCTGTCTTCCGAGACAGGGTCTTACTCTGTCACCCAGGCTGGTCTCAAACTCCTGGGCTCAAGTTATCCTCCCACCTCAGCCTCCCAAGTAGCTGGGACTACACGCACGCACCACCATGCCCAGCTTGCGTCCATTTTTGTATCCCAAGCACACAGCAACAGTGCCAGGTTCCCAGTAAGCACACAATAAGTGTCTGATGAATTGTGAGAATTACCTCTCCTGAGTTATCTACGCTTTCAGTTGCATCTCTCTGACAGTGAAGCAAAAGGCATTTTAAGAAGCAATCCAAGCATGGAGAAGGCACTTCAGAGAAAGAGAAATTTTCAGTGTTCTGAGAACTTTCTGAATGGGCAGGCGACTGTCCTCTCTGTTAACCTCTAAGACAGCCCTGCCTTCAAACATACATGGCTGACAATGGCTGAAAACTCCTCCAAGAAGTCTGCAGAGGGCTGGGTGTGGCGGCTCATGCCTCTAATCTCAGCAGTTTGGGAGGGCAAGGCGGGTGGATCACTCGAGGTCAGGAGTTCGAGATTAGCCTAGCCAACATGGTGAAACCCCATCTCTACTAAACATACAAAAATTAGCCAGGCGTGGTGGCACACACCTGTAATCCCAGCTACTCGGGAGGCTGAGGCAGGAGAATCTCTTGAACCTGGGAGGTGGAGGGTGCAGTGAGCCGAGATCATGCCACTGCACTACAGACTGGGCGACAAAGGGAGACTTCATTTAAAAATAATAATAATAAAGGAAGTCTGCAGAGGCTCACAGACCCTACTAGAGAACCAGTGAGGTCCAAGTACAAAGCCTGGACCTTCCTCGGAACCTGGAAGCAACAGGCCAAGCTAAGCAACAGTGAGTCTTGGGAGAAATACTCTCAAAAACAAAGATCCACTAGGTATTCTTCCATCTTCACAAAACAAGAGAACATGAGTTTGGATTGTACTGTGGGGGATTTCAGTTAGATCTTAGGTAGAACTTTCCCAATAGTATGTCTTGAAAACATAAAAAGATATAACCAAGAAAGACAGTGCAACCAATCCTCTTTCCTGGGGTTGTTTTTGTTTGTTTGTTTTGTTTTGTATTTTTATTTTGAGACAAGTGTCACTCTGTTCCCCAGGCTGAAGTGCACTGGCACCATCTCAGCTCACTGCAACCTCTGCCTCCCAGGTTCAAGCAATTCTCCCACCTCAGCCTCCCGAGTAGCTGAGACTACAGGTGTGTGCCACCATGCCTGTCTAATTTTTGTATTTTGTGGTAGAGAGGGGGTTTCACCATGTTGGCCAGGCTGGTCTCAAACTCCTGACCTCAGGTGATCCACCCGCCTTGGCCTCCCAAAGTTCTGGGATTACAAGTGTAAGCCACTGCGCCAGGCCCCAGCGTCTGTTTTTTAAAGTCATATTTTCTGATCAGGAAGATGTGGTTCATCATAGACACTGGTGGAGAAAACACATGTTGTCACCTAAGTTAAGGGCAAACTGTTCCAGGAGAAGCTCCACCCTGTACAGAGTACCTTTAGGGTTGCCATTCCATCCAACCCTGAAAATCAACAAAAAGCTCAAAAAGAGCTCCAAAGTGTAATGATCCGGCCAGAACACGAATGCTGTCTAGATTAAGGCAGATTGCTCTGAGGGGTCAGCCTGGCACTCACTGACATTCCTGGGGGCAAAAGAACACGACAAGGTTAAGTGGCAGAAATACCTGACAACACTCTTCCCACTTTGGAGAAGCATCTCAGCCTGATCCTTCTCTAGAAATAGTGCTTCCTCTTTATTTCACAGACTTCCTGTAGTATGAGATGAAATATATTTGGTCCTTTCCTGGTTCTTGTCCCAGAACTCCTAAAACCCTTGGACTTTCCTGAGTGACAGAAGTGTCTCTTGTTATTTGTAATGAGCCCCATGGATAATACCTGAGTTTATGCTAAGAAAATGACTTAGGATACAGGCCCTGGGGAGCCTCAAGATGGGGAGGAAAGACCAAGAAAGACCAAGTGACTAGAGGATTAGAAGATTGAATCTCTCAGCTCCACCCACAAACTTCCAGGAAAAGAGAGAGGGAGGTGTGGCTGAAGATCAAGCTCTATAAAAACCCTTGGACATGGAGCTTTGCTGAGCTTCTGGGTTGCTGAACTCGTGCAGGTGCTGGGAGGGTGGTGCATCCAGGGTGAGCATGGGAGATCCATGACCCATCTAACCCCCTGCAATATGTTGCCCTATGTAAACCAAACTAAAATTCTAAAACCCCCAGCTGACTGAATGGACACCACTTTAGGAGACCCAAGGGGACCCAAAGAAAAAAAGAAAAAAAACTATTTTAGGCCATGGAAAGATGTGGGGGCTCAAACATGCCTCATTATACTCTCCTCCTTGTGGAGCTCAGGCACAACTGACCAGCTTTAACATGAAAACAGAATTTTTTATTTTTGAGACCCAAGCTAGAGTGCAGTGGTGCAGTCACAACTCACTGCAGCCTTGACCTCTCAGGCTTAAGTGATCCTCCCACCTCAGCCACCCAAAGTGCTGGGATTATAGGTGTGAGCCACCATGCCTGGCCAAAACAGAAATCTCAACAGTGACAAAACAGACTATGTTGCAATAAGACAACAAATTCCAACCTGAATCTAGCATAATATTACGATAAAGAAGGAGGCTAAAATATTTTGCTTCAAAATATGTTTCTTTGTTATATTTTGAAATGGCCCCGCAAAGCCATCTTTTGTGGGGGAAAATTTGCATCTGTAAAGAATCTCTATTAACATAACTAGATTTTTCCCCTTCCACACCTTCCTAATCCTGAAGAGATTAACTGAAAGTCTAGCACCTTTTAAAGGTCTGAATACAAAATACTGGCCATCCATTGTCTCTAAGGGCAGCCATGTAGGAGACTTCATCTACATAATAAGAACTTTGGTCTCCACAACCCCTTATCTTAATCCAGACACTCTTTTCTACTGATTCCAGATTTTAGATAATAACTTAACTCTTTTCTGACTTGCCAATCAGAAAATCTTTGAATCTGGGCCAGGTGCAGTGGCTCACGCCTCTAATCCCAGCACTTTGGGAGGCCAAGGTGGGTGGATCACAAGGTCAGGAGTTCGAGACCAGCCTGATCAATATGGTGAAACCCTATCTCTACTAAAAATACAAAAATTAGCTGGGCATGGTGGCACATGCCTGTAGTCCCAACTACTCAGGAGGCTGAAGAATGCTTGAACCTGGGAGGGGATCAACCTCTTGAACCCCAGAGGTTGCAGTGAGCCAAGATCATGCCACTGCACTCTAGCCTGGGTGACAGAGCAAGACTCCATCTCAAAAAAAAAGGGAAAAAAGAAAATCTTTGAATCCACCTATGACCTGTAACACTAGCCCCCAGCTTCAAATTGTTCAACCTTTCTGGACCAAACCAATGTATACCTCACATGTATTGATTATTGTCTTACATCTCCCTAAAATGTGTAAAACTAAGCTGTAACCCAACCACCTTGCACACATATTCTCAGAACCTCTTGATGCCTTGGACTGTGCCTTGGGCCACAGTCACTTGTATTTGGCTCAGAATAAACCTCTTTAAATATTTTACAGAGTTTGACTTTTTTCATCTACACCTATGTACATCTGCATGTCATTATTGATCTGTATCCTTAATATCTTTTATTATTAGCCTATAAACATGAGTGTTTCTCTGAATTCTGTGAGCAGCTCTGTCAGAGGCGTTTAAACCAGAGCAACTCCATCTTGAATAGAGCCTTGGTAAAATAAGGCTAAGACCCACTGGACTACATTCCCAGTAAGTTAAGGCATTCTTAGTGACAGGATAAGATAGGAGGTTGGCACAAGATACAGGTTATAAAGAACTTGCTGATAAAACAGGCTGCAGTAAAAAAGCTGCCTAAAACCCACCAAAACCAAGATGGCAATGAGAAGGACCTCTAGTCATCCTCACTGCTACACTCTCACCAGCACCATGACAGTTTACAAATGCCATGGCAATGTCAGGAAATCACCCTATATAGTCTAAAAGGGGGTGGGGGGGGCATAAATAATCCACCCCTTGTTTAGCATATACTCAAGAAATAACCAAAACAAGAGTAGCCATTATTTTATTCCTTTATTTATTTATTTATTTATTTATTTATTTTGAGATGGAGTCTTGCTTTGTCACCAAGCTGGAGTGCAGTGGTGTGATCTCGGCTCACTGCAACCTCCACCTCCCAGGTTCAAGCAATTCTCCCGCCTCAACTTCCTGGGTAGCTGGGCCTGCCACCACACTTGGCTAATTTTTGTATTTTTAGTAGAGATGGGGTTTTGCCATGTTGGCCAGACTGGTCTCGAACTCTGGACCTCAAGTGATCCGCCCACCCTGGCCTCCCAAAGTGCTGGGATTATAGGCATGAGCCACCACGCCCAGCCTTCCTTTACTTTCTTAATAAACTTGCTTTCACTTTGCATCGTGTACTCGCCCTGAATTCTTTCTTGTGCGAGATCCAAGAACACTCTCTTCGGGTCTGGAGCGGGACCCCTTTCAAATAACAGCTCTAGTAAATTAATCGAACCCTAAAAGGGAGTCGGGAACTCTGGTTTATAGTTGGTTGGTCAGAAGTATAGGTCTCAGATGCAACATGCAGATAGAGAAAAAATAAAAAAAGAAGAAGTACAGGTAGCTCTAACTTGTGATTGGCATCCGAAGTGGGGGCAATCTTATAGGACTGAGCCCTGAACCTGTGGAATCTGATACCATCTCCAGGTAGAAGGTGTCAGAATTAAATTGAATTATAAGACACCCAGTTTGTGTCCACTGGAGAACTGCTTGGTGTGTGGGGAGAAAACTCCACATATCTGGTCACAGAAATGTTCTGTGTTGAGTGTGTGAGAAAAAAAAAATAGTTTGGTCTTTCCTTGCAAATTCTCTATCCTCAATGCATGGACTAACACTCTCCCTTACCTTCTAGAAGTGCAAGGTACAGAAGAAAAAAGTCTCTCAAATAAAAGGAAAATCTGAATGAGAAAAAACACCAGGAGATAATACACCAAATATGCCCCTGATATAGTCAGGATATTTCCCCCCTCTCAATAGCATGTTGACTTTTTTTTTTCCTCTCTCTCTCTCTTTTCAGATAGGGTCTCACTCTGTTGCTCAGGCTGGAGTGCAGTGGCATGGTCATGGCTCACTGAAGCCTCAACCTCCCAGGCTCAAGTAATCTTCCCACTTCTGCCTCTCAAGTAGCTGGGACTACAGGTATATGCCACCAGGCCTGGCTAATTTTTTTCTCTTTTCTTTTCTTTTATAATAGAGATGGGGGTCTCACTATGTTGCCCAGACTGGTCTCAAACTCCTGGGCTCAAGCAATATTCCTGTCTTGGCTCCCAAAGTGCTAGGATTATTATAGGTGCAAGCCACCATGCCTGGCCCTGGCTAATTACTTAAATTTGTTGTAGAGATAGGGGTCACTATGTTGTCCAGGCTGGCCTCCAACTCCTCAGCTCAAATGGCAATCCTCTTGCCTCAGCCTCCCGAAGTGCTAGGATTACAGACACGAACCACCACACCTGGCCTGCATGCTGAGATTTTGTCCCCAGTATAGGAGGAGAACCTAGTGGGAGGCATTTGGGTTGTGGGGGAGGATTTCTTATGAAAGGTTGGGGGCCATTCTTTCGAGAATGAGTGAGTTCTCATTCTTAGTTCCTGCAAGATCTGGTTGTTAAAAGGAGCCTGGCACCCCTACCTCTCTTTCTTGCAACTTCTCACCATGTGACAACCCTGCTCTGCTGTATTAGTCCATTTTCAGGCTGCCAATAAAGACATACCTGAGACTGGGAAATTTACAAAAGAAAGGGGTTTATTGGACTTACAGTTCCACGTGGCTGGGGAGGCCTCACAATCATGGTGGAAGGTGAAAGGCACGTCTCACATGGTGGCAGACAAGAGAAGAGGGCTTGTGCAACGAAATTCCCATTTTTAAAACTATCAGATTTCATGAGACTTATTCACTACCCTGAGAGCAGCACAGAAAAAACTTGCCCCCATGATTCAATTACCTCCCACCAGGTCCCTCCCACATGTGGGAATTCAAGATGAGATTGAATTGGGTGGGGACACAGCCAAGCCATATCATCCCCCATTTGCCTTCCACCATGAATGGAAGCTTCCTAAGGTCAGAAGCAGATACTGGCACCATGCTTCTTATGCAGCCAGCAGAACCATGAGCCAAATAAACTTCTTTTCTTTATAAGTTACCCAGTCTCAGGTATTACTTTATAGCAATACAAACAGATCAATATACCCTCTAATAACTGAGTTAACATGATAAAATTATATTTTCCTCTTTCCTACTATCCAAAACTTTACAATTAACTAGTTATTTTCTTAGATACAATATGCTGACTTTTTTTTTTTCTTTTGAGACGGAGTCTTGCTCAGCCGCCCAGGCTGGAGTGCAGTGGCGCTATCTTGGGTCACTGCAACCACTGTCTCCCAGTTTAAACGATTCTCCCGTCTCAGCCTCCCGAGTAGCTGGGATTACAGGCACCCACCATCATGCCTGGCTAATTTTTGTATTTTAGTAGAGACGGGGTTTCACCATGTTGGCCAGGCTGGTCTTCAACTCCTGACCTCAGGTTATCTGCCTGCCTTGGCCTCCCAAAGTGCTAGGATTACAGGCCTGAGCCACTGCATCTGGCTGCGTTGACTTTTATGGCTAAAAAATGATTTCTTGTGCTCACTTCAGCAGCACATGCACTACATTTTTTTAAATGATTCCTTTTAAGACAATAAGCTTGAAGACTCTTGAAGAGTCTCAAAAATGTGTCACTAAACTAACCATCCATTGCCTTTCTGTATTTTCCTAATTGCTGGGGCAAATATTGCAAGGGTTACCATCCCCAAAGTGGGCGCTCCCCCTCCCTCAGAAAATTATTTTTCTATGGCTGCAAAAAGGAGGGCAAAAACCAAATAGGTTGTTTATTGTTTTTCTAGTCATCTCCCTCAGCTCCATCATTTCCTGGACAAACTCGCCAACCAGAAGCAGCAAGACTGAAAATCTCTGTGGTCAGACTGTGGAGGGAAGAGGCACCAGGCTGGGTGGGGGAACAGGCTTGACCACAGTGATGTGCTGAGAGGGAGAGACCTTAAAAAGAATGAGGCTGCTGCAGAGATGTAATAGGTCTGTTAGAAACTGGTCGCGATTTCAGGTCAGAGGCCTGAGTTTCAGCTCTGACCCCGCGCTGCCTCCGTGACGTGCCTGGTCATCTCATTCCTCCATCTCATCTACAGATCAGAATTGGAGAACCGGAGTCTCATCCCAGCTCGAGGACATACAGAGGACACAGAAGGGCTTCACACTCTCTGACTACCCAATGTGTCAGGGCCTCAAAGGAAAAAGCCATGGTTTTCTTTATCCCTCCCTTCCACAAACGGACCAAAGGCACAGCCACATTTTCCCAGTGAGGATTTTGAGCTATATGACAATATCTGAATCGAAAATCCAGACATGTGGTCTGATAACAGAAGAGGATGTTTGAAAACAGAAGTGTGTTTAGGAGGTTGCTGCCTATGGTGGCAGGGAGTGGCTGGCTACTGCGTGACATCTCCTTACCAGCTGAGGCATCACCATCTTGCTTCCCTTCTCCCACTGGAAAACCCACATTCGATTTTCTATTCTGAGTCCCTGAGAGACCTGAAACAAGTCTCCTCTGAGAGGACACTTCCTTCCAGGCTCCAGAGTCACAGGAGGAGAGCTCATAGATTCCCACCCCCCAAGACAATGAGAAGCTATGTCCCTCCTCACACCAGGCACAACAGCCCCTTGGCAAGTCGCACACTGATATGTGCTATGGAGGAAAGAATCCCATGGGGGCAATTGCCCCAGGAAAAACCCTCAGGTTTCACACAGCAACCCAGCAACCACCTCCGGGCTCTCCGGGCCAGCCTTGGCTCCAGGTCTAAACACCTGCTTCAGGGCCAGCAGTTTGCCCACTGGGGTCAAGAAGAAAATTCCCCACTGGCAGCTTAGCCATTCAGACTCCTTAACTTCTGCATTACCCTAGAAGCAATTATCAGTGACCAGCATAGCAACTGGAGGCTATATAATACCTGGGAGAAACGCACCAACTAGGACAGAAAGATCACCTGTGCATCTGCCCCATGTTCATATCAGCCCCTTGTCTGATGTGTAATTGGCACCCTCTGAGCGCATAACCACCAAGGAAATTTTCAAAATACCAACTCCCACAGAGGAAGCCAGTATGAAATCAGCCCACAGGGTTCCATCTCTACCGTCTCAGTTTCCACGAATTGTTTTAATCTAGAAACCACATCTACAGCCAGGGGCTAGCTGCTTCTCACAGAGGAGTCCACCTAGACGTCAACAGCATCATCCTCACACCTCTCTGCTTCCCACAACCCTCACACACATCTCCTCAATGGCCTCCCGACTGTCCACATTCCTACCTTCCTTCAGGACCTCCCCCTCCACATCTACACGTTCTCAAGCAGGGGAGGGCTGACTGATTCCAGGCCCTGGGGGGATAGGACAGTGGAGCTGTAATGAGCTCAGGCTTTGGAATTAGGACACGCTTCAAATCCCAGCCTTGCTTCTGTTGGATCAGGAGAATGTTAACCTCTGAACTTCCGGTTCCTCAGCTGGAAAACCTGCCTGGGGGGACCGAGGCATTGTTGTGGGGATTGAATATGATAATGTATTTAGGCTGCTTGGCAGAAAACTTGGCACAAAGTAAGACCAGTCCCTGCCCTCAAGGAATTATGAATCTGGTGGAAGTTTTTGCCAGTTAACCCTATCCAGCACCGATCACTTACTTAATCCACTGACCAATCATAGGTCTCCTCTGCATTTGTTCTTTGCTTTGTGTTAAGAAGGACGTGAGTTTTCTCTCTCCCACACTTCCTGTGCTTCTCATATGTAGCAGGGCACACGCAGAGCAGAGAAGCTACACCAATAGTGACAGGGGCTGAGGGGGAGAGCATTCAGGTGCACAAAATCACCCGGCTCTCCTGGAAATGGAGCTGAAACCCAAAACAAGTCTCCCTCCAAAGGTCAGAGGAAGGAGATGAAGAATCAAGATAAATATACCAATGCTGTATATTCATTACAGGCAAATCACACGCCAGCTAGGCTGGCACCAGAGAGATGACCTAGCCTAGCAGGCTGGGCACAATCAGTGACCAGCACGACCAGTGGTCAGACATGGAGCTAAGTGGAAACCCTGAGGCCCTCCACTCTCTAGCCACTGGCCTGCTAGACTGTGAGCAATCATGACGGGGGTAGGCATGTTATGTAGAAGAACAGACATAACAGCCAGGAGAAAGATGATACAAAAGATAGTAACAGTGAAGGTATACTGGGCAGAGATGCAGAGAGGTGCTTCTGCATCCCCTAGAAAGAGCCTGCAGTTGGCCACCACCCAACTCACTCACCTGTCGTCAGCTTTCCCTTCCCCCTCCAGAGAGTGATGACAAGAAGACATCCTGGGAGATATGGCTTCATCCAATTTCTGACTTTTCTGAACCTAGCAATTCAGAGAGGGGTTCCAATCCTCAGTTTGGGTTCTGAACAATCACCACAACCAGTTTTGGGCAAGGAAGTTAGAAAGACATGTGAGCATTAATGCTAAGAGCCTGCCCCATCAACTGCAGACTACACCATTCCCTGAGCTCAGAGGGCAATATGGCCAGCAAAAAAATTGTGCCGTCTTATGTTCAATGGTAGTTAAGATGATGCTTTGCAGTTAGGCCACTGAAAGAAAAGAGCAAGACTCCAGGCCTTCACCTCCCCATGCTTCATCCCCACAACACAGAACAGCAGAAAGCAGTTGCCTTGAGCAACACTTTGAGAGTGTCTCTCCCAAGCTCCAGAATCTACAATAGCTCCCCATTGAATTGACTCCACTTTGCCTAGGAAGCACTCTGCATATAGGATCTCAATACCTGTTTGATGACTGAGTGATTCACTGAAATTCAAACTCTTTGGCATAAATCACCTTCGGTCTGTCAGCCTCACCACCTTCATTTTCCCACATTCCTCAACAAGATCACATTTGGTCATCCATCTCCATCTTCAAGTCAATACATCCAAACTGCTTTCACCTATAGGCATTTGTTACCCCTTCAAAACTCAGCTCTCTATAGATCAGTGGTTGTCTAGGGCTGGGGAAATGGGATGGAGAGGGTGAAGGTGCTAGCTAAAAAGTGTGAGTTTCAGTCAGGCACAGTGGCTCATGCCTGTAATCCCAGCACTTTGGGAGGCAGAGGTGGGCAGATCATGAGGTCAGGAGTTCAAGAACAGCCTGGCCAACATGGTGAAACCCCATCTCTACTAAAAATACAAAAATTAGCTGGGCGTGGTGGCGAGCTTCTGTAATTCCAGCTACTCAGGAGGCTGAGACAGGAGAATCATTTGAACCTAGGAGGCAGAGGCTGCAGTGAGCCGAGATTGAGCCACTGCACTCCAGCCTGGGTGAGAGAGCGAGACTCTGTCTCAAAAAAAAAAAAAAAAAAGTATGAGTTTCTTTGTGGGGCAACAAAAGTTTTTAAAAACTGACAGTGGTGATGGTTGTACATAGCTGTGAATATATTAAAAACCATTGAATTATACTTTAAATAGGTGAATTGTATATTATATAAATTATATCTCAATTATACTTTAAATAGGTGAATTGTATATTATATAAATTATATCTCAATAAAGCTGTTTTAAAAAACTCAGCTCTATACTCATCTCCTTTCGGAAATTTTCCCACACTCATGAATAAAAAGAATTTCACTTCAAATAGAGAAAAAGGAATCATTTATTTACTCATTAATTCATCAACAAACATCTATAGATCTATAGATCACTGTAAGAGATCAGATACAGTGCTGTGAAGATACAAAGATGAACATGATTGGTCTTGGAGTATTCCAGTGAATACTGGAAAGTTAGTAAGCCATGCTATCTTTACCATTTTTTCCACTTCTTCCTTCCTAGGGTTTAAGGAGAAGAAAGGGGTCTCCTAATCCTCTTCATATTTTCAACTTTGTGCAGTGAAAATCCACAAGCTTGAGCTTCAAGTCAGTGACAAATAAAAAAAAAAAGCAAATAATGAAACAAATAATGAAAAAACAAAAATTAAAAGAAATCCACAAGCTATGGCCCTCTCAGCCACTTAACTTCTACCATATCACACTGAATTTCATAGCAAGCTTGAAAGGTGTTTTTCTCTCTTTTGGAGCGGTAGATTTGGGGTGGGGAATGTGGAGACGTCATGCTGGGCCTGGTATGCTAATCCTCCCTAATCCAGGCCAGAGCAGAGCCATTTTCCAACCATCATTTCCAAATCCTGAATTGGGTGAGGAGGCTCAGGTGCTGCTCCAGGACACATGAGTATGTAACCTCATATTTTTAAACAAACATCCATTCCATGTGAGAGACTCACACAGTAATGAAATAAGCCTTCACCCTTGAACAGCAAGAGGAAGTTTGCAAAACATTTTCACATGCACTACTCTTCAGACTTTCCATTAACCCACAGATATCCTCTTCCGCAAATGAAGAAGGTAAAACTCATGGAGGTAAAGTGAAATGCTCAAGCTAATCTCCATAGCTAATTGATGATAGAACTTAAATGTACAGCTGTCTTCTGATATTAAGTCTAATGTTCCCTGCACTCCATTGCCTCTAAATGCCAATTCCATTTTTTTTTTTTTTTTAGAAATGGAGTCTTGCTCTGTCGCCCAGGCTGGAGTGCAGTGGTGTGATCTCAGCTCACTGAAACCTTTGCCCACTGAGTTCAAGCAATTCTCATGCCTCAGCCTCCTGAGTAGCTGGGATTACAGGTGCACACTACCATGTCCAGCTAATTTTTGTATTTTTAGGAGCAACAGGGTTTAGCCATGTTGGCTAGGCTGGTCTCGAACTCCTGGCCTCAAATGATCTGCCTCAGCCTCCCAAAGTGCTGGGATTACAGGCATGAGCTACGACACCCTGCCACCAATTCCTTCTCAGGCCACTTGGTGGTATCTACAAGCACCTATTCACTTGATTGCTGCTTTTCTTGGAAGGAAGCCTTTCATCTTCGAGGCCTAAAAATGATGGGGCTTTGTTTTACACACGATCCAAATAGATTCCAACAGAAGGCAGTATAACAGTAGCTAAGAGTAGATGTGAGTCACACGAATTTGAATTTGAATCCAGAGTTTGCCTTTTCAGATACATATGTTCTTGTTTTTTGTCGTTGTTGGTTTTTTTTTTGGAAACGGAGTCTCGCTCTGTTGCCCAGGCTGGAGTGCAGTGGCGATATCTCAGCTCACTGCAACCTCCACCTCCCGAGTTCAAGCAATTCTCCTGCCTCAGCCTCCTGAGTAGCTGGGACTACAGGCGTCCACCACCACACCTGGCTAATTTTTGTATTTTTAGTAGAGACAGTGTTTCTCTGTGTTGCCCAAGTTGGTGGCGAACTCCTGAGCTCAGGCAATCTGCCTGCCTCATCCTCCCAAGGTGCTAGGATTACAGGCGTGAGCCACTGCACCCGGCCGATACATAGGTTCTTCCAGTCCAAAAAGTCACCACTTAAAATAACTGCCTGAACTACATCTAGGTGAAAAGCCTGCCAAATTTTAAGGATATGTCCCCAAATCCAACAAATATCAGAAGGTTCCACTACACACATAGACAACTCTGGAAATCAGGAATACCTTCCTAAATCTAACCAAATCTACTGTCATCCCCATCCTAGCCAGCAATGCAAGACTTTTTTCTTCATACACACACACACACACACACATATATATATATAACATTTTAAGAGTTGGGGTTGGGGATCTCACCACGTTGTCCAGGCTGAAGTGCAGTGGTTATTCACAGGCACCATTATAGCCTACTAAAGCCTTGAACTCTTGGGCTCACATGATCCTCACACCACAACCCAAGTAGCTGGGAATACAGGCCATGCCATTGCACCCGGCTCTTTTTACCATATTTTGTCCTCAGTATATATGGCAGAAGCTCAAGATCAAAAGAAGGTCTCTTTTAGTTTCTTTTACATTTGAGGGAAAAGCCGACAAGCCATGACAAACTACTTTATTTATTTATTTATTTATTTAAGACGAAGTTTCGCTCTTGTTGCCCAGGCTGGATTGCAATGGCGCAATCTTGGCTCACTGCAACCTCCACCTCCCGGGTTCAAGCAATTCTGCCTTGGCCTCCCGAGTAGCTGGGATTACAGGCACCCGCTACTACACCTGGCTAATTTTTTGTATTTTTAGTAGAGACGGTTTCACCATGTTGGCCAAGCTGGTCTCGAACTCCTGACCTCAGGTGACCCTCCCGCCTCACCTCAGGTGACCCTCCCGCCTCAGCCTCCCAAAGTGCTGGGATTACAGGCATGAGCCACTGCCCCAGGCCTGACAAACTACTTTAGTTCAAGGTTAGCTCCCACCAAACTTGCCCCATTTCCCTCTATTCTGTGAAAAGGGTAGCAGGATGAAGTACCAAACAGAAATAACTTCTATCCCCAGGGTCCACAAAAACCCACAGAACAAAACTCTGTATCTGCACCTGCTGAGAGAACCATGCTCAGTTGTTGCAAACAGAAAAGAGAAACTCTGGAAGGCCCAAAATGCCCATCTTCTGCATAACCGATCCTACTCCTCAGTCCCCACCCCGCAAAGACACATGGCTCATTCTGTTTCTCCTGCCACTCTTCATATTGTTCCCTTCAGCCAGTCTTATGCACCCAACCTCATTCTTTTCCTGCTGTTTTCTACTACCCATCTTTATTTGTCATGGTGTCAGCCTCTTCCTTCAAGAAGTCTTCCTCTACTTCTCCAGAACTCTCTCTTTTCTAGTACAATCAGTACCACACAGCACAGTATGTTTTCCAATGGCTCCCACAGGTCTTCAATTTTTTTTTTTTTTTTTTTTTTTTGAGACAGAGTCTCACTCTGTGGCCCAGGCTGGAGTGCAGTGGCATGATCTCGGCTCACTGCAGCCCCTGCGCCCAGGTTCAAGTGATTCTCTTGCCTCAGCCTCCCAAGTAGTTGGGATTACAGGAGCCTGCCACTACGTCCGCTAATTTTTGTACTTTTAATAGAGACAAGGTTTCACCATGTTGGCCAGGGTGGTCTCGAACTCCTGACCTGAAGTGATCCACACACCTCGGCCTCCCAAAGTGGCATGGGCCACTGCGCCCAGGTGTTCATTTCTTATACAAGCGTCCTCTCATCTTCCTTCTCAACCTCTACAACCCCTTACTCTACCTATCCTTCCCCCACACCCTCCTCAGCATCACCACTATTAGCTGTTACTAGACAGCTCACAGAAATATTCAGTAAGTACTTACTGAATTGAAATCAATGTGACTGAACAGATTTGGAGAAGGAATTCCAGGGAAAGTGATCAATGACTCAGTTGCTCCGCACAACAACACAAATCCGTTAAGAGCCAGGGCCCTACAGTCTCAAAGTAAATATGTAGGATTCGTGGTACCAATGAGCAAGTGAGGACTCCCTGCCCTCCACCAGGCAAGGGGCTTGGCTCAGACACAACTCCCTGAAGCAGCAGTCCTGACCAGGCTGTGTAGAGCTGCTCTAGGGCGCCCTGCACCAATTCTCTACGTGAGGGAAGCTCAACCTTCTCCCATTACCCAGATGCCACATTGACCGAGGCAAAAAAGTAGCTGCTATAAACCACAGTCTTGTAGGTATCGATGCCTAAAGACTCTGATATGGTAGGAAATGTGACTCACTCAATGTCAATATTTCACCTCCACACGAGTGAGCCAGTTAAGGCAATCCGGTGTGGCCGAACATAAAATAAGATTGAAACGGAGTTCAGAAATATAAACCACTTAACTGTTCTCTGGCCTTTTGCTATCTCCCGTAGAAAGGGAGCCATAGTAAGGCCTACCTCAGAGAGTTTGCGTAGGGATGAAATCTGGAGGTACATGAAGCGCTCAACATAGTGCCGCGAACATGGTTAAGTGCTCGATAACTATTAGCTGCTATTATTTGTATTATTTATTTCGCTGTGGGGATGAAGGGAGATGGAATGCAGCGTGAAGCTCCACGTAAACGTGTCGTGCAACATGAAGCCCCTCACCCTGGGTTGGGGAGCGGGTGGCATGTGTGGAAGCTGAATGCCACCATCCCTGGGACCAGGCGCAGCGCCCGTCAGAAGCGCCTCTGGTGATGGGCTCCTGCTCTCCCCCAGGACGTTTCCCCCAGAATGCCCCGGGGCCCTGGACGGCTCTAAGACGACGCGAGGGAAGGGAAGAAGGGCGGAACGGGGACGTACCTGCTTTCACTGCACTCCTTCCGCTCCCTCACCCTCAGCCACTTGCGGAGGAGGAAGCGTTTTCGGCGCGGGGACGCGCTGGGTGTGGAGCAGTTGGACCACGGGGTGTCCTCGTCGCTGGAGGGCGTGATCTCGATGGACGGCAGCTGCAGGAACTCCTTGCCCGGGGCCAAGACGCCGGGTAGGTCCCGGGCCAGCCCGGCCTCCAGGCTCTGTTCCTGTACGTTCTTCATGCGGCGCATCTTGAAGCGCCGGCGGCGAAGCGTGGGGGTCGACGAACTGGACCAGACCGGGCTGCCCTCGGGCGCGCCCTGCGGCTCGGGCACCTGCAGGGCGGGCAGCGGCCGGTTCTCCATCATGTTGGCCGCCGGCATGGGGGCCGTCGCCTCTGCGCTCGCCCTGCACCCTCCGCCAGCGGCCTTGTTCGCGTCTCCCTCTGGCTGCTCCCCACCCTTGGCCCGCGGCACACTCCCTAATCCAGGGGCCGGAGGAACAAGTTCCTTTCTCGGAGCGCAGCGAGGAAGGGACGCTAGGGGACGCTGCGTGGCGCGCCGCCGCCCGGAGTCTAACTTTTCGGAGCGCGCGTCCTCCGGGCAGTCAGCCGCCGGCAAGGCCACCCGGGAGGGGCGGGAGCCGCCTGGCAGACACTCGGCCGCCCTCGTGGGGCTCCCCTCGCGCGCCCGCTTGTTTTTCTTCCGCTGCGCTCCCTCGCTTGCTGGCGTCTTTGCCTTAGCGGGACTCGGCAGCCAGGGGCCCCAGGGGGCGGTGCAGCAAACTCTCAGCGGTTTGCGTTCAGCAGACCAGGTTGGGGAGCCGGCTTGGCGCTGCAGGGAGGTAGAGAGCGGGAGGAAGAGGCAGTGGTAGGAGGGAAAGGGAGAGAGAGAGAGAGGAAGCGAGACACTGCATAAAAACAAAAAAGGAGGAGGAGGAGCAGGGGCTGGGGGCGGGCGTGAGGGGGGCTATCCTGAATGGGCTAGCACTGGCAGCGACTGCTAGTGTAACTGTACACGGATTCCCTCGGGGAGGGACTCTACCTTCAAGTAAAGCCTGCTCCAATCAGCCTAGTGAAATAGGATCACAAACCAAACTTTCTCAGGGCAACGATTGGCCAGGCAGCTGCCATTAGTCGAACTCGGCTATTTCCTTGGGGGTGGGGTGTGCAGAGAAAGGGGAGTCAATGAATTCAGTCCTCACTGTCTCAGGCCACCCATGATAAGGGTTGAAGGAAAATGAGGAGACTTTTCAACTAGCTCTTGTCTCCTAAGAAAGGCACTTTGAATTATTTGGGGGTGTGGGTAGTGGCACTGCAAGCCGGAGTACAGTCAGAGGAGGCAAAGCAAGGTTGCTGGAGGCTGCTTCCAAAATGACAAGCTGAGAAGAGAGGACAGTTCTCCCGTGGCGGCGTGAGCTGAGGACACCAGACATGACATACGAAGGAAAGACGGACAATAGGGTCTGAGAGACAAACGACACAGGACCAGTAAGGAAAATGGGGGCTGAACCCTGTACATGAGCCAGCTGCCAGTACCATAGCGGCGTCCTGAGCAAAGAATGAAATGAGGAGTCGGTGAGCACCCACAAAGCAATGCATCCAACAGAGCCCCAGGGAGTTGAGTGTACCCCCCCTTACATTCCTGAGGGCTGATTCAGTTCTGCTTCAGCCTGCCATGGACTGGGTCACAGGGTCCAGTATGTCCCCATGTCATGGAACCTAGGAAGTCTGGGTCAGTCCTGGTAGCATCCCAAGATGTGCTGAACCACACTCACTTTCTAGACCCAGGCCCTAAGAGATCATCAACCCTAGAACTGATCCATCCTATTTAGGCGCTCCCTGTGGGCACTGAGTCCAACCCAGCCCAGCTCCTAAAGCAAGGCTGTAGCACCCATTCTCCTCCTTCATCCCCAGCCCAATGCATTTGTCTCTTGGGTCAGTAACTGTTTTGTTTTGTTTTTAAGAGACAAAGTCTCATTCTGTTGCCCAGGCTTGAGTGCAGTGGTGCAGTCATGGCTCACTGCAACCTTGAATTCCTGGGCTCAAGCTGTCTTTCCACCTGAGCCTCCTGAGTAGGTGGGAGTACAGGTGCTCACCACCACACCCAGCTGAGTTTTATTTATTTTTGTAGATATGAGATCTTGCTAAGTTGCCCAGGCTGGTCTCAAACTCCTGGCCTCAAGTGATCTGCCCGCTTTGGCCTCCCAAAGTGCTGAGATTATAGGCATGAGCCACCATGTGTAGCCCCGTTGGTGACTTTCAAAGAGATCATGAGAAGCATCCAAGAATATACCATGAAGTCCACAATCTGATCCACCCCCCTCTTTTCTGCCTCTCTCAGAGTCCAGTTTCTATCTGGGAGCCAATGCCCAGCTTCCGTGCCAGGACAAAAGTCACATTTCACAAGTGTCCTAAAGCTGAGGAAAATTCACATCCCTAAAGACCTCAAGAATTCACTGCAAGTAAATACATCCCTGCAGTTCAGCAAGACATCAAGGGTAACAGCTGGCTATGGGTCTACCAAGCTCTGCAATGACACTTGTCAAGTACGGAAAAGCTCAAGGCATCCTGATATTACACAACCTTTGAGAGGCTGGGAAACTGAGGGAAATATGTCTTCCTCAAGGGGAGAGATACTATGGTTGAAAAGCCAAGGCCAGGCCCACCCATAAATGACTCCCTGGAATGTGGGCCCCCGTTTCTGAAATCCAGCCACTGGCCCTCTCAGGAGTGATTTGGTTTCACTCTACTTTAACTCCCGGACATAGCACAGAAAGCAGAAACCCCTTGCCATCAGGTGTCAAGCCTGACAAGGAGCAGGTCACCTCTTCCGGCTCCAGGGATGCTGAGGAGGCTGCACTGTAATTCCAAACTTCAGGATCCGGAGTTAAGCCAAGTTCCACAGAGTTTGTTCACTGCCTTGTACTTCCTCCAAGGACCAGTGTTTTGCAAGGGATCTGATAACTTCCCAGTTCAAGGAACCTGCGTATTGGGTGGGCTCTTGACATAGAAGATGAGGGTCTCAGGGGCTTATGGGAAGAAGGGAAGCCAGGACACTACCATTCGCTTGGAGGCCAAAAACACAAAAGGATGGTCCACAAGACAGGGGCCAGAAGATTCTGTGGGCAGCTTGGGAAGAGGGAGAAACAACAAGGGGGGAAGCTTTAGGTTCTGGGCACTCTGAATTTAAGTGTATACCTCTTACAAGGAAGAAAAGCCACCAGCACCCTCTTCCCACACACTTCAGCCACTTTTCCCACCCACAGTAGATTCTGGAACTGAAATCCTATGAGATTTAATTTAAGCCTTGGGCGCAGCAGTGGCTAAGAGTGATCATTTACATTTCACCTGGCCTAAGGGAAAACCTCCAAACAGGAATCTAAAATGTCTCACTTGATTGGGAAGCAGATACCCAGAGTTCTCTTAGCCTGAACACTGTCCTTACTCACTTGCACCTGCAGTCCCCTCTTTTTTTCAAGCCATAACCTTTTCGACAATTAAAACCCTGTTCAAAACACATCCTCCAGCCCTTTCCAGCTGTTTCTGTTGCCCATGGCTCTGGCAAGTAAGATAATAAATGAGGCACTGCTTTGAAATATGAAATGCCCTACAGCTGTGAGCCAACATTACTGTTAAGACTATAAGCTCCTTGAGGAAAGAATCGAGTTTCTCCTTCCTTTAATTCTGTCCAGTATCCTGTGCTTTTTATGTGTATGGTGACCTTTACACTTTTGGAAAGAGCCTTCGTACATCACACTGTGTCTTCCCAGCAGCCTTTACAATTGATGAAAGTGGGACAGAGAGATTCAGTAGTTTATCCAAGGTCACAGATAAATGACGACGGCTAATCCATGACAAGGCCAGAACTGGAACTCATGCCTTCTGAAGCCAGTTTAGAGGCCTCCAAAAGTGTAGAGAAACAATTTCTCAAAGTAGCTGGTGCCAACGTCAGAACCAAAGAGTTTTCATGCCCCGCGTCAGAATCTCAGCGATTGCATTTGCTCCCATATTTCTTCTCTCCAATATTTGGCTCTCAGCCACCCCACAGTTCTCTGTGAAACTGACCTCACCTTTGCCCCCATTTCCCACTTCCCCAGACAGGTGGTAACCAGAACAACCCAGCCTCCCCTTTCCCCACCTGCAGCCAGGCCTCTGACTTTAAATGAAAGGAGGTCATATTACCAAGCAACTGTTGTTTATTCTCAGCTGCACAGGCTCCCTTTTCCTACAGACACAAGACACCCAACACCTGTCTATTACTTATGGAGACTCATAAACTATTATTATTATTCAATTTCCAGGAGAAAACTGAAGTGACAGCTAGTAGCTTCCAGACTAGATTTCTCCTGGGTGCACATCCAAGTAAATGTAAACTGGAAGGGGCAGGCACCCTGACACATTATTGCACCTGCTCCAGGATGCCAAGGCAGGGAACTCCCGAAGACACAGGAATGTCTTCCCACAACACTGTTGTCGTAAGACAGACGGTCCCCACTCTCAACACTGGGACACAGAGTCTCTCCCCCACACAACATTCAGAATGGCCAATCCCAACGGTTGGCCCATTATGAGGGAAAGAAGCAGGCAGTGAGCATAGAAGAAGTGGAATTTGCGGCTGGCAGGAAAGCTGGAAATACAGACAGAAACGTGGATGATGCTGAGAGCAGTGTTAGCTGCCTTCAAACACAAAATGACGTATGGCCAGATTTCACTGTGCAGCTCTCATTTTGCTGCTGAGCAAGAGGAAATGCATTTCTGTAGAGTGCAGCATGGGGGATTTGGGATAGATGATAAGCATTTACCGAGGGTAAGGCTGGTTAAGGACTGGGATGAATGACTAAGACTGGGTAGAGAATGGCTTTCTCTGTAGGTCTTTTAAAGGTAACTGGAGCCTAGTTAGAGGTGGTGGCAGGAAAGAGATGATCTCTTAAAGGCCCAGCCCACCCTACTACTGTGGGTCTCTAAGACCCAGATTGTTTCTTTTTAAAGTAGAAGCAATTCCCTTACACCTAAAACAAAGTCTGTTTGAGCTGACCTGTTACTGGCTCAAAGGCATTTTGATCACCGGATGCTGAACACCTCCCTGAGACCCACAAATAGCTTTAATATCTTGCACTGGTGAACTACAAATACAGGGATCAATTACCAGGATGGTGGTGAAGCAAGGAAGTGAGGGTTCAGGGATAAAGACAGGAGAAAGAATTGGAGGGAATAACTTAAACTCCTCCCCATGGTATCTCCTTCTGTTTCTTTCATGAGTCCTCCCTTCATTTCCCTAGGGAGGGCCTCGCTACTTTAAAAAGGGTCAGACGACGCTGCACTGAATTGGTGTGGTTAGAGAAGGAGTGTGGAGGAGGAGGCTAGTGCTGGTTAAATACAACCTAAATCAAACCACAGTTGGCCAACCACCACATCCAGGTTCTCCTTCCAAGGAAAAAGGAAGAAAATGCTTCAGGACTTTGATGCAGCCTCAGTTCCGAGAACAGAGCCCTGGGCAATGCTCTCAACCTTGGGGAGTGCACAGGGTCAGCTGTTTGTTTCCAACAGCCTTCACAGGGGCCATGGTGAGCAATGACGTCACCTCGGGAGAAGGACTGTCACCAGATAAGCCTCCTTGGTTTAATTGCTCATCAAAAGGCTTAGGTGTCAAAGTAGAATGTTTTGCACAACATTTGGCTGCCCTTGTACTTGACACCAAGGATACCAAGGCACAGAAGGACATCATCTCTTGTCCTCTAAATCTTGCAAAGACTTACGTGCAAACCAGGGCTGAAAAAGACTTTCTGAGGTCGCCTCACCTGTCCTTGGCTGCCCATCCCAAGGAAAGCAGGCGGCATGTGCGGAATTTCTGCTGTTGCTTTCCTCAGAAGCACTGCAAAATACCATCAGCCTATACTAACTACCAACTAGTGATTGAGCGTGCAGACTCAAAGTCAAGCCACCTGAGTTTTGGACCCGTTTCCATCACTTACTAGCAGTTTTATTGTGGTTAAGTTATTTAACTTCTCTGTAACTCAGTTTCCCCGTCTGTAGAATCAAGATAATAAATAGCATCTCCTTGCTGGAGTGATCGTGAGCATTAGTGCTGTGTAGGGCACTTAGAAGAGAGTTTGGCACACAGTAAGTGCTCGATAAATGTTAGCCTTTGTTATGTGTAAGCTTCCTTTATAATACCCTTCATAGGATACAGGACTATTCTTGTTGATTTTCAACTCAGTTTAATTCTACAAGTGGTTGTTAAGCTAGAACACAGTGTAAGGCTCCTTGTTCAGGAAGTCCTTGGGATATAGCTAGATAAATAAGGTACACATGGTGCATTGGAGCACATGATCTCTCAAAGCCGAATTAATTAAGTGCAAAATACAAGTGCACAAGAGGTGTGAGTGGAAAGATTGATACATTTTAACTAGAGGAAAAGAGGTAGTCTAAGCAGGTCCTATGGAGGAATTGGTATTTCAGTTAATACTTCAAGTCGGAATTTCAATAAAAAAGACTAGGGCATTAGCAGTTTGAATAAAAGCATTGAAGAGTGAAAACTCACAGAGAGGTTTTGAAAATAGGAAAAGATAAGTCAGAACATAGGGTAGGACATACAGGATTAGGCAATGAGGCTGGACAAACAAGGGGTCACATTGCAGTGTAGAAGGGTTCTTTTTTTTTTTTTTTTAAATTAGAGACAGGGTCTTGCTATGTTGCCTAGGCTTGTCTTGAACTTCTGGTCCAAAGGGATCCTCCTATCTCAGCCTTCCAAAGTGCTGGGATTACAGGTGTGAGCCACCACACCTAGCCTAGTGTTGAATTATAGATTTTATTCTTTAGGCAAGGGATGCTATTCAGATTGGTTTGGGTTTGGTGGTTTTCTTTTTTTCTTTTTTTTTTTTGTTTGGTGTTGGGGGCTACATTACTAACCTGTATTTGAGAAGCATCAACTCTGGTGACAACGTGAAATTTGAATTGGAGAAAAAAGCAGATGGGAACCATAAAAACCAATTAGGAGACTATCAATCAGCCAATATTTTTGGAATATTGACCATATGAATGGCAAATAGTTCAGGTAAGAGATGGAGAAAATCTGAAATAGGGCAGGGGAAAAATGTGGAATGAGAGGAGATAGGCAAGGAAAAGGAGGAACCTCTGGAAGAAAATCAAGAAACAGCAAACATTGGGAAGCTGAGGGGAGAAAGGAGGTGTTTATTGCATGGCTACACTAAGCCAGGCGCTGTGCTGAGTGCTTCACCCACAAAATCCCAGCTGACCCTTGCAACAACTCTGAGAAATAAATATCAAAAGCCCTATTTCAAGATGATGAGAGATTTTACAAGGTGACTTGCCCAAGTTCACACAGCTAGTAGAAGATGAACACAAATTTAAACTAGGGTCTCTTTGCTTTAAAACTTATACTTTTTAAAGTATACTACATTTCAAAGAGACAAATGATGCTATATCCTATAATGAAGTCAGGCAGAAGAAAGACAGAGATAATTCCATTAAATTTTGTAATTAGGTCATTGATGACCTCTGCAACAACAATTTCAGTAGAGTGGTCAGAGAAGAAATGAGATTGCTATGGGTTAAAGAGTAGATAGGGAATGAATTAATGGAAGCTGCAAGATTAGACTGCCCTTTCCAGAAATTAGTCAGCAAAAAGAATGAGGGACATCTATTCTCAAATAGTTTTTGAGCATCTACTAAGTGTTAAACACCCTTCTAATGCCTAGAGTTAGATTGTGAAAAGTTACTTGTGGTTGGAGTGGGAGCAAAAGGAGAGAGAGAACAGACGAGGAGAGAGGAGGGGAGGGGAGGGGAGAAGAAAGGAGAGGAGAGGGAACATTTGGGGTTGGGGATAAGGTTTTTTTTTTCTTTTAATTTGTGTGTGTGTATGTCTTATTGTTGGTAGATGTTATGTTTTAGAGGAACAAAATGTGACTGTATGATTATGCCATTTACAATGGAGTTCTGCCTATATCTGCTAAGAAAATTGGAGCTTTGTGGTGTACCTGGTAATCTAGCAAATCAATCAAAAAGTATTTAATCTTCCCAGACTCTAAGCATACCATAATAGTGAGTAGTGTGAAGTTTCTGAAAAGTTTATGAAAAATGATTATTGCTTCCTACAAATATTTTTTGAATGCCTATCAAAGATGACTCTGGCCTCAGTTGCTTCAAATCTGGGGGAAGGGAGGAAGGAGCAGAAAACCAATCCAAGAACTACAGTTTGGTAAATTTACTTCAAGAGAAATATGTACCAAATACAGTGTGAACACAGGGGAGAAGAATCCTGATCCAGAGAGAATTTCACAGAGAAGACACTACCTAGTCAAGGTTTGAAGGTGAGCAGAGGCGTTTTCCATGTAGAACAAGGGGGTCATATTTCCAGCAGAAGACCCATATGTGCAGAGGCATTGAGGCATAAAAGAAAGCATCATTTGATCACTTCTCGGCCTTTTGGCTGAGGTCAAGTGTAGAAAGCATGGTGTGTTATTGGAATTACAAAAAAGTTTGGAGCATAATGAATGTAATGAAAAAGTTTTAAAAACCTAGAAAACAGTTGTCTGGTTTGTTCTGATAGGACAGCACGTTTGCCAAACACCAGGGAGATATTAGCCTTTACATATTATGTCAAGCAAAAAATTGGAATTGCTTTGTGATGACACACGAATAAGCTGAAGAAGACTAGGCTGCATGGAGGATTTTCACTGGTGGCCCCTGTAATCCAGCTCTGGACAACCATTCCTGCTGTACCCTGAGAGGTTTATCTTTCTGCAAACAATGCATCTTGAGGCAGTAACTGTAAACAATTCACCCCTATGCAATTTTGCACTTGGTGCGAACTCTTGCCTCAATGAAATTCACACTGTGGGATGTTCCCACTTTTCAGAAATAGTCCGTTTCCTCTACCCTGCTGCACTCCGCCCCAGAGCTGCCCCTAGTGGCAAGCACCCCAGCTTGTATCTCCCCGCCATCCCTCTCCTAGAAATGGAGACTCAGGACCACTGTGCTCACATTTTTGCCTCAAACCAGTGACTACATGGCATTTTAAATACTCTGAAATTGAGATTTAGGGATGAGTTATTCTAGGTAATCTACAAAGTCTTTTTGTAGCTTTCAGGGTCTATCAGCTGGAAAGGTCTACTTTGCTTTAAGCAATCCTGATGTATGAAAATACAGATTTAAAAAATATCTGAGTCTGACATGATCCTTCATATAATTCAAGTCATTTGCTTTACAGAAAAGATTTATTAAAATACATTGTTTCTTTACATGTATGAAATTTTAATTCAATGATAAACTTGAATAAGGCACACTCAGATGAGGAAGTCCTTTGTTGCGTAACTTTAGATGTCCAAATATACATGAAACATGTCACCTTTTCCAGGAAAAGAAACAACTTCATTTTCTATGCCCTCAACCACTCCCTGGATGTGAGCAGATACCTCTGGAAGATATATTAATTCTGTCTGACAGTTGGAAATTTTTATAAGCAGTAAAAATATCACCTTCCTTATGTGACAGAATTATAGGCCTGGAAGAAGCATTAGCTATTTCATCCCATGCACATCCTTCTTCTACTCTATCTCACTCAGGTTCATAGATGAGAAACTGAGGCATGGGCAAGATAAATCTTAGACCAAGATCACAAAGCTGGAGCTGAAACTGTTTTATGTGAATCAAACATCTTTCAGTCAAGCGCTACCTTAATGACTTCTAGTATTATTTTGAACATAATATTTTGACCTCTGAGAATAATTAAAAAAACACACTGCACAGAGGAGTCCTAACAGTCAGTGTGCATTTGTTGGCAAACATTCTGTGCGCATCTAATTCCCTCATAAGCCCACACAGAGCAAGAAGTTAATCAAACACAAATACCTCACTAGAACTAATCCCAACATGTGGACGTGTAGATTTGCATAAAAGGTATAGAATGGTTCCTGGCATTTGGGAAGGCCTTTTTGCTTTACATAAATAGGATTCCTGTATGTGGGAAATTACCCTAATACATTTTACTTGACTGATATACAACTTTACAAGAACATCACTGTTTACTAAAAGTCTATCTGTAAACAATTAACTTAGGTGGTCTTGCCCTTTCACTTTAAAGCAAATATATGATACCTGGGACTTGAGCCACATGAAAAATCTGCTTCAGTTAGGTATAGATTAGAAATGTTTCAGTGTCCTAAAAATTTTCAGATTCACCTAAGATTTCATGAGCAAGCACTATATTTTGTCATTTAAGTTTCATAATAATCCTACGAGGTAAGTGTTATTTTTTCCCATTGTAGTGATGAGGAAACTCAGGCTCAGAGAGATGAAGAAATGCAGAGGTCAAGACTTAAACCCAGGTATTCTGAATCCCAAACCAGTGTTTTCTCCACTTCACTATTGCCCTCTTTTGACTTTCTGTAAAATATGCATTCAAACTGGTTCTCCCTGTCATCGTTTGTGAAGACATGTAGTTGATTTGCAATTTGGCAAATTAATTAATTTGGAGTTGCAATTTGGCAAACCAATACCCTTTGTTTCCTTATTTAATTCAGTCAGTTTCTATTTGTTCCCTAAATTTCCTTGGGAGTTTGTATTGAATTCTCAATATTAAAGAGAGAAAAAACACACTATCCCAAATATTTAGCAGAACTCCCTTGAAATAAATTATTGTATTAGCAATATATTCTTTTCATGGCATGTTCAGGCCACATAATCAGTTTCTCATTTGCCATTAATAATGTAGTTGTACCTCTAATTTACAATTTTTACCCAAGTGTCTCTAATACCTCTTACCTATTAAGAAGTCTACCTGCAGATCTGAGATGAGTCATCAGGGATCGGTAAGTCCTGGTGCTTCCTGGCTCCATTATCGAGGACTCAAGGCTCCAAGCAGGCACTTTGGACCACGGAGGAGAAAACTGCAGAGCCCAAGTCTCCATTATGTTCATTTGCTTAAAATGAGGTTTGCCATCCTCTCTTGAAATAGTAGCTTAGTAAACAATAAAAGACCTTTAACAGTAGCCTTTCCGTGGTCTTAAGATCCTAATTTAGCTTCCACAGGTAGATCTAACTTGTTTCCAGAATGTAGTCAGGCAATGGTTTAAATCTTACCAGCCAGAACAAAGTCTTCCTTTCTGAAGCCTTGTTCACATGATCATTCCGTGCAAGTCTGCTACCTATGCAGGACCTTGGACCTTGGAACAAGGACAGTGGGTTCCATTCCCACCATAATAAAATCTCCCCAGCTTAACTCAAAGAACAGCCAGTCAGCACTCATTGGCCTCATATGTCCTTCAGGCAGAGGCCCACTAGGGTACTGAAAATCTAGTCTACTGCTTTGCTTCCTTTTTCTTGCTCCCTCTCTCTCTTTCTCTTTCTCTCTCTCATTCACACACACACACAGAAATTCCCCTACTCCCTTCTTGCACAAGACACTGGTTTTTTTGTTTTGTTTTGTTGTTGTTGTGGTTTTAAGAGACAGGGTCTCTGTCACCTAGGCTGGAGGGCAGTAGCACAATCACAGTTTACTGCAGCCTCGAACTCCTGGCCTCAGGCAATCCTCCTGCCTCAGCCTACCAAGTAGCTTTGACTAGAGACATGTGCCACCACACCCGGCTAATTTTTATCATCTTTTGTAGACACAGGGTCTGGCTATGTTGCCCAGGCTGGTCTTGAACTCCTGGTCCCAAGCAATCCTTTAGCCTTGTCCTCCCAAAGTGCTGGCAGTACAGGCATGAACCACCATGCCCAGCAGAGGCGGTTAATCCAAAAATAAATGATGAGTTCCCTTCTGTGGAGGTGGTAAAGCCCAGAGTGAACCTGTTGGGGACAGTATCACTATGAGTTTGAGACCAGACAACCTCTATGGTCACTTGCAAGTCTAAGACTCTAGAGCATTCCACAGTTCCCATGTTCTATATCTAGCAAGTCTCTGTCTGCTCTTGCTCTTCAAGTTGTCCTTTTATGATGTCTTTCTGTTCTCCTTTGAGAATGTCCTCAATATTCATTTATTAATCAATCTTCACTAGCATAAAAAAAAAATCTCAAAGCAGTTTATCCACACCTCTTTCCAATGCATCATTTCCCACCTTGTATCACAATTAGTGATATGCATTTTCCTCCCACCCTAAGACTGTGACTGCCATCCACACAGGATTTATGTCCCATTCATCGTTGTTGTGTGTTACCGAGCTCACTGCTCCAGACTGAGCACTTACATTTATGCTCAGTAAATGTCTATGAATGAAAAAATGATGGTGGAGGGACAGGGGAGAACAAGGAACAGGGCTGGGAGGTTTGAAGAGGCACCAAGTGCAATTATTTCCCAGCCTGGAATTCTCTAGAAATTGCTCTTCTGCCACAATGCCCTTCTGGAGAGAAGAAAACTGAAGAATATAATCTGCTTCAGGCCCTACCATTTTCCTAGGGGCAGCTCTGACTGTGGTCACAATATTCCTTAGATTATCATATCACACTAAGCCAACACCACAGAGGAGGTCTCAGGAGAAGTAACCTGGGACTCTAATGCCCTTTGCCCAGAACATTCACTCCTGATTAACTAAAGTTCAGGTTTTTTAGGTAAGGCTGTTTGGACTATGAATTGCTGGGGAGCAATTAAATGAAGGAACAAGAACGTACTTGGAAAAAACAGCTTATCTATCAACTCTTATGAAAATACCCTGAATCGGAGTTTAGTCAATCCTCTTTCTCCTACTGGTAAGGCCCCCAGCTTAACCATCCCTGAGAGAGGGGATTTCATCCTACTCTCTTTCAAAGATCTCCAGATGGGCAAATCTTCCAAGTCCCCTTGGGAAACCCTGACAGACTTGTGTTCTGGTGCTGCCCAGCTCTCCAGAAAAATAACCACCCTCTTCCACAGTTTTCTGTTTGAAGGATGTCTGCCAGTCCTGATTAGAAGGCTGACATTAAGCCATCATTTTATTTCCCCAAAATGTCTGTTTATTCCATTTGAGTTTCAAAGTAGAAAAGTACCTTAGAGAAAGAAAGCCAGCTTCCACATTTTATATATAAAATAGTTAGGGCATAGTGGTTCATTCCTATAATCCCAGCACTTTGGGAGGCCAAGGTGGAAGGGCTGCTTGAGGACCGGAGTTTGAGACCAGCCTGGGCAACACAACAAGATCTGATCTCTACAAAAAATCATTTTAAAAATTAGCCAGGCATAGAGGCATGCGCCTGTAGCCACAGCTACAGGTTGCTCACTGCAACCTCCACCTCCTAGGTTCAAGTGATCTTATGACTCAGCCTCCCGAGTAGCTGGAATTATAGGCGCACACTACCACATCCGACTAATTTTTATATTTTTCGTACAGACAGGGTTTCTCCATGTTGTCCAGCTGGTCTCGAACTCCTGACCTCAAGTGACCTGCCCACCTTGGCCTCCCAAAGTGCTGGGATTACAGGCGTGGGCCATTGCGCCCAGCCTGTTTGTTTGTTTTATTGATACATGATAGGTGTGCATATTTTGGGGGTATGTGTGACCATTTGCTACATTCGTTTAATTTGTAAAGATCAATTCTGATGCCAGAGCTTATGTTCTCACATGATTTGCTTGGTCTCCTCCAGCGTGGAGTGATTTCAGACTTTAATGTCAACATCTCAGTCCTAAGTTAGCACCAGATTTGATAAGTCATGAATGCACCTATACTACACAATGATTGCATGTGCCTGTACAAAATACCATTACACATTCTTTTTTTCTTTTTTCTTTGAAATGGAGTCTCACTCTGTCACCCAGGCTAGAGCGCAATGGCACAATCTCGGCTCACCGCAACCTCTGCCTCCCAGGTTAAAGTGATTCTCCTGCCTCAGACCCCTGAGTAGCTGGGATTACAGGCACACGCCACCATGCCCAGCTAATTTTTGTATTTTTAGTAGAGACGGGGTTTCACCATGTTTGCCACAGTGGTCTTGAACTCCCGACCTCGTGGTCCGCCCATCTGGGCCTCCGAAAGTGCTGGGATTACAGGCTTAAGCCACCGCGCCCTGCCTACACATTGTTAATATCCATCACATGACCTGTTTGAGATTAATGTAGGCTTTGCACTTCATTGATAGTTACTTTGTCTCCCATAAGTGAATTACAAGGGTTCTGGATTTAGAAAATCTGAGTTCAAATCCTGGATTCACCACTTATTAGCAAGTTCATTCATCTCTCAGTGCCACAGTTAACCAATGTGAAAAATCAGATTGATAATAATAGTGCCCATCTCAAGGGTTTATTGTGGAAGATAAACAGATAATACACATAAAGCACTTAGCTCAGTCACTAGCACATAGCACATAGCACATGCTAAAAAAAAAGTCGATGGTTACTTCATTGTTATGTCTGCAATTGTGTGTATAGTCATCACACTTTCATCACTAATGTAATGACATCCATTCAGGCAACAAGTTATGCCTGGCTACGGGGACTCATCACACAGCCACCATAGGGCACTATAAAACTCTACCTTTTCGAAACAGTCCCACACAGGCTGCATTTATGAAATCCAATTATCATTTCAGTAGCTCCCTACTCATACACACAGAAAAAGATGAATAAAGACTGAGTTCAAGTTAATAGCTTAAAATAGAGGTTTATTTAAGAGCTGTGGAGTAGCGGGGAGTAGAAAATGGTAACAATTGGTATAATGATGATCATTATCTTTATCACATCATTATTATCACTAGTGTGAATAGAACCCTTGGGCTGGTCAGCATCTCAGATTTCTGTACTTGGCCTTTTCTAAAGGAACTAGAGGATGCTCCATTGCTCCTTCACAAAAGGAGTGGTTTTGCCCATTCAATTATCATCTCCATCACACTCAATAGAAGTTAAAAGATGGCATTTTGGTCTTCTATTCAAGCAGGGGATCTTTCTACACCTTTCATTACAGGAGAAGCAACTGGTATAGCTAATTCAATGTACTGTAACTAATGCCTTGGAAATGCCCAAAGCACACCAACCCTAATCCACTTTGAAGACTAACTGTATTCAGCATGCTAGGTTTTGTATTAAGTTATACATTATAGCGAAATCAGTTCTAGCGGAAAATCCTCTTTCAACCCAAGCTAAAACCATTTTTATTTATTTCTAAAACCTACAAGAGCCTGATGCAATAGACAAAAACTAAAGAAACCTCAGTAATAAGATACCAATTTAACTGTTGGCTGAGCTACTGCAATGGCAGATATGTGGTTTTTGAACAAAGGCTGTGTGTATGTGCATGATACCTAGAACTCCCAAGATGCATATTGGTCCAAAAAGTAATAGTGACTATATTTTAATAGAAAACACTAATAGCAAGCTTCAAAGTCACCGTTTTGCCTATGAAGCATAATGGCAAAGTTAGTCCATTAAACAGTAGACTAACAGGAGAGCCGCTATTAAATCTTTTTAACACACAAAGAACTGCAGAAAGAAGAAGTGAGTGGCTTGGAAAAGAGTGTCTGAGAACCTAACGACATTTATTTACCCTGGCAGAAGAGTAAATGGTCAGAGAATTGCATCCTACCCAGATCAAAGAGTATCTGGGTAGGATTTTATCATTAAGGTAATGATAAAAATGATCTTCACCTGACCAAGACCTAAGGGGTCCTGAAGGCCACCAAGAATACAGAGCTTCATCCCAAGACCAAGCACCCCCTGGCTCTACTGTGCATTGACTGAAAAGATAGCAATGTCATCATGACACCTAGACAAGCCTTTGGAATTTCAGATAAATGGGGCCCAAAGAAAAGGCAGCCTTGACTGGGCGCGGTGGCTCACGCCTGTAATCCCAGCACTTTGGGAGGCCGAGGCGGGCGGATCATGAGGTCAAGAAATCAAGACCATCCTGGCAAACACGGTGAAACCCTGTCTCTACTGAAAATACAAAAATTAGCTGGGCGTGGTGGTGCATGCCTGTAGTCCCAGCTACTCGGGAAGCTAAGGCAAGAGAATCGCTTGAACCTAGTTGGCGGAGGTTGCAGTGAGCCAAGATCGTGTCACTGCACTCCAGCCTGGTGACACAGCCAGACTCGGTCTCAAAAAAAAAAAAAAGAAAGAAAGAAAAGAAAAGCAAAAAAAAAAAAAATGGCTGCCCCTGGCAGCCTTAGGGGCCTTTCATACAAACCTGCTTCTCCGAGACGCGAGTAGGCCATTCTGAACGCGTTTTAGCAAATACGAACTACCTTTCAAAGGGCACGTGTGTGTAGGTGAGAATATCTTCTGAAAGAGAGTCAATGTTGTGGGGTGGCGAAACCCCAAGACTCTAGAGCAAGACTCTTCTCCATCCCTGCTCCACTATCTAGTTATTGAGGGACATTAAGAGATTTGCTCATTATCTCAACCTTGGTTTACTCATCTGTTCATTTATCCTTAGAATAAGTTTACTGAGTACTTATATGAATCAGACACTGTTCTGAACGAAACACAGCAAAATCTTTCTCCTTGAGGAGCAAACATTCTCATGGGTAGGGGGTGGGAGCTAAGCAATGGATATAATGATTAAGTAAATAAAAAAACAGGTTGGAAGGTGGCGAGAGCCATGCAAAGACAAGGGGGATAGGGATGACATAGGGTAGTCAGAGTAAGCCCCATAAGGAAAATTACATTTGAGCAAAGCATATCAGTAAGAGAGGGAGCTAAGCATTCATCTATAAAAACATAATAATACTGGTATTGTCACAGAAGGTTGTTGGAAGAATTAAATGAGATGTGGCGCAGAGTACGTAACACTGTCCCTGGCACACAACAAGTGCTCAATAAATACTAGTAAGAATGATAATTATTGTTATAATGATGACGATGATGGGCTGGATTTGGTGGCTCACGCCTGTAATCCCAACACTTTGGGAGGCCAAGGTGGGTGGATCACCTGAGGTCAGGAGTCCAAGACCAGCCTGGCTAACATGGCAAAACCCCATCTCTACTAAAAATACAAAAATTAGCCAGGCATGGTGGCACGCTCCTGTAGTCCCAGCTACTCAGGAAGCTTAGGCAGGAGAATTGTTTGAACCTGGGAGGCGGAGGTTGCAGTGAGCCAAGATCACGCCACTTCATTGCAGCCTGGGTAACAGAGCAAGACTCCGTCTCAAAAAAAAAAAAGAAAAAAAAATGATGATGATGATGGATTTCTAAGACCACTAACAGTTTCTTCTAAGCCCTTCTGAGATCATCCACTGTACAGATAATAGCCACGTGTTTTCATTAGACAACCTTGAATAAATGATGACTTGAGCTGCATCTTCTCAGAACAACTACTTTTTTCTGACTTGGTTCTGCAGATACAGTCCTATCTGACTGCTAAGCCACCCAAGGTCATTCTCGCGCAAGCGCTACGGAAGACGCAATTGAAAAGCATGAGTCAGTGAAGGTCAGAGAACTGCCTCCCACAGGGAGCTTGCTCTGTGCAGCCCCTCTTCTTGGAAGCTGGGGTGGGGGTGAGACTGAGGTCCTGGATGACCTCTGAAGGTTTATCTCTGCAGCATCTGCCTACTTCTCAGGTGAAGACCTGTGGGTTGAAGGATTTGAAGGTACCTCACATATCCTGCAGCTCTTCAGAGAGGGAACAAATAGAAGTAAACTCCATGTAGTTCCTCTGGTTCCTTCTCATGTGGAACATTAAATTCATGCCTCCATTTAAAAAAAATATATATATGGGCAAATGGTCCTTGAATTTTTACAGACGTTTCCCAATGCCTCCTTACCCCATAATTACACTTCCTGATGTTTACTGATCAGTTCTCTATCCGATACACGTTACCCCAGCACTGCCATTAATGCAATGAAGGAAATACAAAGAGGTCAAAGAAAGCAGAGGGCCCCTAATCTCTCCCATGGACAGAATATGCTTTGCTCCATTTCTCAGAGAGATAAAGGGAATGATAAGAGGGAAGGCAGGGGTGGAAATTTCGATGTTGGTTTGGAGAACAGGAAATCCACCTTTGAATAAGGGGGAGAGTCCAGGACCAGGTGAGGTCAGGGCAGACTGTGATACAATCGAGGTCCATTCCAGGGAGGTAATACTCAAGCTCAAGATGAATTTGGCTCTAAGTGCAGCACTTGTAAGGTAATAAAGAGAGTGCAGGCTGGGTGCAGTGGCTCACGCCTGTAATCCCAGCACTTTGGGAGGCCGAGGTGGGTGGATCACGTGAGGTCGGGAGTTCGAGACCAGCCTGACCAATATGATGAAACTCCATCTCTACTAAAAATACAAAAATTAGCCAGGCGTGGTGACATGTGCCTGTAATCCCAGCTACTCAGGAGGCTGAGACAGGAGAATCGCTTGAACCCAGGAGGTAGAGGTTGCAGTCAGCCGAGATTGCGCCATTGCACTCCAGCCTGGGCAACAAGAGCAAAACTCCATCTCAAAAATAAAAACTAAATAAAAAATGAAGAGAGGGCATATGGGTTTTTGGGGTTTCTTAGCTTAAAATATGAAATCAGACAAAATTATGGAGAAAATGGTATGTTCTCAGGGTTGGGCTTTCTATATCAGCATAACATTTTTGGAAAGCAATGTGGGAAAATGTAGTTAGAACCACAAAGCTAGTAATATCTTTTGACCTTACAATCTGTCTCCTAAGAGTGTTGTAGTTTAGAGGAGTAGGGGTATTGGAGTTAGGCAGACCTGAGCATGAATCCTGGCTCTGTACTCTGTATTCACTGGCTTGCGCGATTTAGCTGAACTACTGACTTCTCTGGGCTTAGTCTCTTTCTGCATGAAAGAGGAAAAATAATAAGCACATCATGCATTGTGAACATTAACTGGTACACCACAGGTAAAGTGTCAAGTAGAGTGCCTTGCACATGATAGGCACCCAACAAATGGCTTTAGTTTTTCTTTAACAGTAATAATTATTATTTATTCTGCAAGAGAAAATGTTTATTTAAGTGAAAAGTTGACAACAACCAAAACACCAAATAAAATGACTAAGGAAATCGTTATATTTCCACTAAAAAAGAAATGCAACTAATTAAAAATATAAACATATATCCACTCTATATTAACTAGTTTATGATAACTTTTGCATACATTTGCTGGAAGTGGAATAAAAATACACATATACTTACCACATTATGTATCTCTGTGTATGTATATGTATTACATATATATACAACACATGTATTTATATATAACATAATTTTCTATGTTGTATTAAGTAGTATCATTATAGATTTCATTTGTTCATAATAATTGTTTTCAAAATCATAAAATATTTTTAACCTAAAAAATATCAAAATTGGAGGCTGAGGCAGGCGGATTGCTTGAGCCCAGGAGTTCAAGACCAGCCTGACAATATGGCAAAACCCCATCTCTACCAAAAAAATACAAAAATTACCCAAGCATGGTGGCGCACACCTGTAGTCCCAGCTACTAGGGAGGCTAAGGTGGGAGGATCACTGAAGCTCTGGAAGTCAAGGCTTCAGTGAGCCATGCTCTGCACTCCAGCCTGTGTGACAGAGCAAGACCCTGCCTCAAAAAATAATAATAATAAAATGGCAAAATTAAATTAATTCCTTAATTAAAAATGAAAAAATCAGGGATGTGCAAGGAGTCATTGGGTATTTCTAAATCTCTGGGGGAATGTAACTTAAGCCAATAATAACAAGCCCACAATTGCTACATCAAACCTAAATAATAGCAGATTTGTTCCAGAGCTGACATTATGATTTTGAGAGTTCTACTTACCAGGATTCCCAAAGCCATCATCTTCCTCATTTATTTAATTATTAGATACCTGTTGCAGATATGTATTATACCTGCTATATGCCAGGCACCATGGTAGGTGATAAACCTGTAAGCATCCTGCCCTCAATGAACACATAACCTGCTACAGAAGATAAATTGCCGGGCGCGGTGGCTCATGCCTGTAATCCCAGCACTTTGGGAGGCCGAGGGGGGCGGATCACGAGATCAGGAGATCGAGACATCCTGGCTAACACGGTGAAACACCGTCTCTACTAAATATACAAAAAACTAGCCGGGCGTGGTGGCGGGCGCCTGTAGTCCCAGCTACTCGGAGAGGCTGAGGCAGGAGAATGGCGTGAACCCAGGAGGCGGAGCTTGCAGTGAGCCGAGATCGCGCCACTGCACTCCAGCCTGGGTGACAGAGCAAGAATCCATCTCAAAAAAATTAAAAAAAAG
Organism: Hylobates moloch; assembly: GCF_009828535.3. Taxonomy (NCBI): domain Eukaryota; kingdom Metazoa; phylum Chordata; class Mammalia; order Primates; family Hylobatidae; genus Hylobates; species Hylobates moloch. Next base: position 96,202,413 of record NW_026652286.1, on the reverse strand, counting down.
AAGATAAGTTATTCAAATATTTAACCATGAGGCAGTGAGATGTGCTATCAGAGGTACACAAGGCACTTTGGGGGTTTCATCCATTTTCTCAAACCATTAAGTAGTCATGAAGATGGAGAGGTGTCTTACAGGTAAATATAAATAAATAAAATAAAGCTTGCCTAGAAGTCACTTGGTAATTAAGTGGCAGAGTGTGGGCCTGATCTCATGTCTTCTAATGACACACTGTCTGCTCTCTTCACTCTAGCACAGCCTCTCTCTACATGAAGTGATCTGGAAGTTCTCTTTGCCAGCATCTTCTTTCTAGATCTTCTTTGTCCTTCCTCAAACCCTCAGTAAGCATGTGCTCTTCCAGCTCTCAAGAAGAAGACATGGCTGCACTGCTCTTAGGGGATGTGGTCTGCAGGTGCTACGGGCGGGTGGAGCAGGGACAAAGAGAAGGGGACTGGTTCCAGGGTCTTGTGTAGGCAGAGAACCGAGATTCTGCAGGTGGGACTCCCTGGCAGTATCGGAGTCACCAATGGAGCATCTAAGGACATCTGGGCACAACTGATTTTGCTTGAAAATATTTGTTTTTGCTCTCTCTCAGAAGGAGTTTGGGGGAAGAACTCTTCCGCTTCTCTCCAGATCCTATCTTCCTCCCTTCCACCCCCTCATAACATCTTCACTCCCCTTTCTTCCTCCTTTTCTTTCTCTCTCCTCTTCTCAGTAAGATTCCCCAACACACACACTATTTTTTTTTTTTTTGGCATCTGGTTTTTTTGTTTGTTTGTTTGTTTGCTTCTATAAGCTCCTTTTTTCTTGTCCCCAAATCTTCTGTTCTATGAGTCCTGAGTGGCTGGTCCCTGACCTCATAACCATAACCCTCACAGTCTCGGCCGCCTGCAGGCCTCCCTGTGCTGATTAGAATCAGCCTGTCTGGCACAGGGGGTCAGAAAGGGAAAGGCACAAGGCAGAGACAGAGAACACATTTCTAAAATCTGATCTTGTGACTCAATAAGTCCAACTCCACCACAATTTGGATTAATTGGACCTCAGTGAGGCTAAGTTAAGGAACTATTGTTCGCCATTAAAGGAAAGCGTGATGCGAGCACTCACTACACCTTTGGAGAAAGAACACTGTAAATGTTCTGAAGCTTCTTGCTTTGGGCTGCCTGTTGTGGGTTTTGTTTTTAGTTTGTTTGAACTATATTTTCAGGCACCTAAGTCACAGACTTTGAAAGCAGAAATAAAGCCCTTCTTTATTTTTCACAGGCCCTTGTTTGCAGGAACCCATGCTGGCTGCAGGCAAAAGTCCCAGAGTTTCAAGCATGTCTCATCTGTCTACAGGTAATTAGGCTGTGCTGTGGTAACGAGCACCCAGGGGACTGGATGGTGGGCACATTTTAAAAACCAAAGACGAATAATTGACAATTGCAGTCTCGTTCTCAGAAACTTCTGTTTGGGTTTCAAGACAGCGAAGGGCAGGCAAGACAGACACCAGAAGTGTCCCAGCTGAGATATGCAAGTTCTCAGCAGTGTCAGGGGAGCCAGAATGGGGCATTTCAGAGATCAGATGACTGAGGCACAGTTACCAACATAAACGCCAATGTCTGTATGTACACAGCCCTTTGAGATTAAAACACTGCTACACATATAACACTCAATAAGGGAAGTAGGATAGGTGGGATGCTACTTTATAGATGAGAAAAGAGGAGCAGAGAAATTATGCAATTTGCATGAGTCCCGTAGTAAGAGGCAAAGGCAGGATTTCCAGCCAGGTGTGCTCCTTCCAAATTACCATAATTATCAAAAGCACTGGCACAGCAGTTATGTGATAAAACAAAGAACTGCATTGAGAGTCTAAGTCTTCTTAATTCCAGGTCAAAGTCTTTTTACTACCTAAAAAAAAAACAAACTATGTAATCATATTTTTTTTTTTTTTTTTTTGAGACGGAGTCTCGCTCTGTCGCCCAGGCTGGAGTGCAGTGGCGCAATCTCGGCTCACTGCAAGCTCCGCCTCCCGGGTTCACGCCATTCTCCTGCCTCAGCCTCTCCGAGTAGCTAGGACTACAGGCGCCCGCCACTACGCCCGGCTAATTTTTTTTGTATTTTTAGTAGAGACGGGGTTTCACCGTGGTCTCGATCTCCTGACCTTGTGATCCGCCCGCCTCGGCCTCCCAAAGTGCTGGGATTACAAGCGTGAGCCACCGCGCCCGGCCTGTAATCATATTTCTTTTCCTATTGTTCTTGGTAAAGATTAATCAGCGTTGTCTCTGGGTAAATAATAATAACAACATAAAAAAGAGGGCAAGTGTAATACAACAGCTCAATTCTTGTCCTATTGCATCTAGTCTTCTGAAACAATAGATATTGTACTTTATCTGGAGGGTAGAAGCAGCATTCTGCTTTCAGCTTCAGAGGTCTAGCTTAGAAAAACACAAAAATGTAAATATTGACAGGCTGGGTCAGCATCAGTGTTAGGAGGCAGAGTTATCCTGCATGAATTCATACTTAGTGCAATTTAGAGATAATTCAAATTGTCCTACCAGAGTCCCGGTACATCCTAGTGAATTCCACTTATGTCTAAATGCTCAGTACCCATGAGTGCCTTAGCGCATAGGTAGTCTTGCCAAACTTCTTCAGTCTATCCTATGGACAACACCCTCTGGCTCAAGGGCTGTGGAGGAAAGGGAGGGAGTCTCAGAATTTATCTTCATTCAATTCTGCCATTTCCTTAGAAAACAGTGAGCTGTAACATGCCATCCATTTACACATCAACTCATCCAAGTTACTGTGAAAAATAAAATAGAATTCTGATCCTTTGGTTGGGCAGTTGGTCACTTTTGGGTTCCAGTACTCGTTTTAACATAACCTAGATCCTGTGTCTACACAAAGTAAGAACAATGCAGGGTGAGGGGGAGTTATCAGCCATGCAAACAAATAGCTGTAAAAATATAACAAAGGGGGCAGAAAAATCTCAATTGGTTTTCTCCACCAGTGTAATGCCATATTAGAATTCCTTTCCATTTTACTTCATTTTCTATTGTGTAACAGTCATAGAGTCCTGACCTTTTCTGAGAGTGGCTGAGAAAGCGATAAGTCCACAAAAGCTGATTATTCCATGAAGTTTACACAGTGGGACAGTGACTCCTGGCTTAGGATTTACCATTAGGCTATACAGTCAGCCCCACACTGGTGTTCTAAAGTTTAGCTACAATGCTAAAGGCTTCAAAAGGCCACTTTCCTAATCCCATTCACAGACATCTACATTATCTCATTTGAAAGTGTCAAGATGATGATCCTAACCCCCAGAGGCTACACCTCATCATAAGAAAAATCCTCATCACTTTAGATTCAGGACCCTGAGGAGTTCCCTTAGTGAGCAATGAGCCATTTGCCTATTGTCTATGGAAAAGCCTAGACTGTGAGCCCCTGGGGAGCTGAGGCTTTGCTTTTTTTGAAGGTTGTATTCGCAGAGCTTAGTTTAGAGGCAGTACATAAGCAGCGCTCAAAGGATACCTGTTAAATCAATGAATGCACCTGCAGGTTTAATTTTGGGAGATGACAGAGATAAGCCTAAGCCTGTCAATTTGATTTTCTTTGGCATTCTGGAACTCTGATTCGGCCCCTCATGCTCTGAAAAGGTCGTGAAACTAACCCTGTGTAAAACTGCCAAGCTATAACCCAGACAGCAATGGCAGATCACCTGGTGGTGTGACCAACAGGTTCCTAATGCCCTCTGGTGGCCAGGATGATTCCAGATGTCCAAGTCCCCACAGCTTTCCTAAGGCTTTCAATTTAAGCATCCTGGAAGCCAAGAGCCTGCAGGTTTCACCTGATCCATCTCCTCCTCCAAACAAGAGAGTCCTGGGTCTGTGGGCCAGAAACATGCCAGCCCCTTCCCAAAGTTCCCTGAGGAAGTTTCTCATCTGTTTCCTGAGAGCAGATGGATATGTCAAGAAGCCACAACGGAACCTTTTAATGTGAATTGCCTTTCAGCGAATGGTCTGTGGTTTCGAGAGTTCCCCCCCGCAAAAAAAAAAAAAAAAAAAATTCAAGGGAAATAATAATTTCCAGTCTGGAATGTTCAGCTTTCCATTTATTTGGGATTTTCAGATCGGCTTACCCTTCTGAGCATTATAGACCTGCAGGAGCCTTCAAATTTTGTATTGCTAACATTCCATGATTACATTCCCATTTTATGGAAAGACAAACTGAGGATACAAAGCAATTACTGAAAAAACAACAACCATTCTCTCAAGCCTACAGAAGGCTTTCATTTTTGTTTCATTTTAAATATGTGGTAAAAGAAACCTCAACTGCCACAGGGAGTTTTAGGGTAAATACCACAGGTGCAGGGATCTGTATGTTTTATTCCACTGTTGACTTCCCAGCACCTGAAACAGTGTCTGACACATTGATATATATTTGGTGCATGAACGAATGAATGAACTGAGCCTGAAGATAAAGAGGTGTTTTTGATGAGAATGATTGTATATTGGTACTAGTTAGTCCTTATTTGGAGAAAATGTCATCTCCTCCCTTGAGACCCCTTAAAAGAGAGTTGAATTCTCATTTATCTTAAAAAATATAAAATGTGAGGGCTGGAAGGCTTTGTTGTCATTCATTTACTTGATAAATGAGTAAAATGAAGCTCAGAGAAGTTAAACAATAACACTCCATAGATCACAGAGCTATGTAGTGGCAGAGCCCAGAGTGAATCCAACTCTTCATCCCTAACAATTTCTTTAAAAAGCAACAATGGGCCGGGCAGAGTGGCTCACACCTGTAATCCCAGCACTTTGGGAGACCAAGACAGGTGGATCACAAGGTCGGGAGTTCGAGACCAGCCTGGCCAATATGTTGAAACTCCGTCTCTACTAAAAATACAAACATTAGCTGGGTGTGGTGGCACGTGCCTGTAGTCCCAGCTACTCGGGAGGCTGAGGCAGGAGAATCACTTGAACCTGGGAGGCGGAGCTTGCAGTGAGCCAAGATTGTGCCATTGCACTCCAGCCTGCGTGATAGAGTGAGACTCCATCTCACACACACACACACACAAAAAGCAACAATGGGCTGGGTACAGTAGCTCACACCTGTAATCCCAGAACTTTGGGAGAATCACTTGAGGTCAGGAGTTCGAGACCAGCCTGGCCAACATGGTGAAACCCCGTCTCTACTCAAAAATTCAAAAATTAGCCAGAAATCATTTGAACCTGGGAGGCAGAGGTTGCAGAGAGCTGAGATCGCATGACTGCACTCCAGCCTGGGCAACAGAGCAAGACTCTGTCTCAAAAAAAAAAAAAAAAGGCAATAATGCTCGGTTTTTGACTGCGACCCACAATAAGAAGCACGATGTAACCCAGTATATACACACACACGTGCAAACAAGTGTGCACACAAAATACAGAAAAATAATTTAAGAAACAAAACTCACCTTCTCCATGTAAAGCAACCTGGTCTGATGTACAGTCTATTCTATTTCATTTTTCATAATATTCTGCTCATAACTCACTAAATTCATTTTACAACCTGAAATTTTAAAACACTTCACTATAGCATCTTGCCTACTATACCCTCTCCCCTTGTACAAGGCTAAAGTCCTCCAGAATCTTCTGCCCATAAAGAGAACGAGAATGATCAGCTTTTGGGGACCTGTTGGCCCAAAGTTCCTAATTTTCTGACTTGGTACAGGCCGTATCTCCCACTGTCAAGTTTCATCTCGCTTGCAAGAGTCCAGTCCAAGCAACTCTCATTTCCAGCCAGGGTAACCACAACAGTGCATCTCAAACACAGACCCAAGTTATCTGCAGCAGCCTTGTGCCCGTCCTTGACTGGCTCTCTAACCCGCAAGTTAGCAGGGATTTGCATCTCTACATAAAATAGCACGTCCTTATCTCCCGCTGGCCCCTCTCCACTGCTGTCACTCTCCCCCTACCCGGGAGCCTTCGAGGGGGGAGGATGGTGGCAGCCAGATGAAGAGCAGAGAAGGATCAGAGCAGGACAAGTGGTTGGGTCTGAGGTCACCAGCTACATAAGTAGGTGTGAACAGATGGACTGCTAGACAGTCTTAAGGCTATAGGCAGTCTCTCTCTCTCTCTCTCTCTCTCTTTCACACACACACACACACACACACACACACACACACACACGATTACAACATACTCTCCCTTCTTTTTAACTGTTTGATAATTTTCCCTACCATCTCTTCCCCCAACTTCTACCAAATTATCTCTCTCTCCCCGCACCCCCCCCCCCCCCCCCTCCCCCCTCCCCGCCTCTTGCTAACATAGTTAATATGGTGGGAAGATGGTTTCTTGGCTATTTCCTTTCTAACTGACAGGTTGAAGCTTTCTTCTCTGACTTCCCATTTTCCTGCTGAAAATCAGCAAGACAGGATTTGGCAAGAGAGTGCTTTGTGGCAGCCAGGGCTGAAAACCTCCCTGCAGCAACCTGGGCACATTCCCACGACCCCCTGACAACAGGCAGAATTTCTAAGGTTGGCAGCTGAGCCCCTCTCATGAGCAGTGCAAAAGCTGCAGGCTGCATTTGTCTCTTAACAATGAGTATCGACTTGCCTGCAAGGCTGCGCAGTGAAGGCCATGAGACAGCAGAGGAAGTTGAGTAATGCTTTGAATTTTTATCACCCATTTCAGATTTTCTCATGAACGATTTTTGAGACTAGAGTTCCAGGTGTGGGGTTCTGCTCCAAAAGGAGAAGATTAGAATGAAGTGGGGAGGCAGAAGAGTACCACCCTAACCCTAGCTCTGCCACCAAAATGCTGTGTGATCTTAAGTTGCTTAACCTCTCTGGCTCTCATTTATCTCAATTTGAAATGTGAGATTAGATTTTAAAAACAACAATTGATCAGTTACCTTCAATGGTCTTTTCAATTGTTCAGAAACTAATTTATTCTATTGAAAACAGTCAAATAAAGGAAATGAATCAAGCATTTGTTCTTGCTTTCCCATATCGACCACAATAGTGAGGAATCAGAGACTTGCTGAAGAGAGGTACCTCTTTGAAAAGTATTCCCACAGATTAATAAAAAAGAAATGATAGATTATTGTTTTGCAACATCCAATGAATTGATGAATCTACACATGGAACAGTAATCACTGCTCATGCCACAAAAAGAGAGACAATGAGGCATTACGTGCTTCTCAATGAGCGAATATAACATTGTGTGCAATCCTGCCAAAAAGATTAGACCTAGGCAGATAAAACTTCTGGATTCAGCAACCAATTTGCAAGGAATAAAAGGGACAGAGAACATGTTGAACTGTACTCTGAGGATGAAATCAGCAAGCTCCAAACAGTGAGAAACTCTGTAAGTTCTTTCAAAAAAATAAGGTTAACAAAAAGAAAGACACATAAGGTGAACTTGTAGAGTGAAATAAACTTACAAGATGAGTGAAATTTTTCTTTTTCTAAGTGGGAAAGACTAGGCTAAAATGCCAGGAGAGTCACGGTTGGGTGATAAAACTAATGACAAGCAGGCCGGGCGCAGTGGCTCATGTCTGTAATCCCAGCACTTTGGGAGGCCAAAGCGGGCAGATCACCTGAGGTCAGGAGTTCGAGACCAGCCTCACCAACGTAGTGAAACCCCCTCTCTACTAAAAATACGAAAATTAGCCTAGCATGGTTGTGCATGCCTGTAATCCCAGCTACTTGGGAGGCTGAGGCAGGAGAACTGCTTGAACCCGGGAGGCAGAGGTTGTAGTGAGCCGAGATTGCTGCCACTGCACTCCAGCCTAGGCGACAGAGTGAAACTCTGTCTTAAAATAATTTTACAAACAAACAAAAAACAAAAAAACCTAACAACAACAGAGGAAATAATAATAATTATTATTATCATTATTTTGAGACTGAGTTTAGCTCTTGTTGCCCAGGCTGGAATTCAATGGCATGATCTCAGCTCACTGCAACCTCCATCTCCTGGGTTCAAACAATTCTCCTGCCTCAGCCTCCTGAGTAGTTGGGACTACAGGCATGCACCACCATGCCTGGCTAATTTTTTTGTAAGTTTAGTAGAGACAGGGTTTCACCATGTTGGTCAGGCTGGTCTTAAACTCCTGACCTCAAGTGATCCACCCACCTCGGCCTCCCAAAGTGCTGGGATTACAGGCATGAGCCTCCGCGCCCGGCCCAGGAAATGATTTATTTAAGAGCCAGGGGAATGATTGCCTTTGGGGAGGAAAGAGTCTGTGTTTGGATCAGGGTCCACAGAGGGCTTCTGAAGCAGCTAGCAGAGTTCCGTGTCATGTGTACTCTTTCCCGTATCTATGTTTTATTTTACAGTAAGATGGTTTAAAACCAAAAAGATTTATAATCCCTTGGGTATATACCCAGTAATGGGATTGCTGGGTCAAATGGTATTTCTAGTTCTAGATCCTTGAGGAATCGCCACACTGTCTTCCACAATGGTGGAAATAATTTACACTCCCACCAACAATGTAAAATATAGTAAATAATAATAATAATAAAAGAGAGAGAGTGAGAGTATTAAAATCACCTTTACTTCCTCACGGAGCTAGAACATTGGGATTCTGGGATTCCAAATCTGGAAAGCTACAGGGATTACAATTGTGACGTTACTTGCGAGGCAATGAGGAGGAAAGAGAGCAGAAAGTCTGAAGTGGTTCCAGGTGCAAAGCAGGTAGACCTGGCCTTGAGTCTTCACTCTGTCACTTAGTGTGATGCTGGGAAATTCAGCTAACCAGTCGAATCCTATTTTCCCCGTTTACTAAGTGGAGATAATAAGAATGCCTGCCTTGCTTTTGTAACAATTAAATGAAACAACTCCTTGGAGTTTTTAGCATTGACTCTGACACACACCTAGTACTCAATATAAGTTGGCTAATAAAAATAACAATGATGATGATGACCTTTGTTATTATTATCTATCTGGCTATTTGGACACCCCTAATCAGACATAAACCAGAAAGCAGAGTGCAAGAACATGGCCCTTGGCCAGGAGTGGTGGCTCATACCTATAATCCCAGCACTTTGGAAGGCCGAAGCGGGCAGGTCATCTGAGGTCAGGAGTTCGAGACCAGCCTGGCTAACATGATGAAACCCTATCTCTACTAAAAATACAAAAATTAGCTAGGTGTGGTGGCACACACCTGTAAGCCCAGCTACTTGGGAGGCTGAGGCAGGAGAATTGCTTGAACCAGGGAAGCGGAGGTTGCAGTGAGCCAAGATCACACCCTCGTACTCCAGCCTGAAAAGAACATGGCCTTTTGGGGACATTAGTGATGAAGGTGGTTGCAGAGGGGCTAGTTTCACAAGCCTTCTGGCTGGCTCATGCTCACCCCAGTGTAACATCCAATGGACACATTGACTCCTCCATTCATTCTTTTCTTTTTTTTAAGACAGGGTCTTGCTCTGTCACCCAGGCTGGAGTGAGTGATGAGATCACGGCTCACTGCAGCCTCAACCTGCCAGGCTCAAGCTATCCTTTCACCCCAGCTTTCTGAGTAGCTGGGACTGCAGGCACATGCCACCACCCCTGGCTAAGTTCTTTGTTTTTGTTTTTATTTATTTACTTTTTTTTTTTTTGTAGAGACAAGGTCTCACTATGCTGTCCAGGCTCTCAATCCAGTCTTCCTACCCCCACCCCTGCCACCACACTAAACATTAAACCTGGCTTTCCCCAAAGCCATCTTCATCAAATTAGTCTGGTGGCTTGCCTGTCCTTGGTTCTTCCAGTCTCCAGGTGGAGGAGGTCTACAGCAACACTTGCTGTTTCCATCAGTCACTGGGGCCACTTTGTGTGAGGGAGGCCATCAAGATGAGCAAACTTCTTTGGGAGGCAGTAGGGTCCAGAGATTAAGAGCATGTGCTCTGCACAGGGCCAACAGCCCACGCCTGCCTACTGAGTGACTGTGGGGGTGAGGTCCAGAGTGGATGCAACAGGCTGTGGCATCTGGGAGCACCACACATGCCAGGAGTCACCCGGATGCTTCTAGCAGAATGGCCAAATACCCTCTGCTCTTCTTACTTCAACTTCTTGGGACGGAGGGAGGGGCAAAGTAGGTGAATCCTGCGCCATTTGGGGTTACAACTGAATCCATCTTCCTTCACATTACTGTTGAAACAATTTCATCATATCTGCATGACAGTGGGCAAGCTACCTAAACTCATTGTGCCTTCATCTCTTCATCCAGAAAATGGAAATAAGAGAACCTACTTCATATGGTTGTTTAGGGGCTTAAACGAGTTAAAATATATAAATTGCTTTCAATAATGACTGGCATATTGTTAAAGAGAGAGAGAAAGCACGCTCTGTTTTCAGACCTTCTGAGTTCAGGTACTAGCTTCTTCCCTTATTAGTTCGATAAACTTGGAGAAGTCGTTTCATCCCTCTACATTTTTGCTTTTTCATCTATAAGATGAGGGTAGTAACAGCACCCAGCTCCCTGCTCAGCAAAGAAATCAATCAATAAAATACAGGAGTAATATATGGAATGACAGAAAATATATGCAAACCATATACTATAGACTGAATATTACATTTCCCCATAATTCATATGTTGAAATCCTAACCCCCAATACAATGGAATTAGGAGGTGAGTCCTTTGGGAGGAGGTTAGGTCATGAGGGTGGAGCCCTCATGAATGGATTAGTGTCCTTATGAAAGAGACCCTAGAGAGCTCCCTCACCACTTCTGCACATGAGGACACAGCAAGAAGATGGCCATCTATGAACCAGGAAGCAGGCCCTCACCAGACATCAAATCTGCACACATCTTAATGTTGGACTTCCAGCCTTCAGGACTATGAGAAATACATTTCTATGTATTTATTTTTTTTTCTTTTTTTGAGACAGAGTTTAGCTCTTGTTGCCCAAGGGGAATTGCAATGGCACGATCTCAGCTCACTGCAACCCCTGCCTCCTGGATTCAAGCGTTTCTCCTGTCTCAGCCTCCCGAGTAGCTGGGATTATAGGCACATGCCACCACGCCTGACTAATTTTTGTATCTTTAGTAGAGGTGAGGTTCCATCATATTGGTCAGGCTGGTCTTGAACTCCTGACCTCAGGTGATCTGACTGACTCAGCCTCCCAAAGTGCTGGGATTACAGGCATGAACTACCATGCCTGGCCTGATTTCTATTTTTTATAAAGTATCCGGTCTATGGTGTTCTGTTATAGTACCTCAAATGGACTCAGATACCATATATCCAATAATAGGTTAATATAGAAGATATGCAAGGAACTCCTACAACTCAATAGCAAAAAACCAAATAACCCAATTACAAAATGAACCAAAGACATTAGTAGACATTTCTCTAAAGAAGACATACGCCGGGCGCGGTGGCTCAAGCCTGTAATCCCAGCACTTTGGGAGGCCGAGGCGGGCGGATCACGAGGTCAGGAGATCGAGACCATCCTGGCTAACATGGTGAAACTCCGTCTCTACTAAAAATACAAAAAATTAGCCGGGCTAGGTGGCTGGCGCCTGTAGTCCCAGCTACGCGGGAGGCTGAGGCAGGAGAATGGCGTGAACCCCGCGGGGCGGAGCCTACAGTGAGCCGAGATCGCGCCACTGCACTCCAGCCTGGGTGAAAGAGCAAGACTCCTTCTCAAAAAAAAAAAAAAAAAAAAAAAAAGAAGACATACAGATGGTTACCAGGTTCAAATCAAAACAACGAGATATTACCTCACACAAGTTAGGATGCTATTGTAAAACAAAAACAAATACAAGGACTGGGTGCAGTAATCCCAGCACTTTGGGAGTTAGGGCAGGTAGATCACTTGAGGTCAGAAGTTTGAGACCAGCCTGGCCAACATGGCAAAACCCCGTCTCTACTAAAAATACAAAAATTAGCCAGACGTGGTGGCGTGGTGGGTGGTGCACATTTAATTCCAGCTACTGGAGAGGCTGAGGCAGGAGAATTGCTTGAACTCGGGAGACAGAGGTTGCAGTGAGCCGAGATCATGCCATTGCACTCCAGCCTGGGCAACAGAGCAAGACTACATCAAATAAATAAATACAAAAGGTAAGTGTTGGTATGGTAAGGATGTGGAGAAAAGGGAACTCTTGCACACTGTTGGCGAGAATGTAAATTTGTGCAGCCACTATAGAAAACATTATGGAGGTTCCAAAATAAATAAATAAATAAAACTATGTGTGATCCAGCAATCCCACTTCTGGGTATTTATCCAAAGCAACTGAAATCAGGATCTCAAAGAGATGCCTGCACTTCCATGTTCATTGCAGCACTATTCACAATAGCATGAATAAAATGAATAACACTATTCACAATAGGATGAATGGATAAAGAAAATGTGGCATACTTAAATACAATGGAATATTCTTCAGCCTTTAAAAAGAAGTCAATACTATCACTTGGGACAACATGGATGAACCTGCAGGACATTATGTTAAGTGAAATAAGCCAGGCACAGAAAGACAAATAATACATGATCTCACTTATATATGGAATTTTAGATTCCATATATAAGTCAAAGTCGTAGTAACAGAGAATAGAACGTTGTTTGCCAGAGACTGGGAGAGAGGGAAATGAGGAGTATAAGTCAAGGTGTACAAAGTTTCAGTTATAAAAGATAAATAAGTCCTAGACATCTCCTGGGCAGCATAGTGCCTATAGTTAACAATATTGTTTTGTATGCTCAAAAATTTGCTAAGAAAGTAGATATTATGTTGTTTCCTTATCACATACATATAATAATAATAATAATAATAATAATAATAATAATAATAATAATAATAATAATAAAAGAGGGTGGGAGGAAATTTGGGGAGACAATGGACAGATTTATGGCACAGGTTGTGGTAATGATTTCACAGATGTCTACTTATTCCTAAACTCACTGAGTTGTATACATTAAATATGTACAGCTTTTTGTATGTCAAGCATACCTCACTAAAGTTGTTTTTTAATAAGATATTCAAATAAAAAAAGAAAATATATAAATGACCAATAAATACGTGAAAAGAAACTTAATGACATTAGTCAACAGGGAAATGTAAATAAAACCACAATAAGATACGACTACACACCTATTAAAATGGCTAAAATAAAATAATTGACAATACTAAGTGGTGACAAGGATGTGGAACAACTGGATTTCTCATACACTGCCAATGGGAGTATAAATTGATACAAGTATGCTGTGGTTTGAATGTGTCCCCTAGATTTCATGTGTTCAAAAATTAATCCCAAAATTAATATGTTGATCTATTTGAAGGTGGGCTGTTTGGGAGGTATTTAGGATTAGATAAGGTTATTAGGGTGAGCTCTTATGATGCAATTGGCCACTTTATAAGAAGAAGAGAGACCTTAGTTGGCATGCTCTTACTCTCTTGCCATGCGATGACACAGCAAGAAGGCCCTCACCAGTGCCTTCTTGAAGTTAACTTTCCAGCCTCCAGAACTGTAAGAAATATAGTTTTTATACTTTTCTTTATAAATTATCCAGTCTGTGGTATTCTGTCATGGTAAGAGAAAATAAACTAAGATAAAGCACTTTGGAAAACTCATAGTTTTTCAAACATACATTTACTATACGACTGGGCAATTTCACTCCTGAGTATTTTCTCTAGAGGAATAAACTCATGTCTATGCAAAGATTTGTACCTAAATGTTCTTAGCAGTTTAATTTTTAATAGCCCAGAATTAGAAAAAATCCAGAAGTCCATCTACAGGTGAATAGATAAATTATGGTATATCCAAACAATGGAATACTCCTCATTAATAAAAAGGAACAAGCTACTGTTATTTGCAGCTATGTAGATGAATCTCAAAACCATTATATATGCTGAGGGTAAGAGGCCAGATGGGAAAGTACATATTCTATGTATATATACATGAAATTCTAGGTTGGGTGCAGTGGCTCACACCTGTAATCCCAGCACTTTGGGAGGCTGAGGTAGGAGAATTGCCTGAGCCCAGGAGTTCGAGACTAGCCTGGGCTACACAGCAAGACTCTGTCTCTACAAAAAAACAAAAAATAAAAAAATTAGTCAGATGTGGTGGCACACTCTGGGGTCCCAGCTACTTGGGAGGCTGAGGCAGGAGGATCGCTTAAGCCTGAGAGTCCAGGCTGCAGTGAGCCATGATTGTACCTCTGCACTCCAGCCTGGGTGAGAACCTGTCTCAAACAAAATTTTTAAAATCTAGAATAAGCAAAATTAATCTAGTGACAGCAAATCAATGATTGCCCGGGTCAAATATTTTTCGTTTGTTTTTGTTTTGTTTTGTTTTTTGAGACAGAGTCTCGCTCTGTCTCCCAGGCTAGAGTGCAATGGTGTGATCTCAGCTCACCGCAACCTCCCGGGTTCAAGCGATTCTCTTGCCTCAGCCTCCCGAGTAGCTGGGATTACAGGTGCCCACCACCATGCCCAGCTATCTGTTTTTTGTATTTTTAGTAGAGATGGCATTTCGCCATGTTCGCCAGGCTGGTCTCGAACTCCTGACCTCAGGTGATCCTCCCGCCTCGGCCTCCCAAAGTGCTTGGATTAAAGGCGGGGGCCACCACACCTGGCCTGTTTTGTTTTTTAATTGAACAAAGATAAGCACAGGAAAAAATTTTAGGGTAATGGAAACATTCTGTGTTTTGATTTTGGTGTCATAAAATGTATACATTTGTCAAAACTCATCAATCTGCATTTTATTATATGTAAATTATACCCCAATAAAGTTGAGTTAAAAAAATAGTACTCAGCTTGCTGGATTGGTATGAATATGAATTAAGATGCTGCAAGTAAAGATCTTGCTCACACAAAATATTCAATAAATATTAGCTATCATTATCGCCATAATGACAGATAATTAGCAAAGTTTCTGTTTTTCTCTCTCTGCCTAAATTAGAGCAAAATGCACAAAATGCTTCAACAGGAAACCCCAGTCTGTAGCAAAGTCCTTGTCTCTAGGCACCAAGATATTCTTGCAAACAACAAAGTAAAATCCCTGAGGTCAAGGATAGGCAGTTCTCTCTGGATTCATCACACTTGGGGTGGGAGAGGCAGCAGAGCAGTGGGACACATGGCAAAGCACTTCTAAGTCATCAGGAAATAGAAGTGCATATGGGGGCTGGGTGTGGTGGCTCATGCCTGTAATCCCAGCACTTTGGGAGGCTGAGGCGGGCGGATCCCCTGAGGTCGGGAGTTCGAGATCAGCCTGGCCAACATGGCGAAACCCCATCTCTACTAAAAATACAAAAATTAGCCGGGCGTGGTGGCACATGCCTGTAATTCCAGCTACTCGGGAGGCTGAGGCAGGAGAATTGCTTGAACCCAGGAGGCAGAAGCTGCAGTGAGCCAAGATTGCACCATTGCACTCCAGCCTGGGCAACAAGAGCTAAGCTCTGTCGCAAAAAAAAAAAAAAAAAAGAAGAAGAAGAAGAAGAAAAGAACAGAAAAAAGAAAAAAAATGCATATGGGGAAGCAGCAAGAGGACTTTTCCATGGAGGAGTCTAGTGGGTCAGGGAAGCCAGAGGAGTATCAAGGAGGGTGAGAGAAACTTTCCTCTGTACCACAGCTGGGTCCATTAATCAACCCCAGCCTCAGTTTTTCAAAGAATGACCAAGTCATTACTACTAATAAATAGAACCTACTAATAAACAGATTACAGTCTTCTAGTCTTTATCCTAGTTGCCTTTTATCTCTGATACCTCCTTTGAGTTTCCCAACAGTTCTGCAAGACAGAAAATATTTTTAAAAGGAGATCCTATTTCACAGAAGAGAAAAAGAAACTTCTCTAAGGTCACTGAGTAACTTAGGTCTCTTTATTACCTAACCAGGGCTCTTTGGTTGAGCACAGGGGTTTTCATCCTTGGCTATTCATTGGAATCACTTGAAGAGCTTTAAAAAATACTGATGCCTAGGGCCGGGCGCGGTGGCTCAAGCCTGTAATCCCAGCACTTTGGGAGGCCGAGGCCGGCGGATCACGAGGTCAGGAGATCGAGACCATCCTGGCTAACACGGTGAAACCCCATCTCTACTAAAAATACAAAAATTAGCCGGGCATGTTGGCGGGCGCCTGTAGTCCCAGCTACTCGAGAGGCTGAGGCAGGAGAACGGCGTGAACCCGGGAGGCGGAGCTTGCAGTGAGCCGAGATGGCGCCACTGCACTCCAGCCTGGGGGACAAAGACGCCGTCTCAAAAAAAAAAAAAAAAAAAAATACTGATGCCTGGGTCTCACCCACAAAGATTCTAATCTCTTTGGTCTGAGGTGCAGCCTGGATGTTGGAATTTCTAAACACGATTTAACTGGTTGTAATGGACAGCTAAGATTGAAAACCACTACTCAAGCATATGTGACTGCTTGGATAAGTAAAACCTACACCTCACCTGGGGAAACTCTGATATTTTCCTTGTCCTTTTTGGTGAGGAAGGTAAATAGGGAAGGGAAACCATGCAAACGTTCACTTTTTGTTGTTGTTGTTGTTAATGAGGGCAGGCATCATTTGGCTCTATACGAAGGGGATGTACTGGAAACTCGGGGAATGTATAAAGGGAAACATGAGCCTTAAGGAAAGGAGAGTTCATATTTCCCTTTATACCTTCCCCCAATTTTACTATGTAATCTTATTTAATTTTATTTGTGTTTAGCTGAGAAAGAAAGCCACTTTTAATAAAGAAGCCTTTCCTTAGTATGAAAATCAATATAATAATATCTTTGCAGAAATTTTCTTTCCGAGAATCTGTTTTATTTCATTAAGCTAGAATTTATTAAGAACCCAAAACATTCATGCAACATTCATTGAGATCCTTGCTAAATGAGTATGATACAGTCCTATACTTAGGGGATTATAAACTTGTAGGGGGGATGCTATGTTTCAAATGTTTGTCCCCTCCAAAATTCATTTTGAAATTTAATCATAACAGTATTAGAAGGTGGGAACCTTAAGAGGTGATTAGGCCATGAGGGCTCCCCACCATGGGTGGGATTGGTATAAAATGGTGAGTTTGGCCCTCTCTTGTTCTCTTTTTTGTCTCCTCCACTCTTCCGTCAAGTGAGGAACAGGGTTCCTCGCCTCCGGAGAAGGCAA
This sequence comes from Hylobates moloch, assembly GCF_009828535.3. NCBI lineage: Eukaryota > Metazoa > Chordata > Mammalia > Primates > Hylobatidae > Hylobates > Hylobates moloch. Next base: position 96,185,408 of record NW_026652286.1, on the reverse strand, counting down.
TGTTCAAGTTGCCATCTTGCAAGCAGAGACCAAGCCCTTACCAAACACTAAACCTGCTGGCACCTTGATCTTGAACTCCCCAGCCTCTAGAACTGTGAGAAATAAACTTCTTTTGTTTGTAAATTACCTAGTCTCTGATATTCAGTTATAGCAGCACAAAATGATTTAAGGCAGGGAACAAGACAGGTACATAAATAACTACCAGAAAAAGTTTATGCTAAGTTCATGAACATACTTAGAATGGAGCTTAGCACATAGAAGATGCTCAAGAATTATCTAAGAAAAATGAAAAGGAGAAGAGAAGAAAGATGGGAGAAAGAAGGGAAGGACAGAAAAGGTAAAAAGTACTGGGGAGGTTTCAACATGAAGCATCACAATGTGTTGGGAGGAGGTTGCAATTGCAGCCTTGAAGAGAAGATTGGAGTCCACAAATATGGAAGTGGAGAGGCCATTCCATTTGGAGGGAATAGTATATGCAAAAGCAAGAATATGTTAAAGCCTGGCCATATTTGAGAGACACAAAATGGTATCATTGGATAGAGTAGAAGGAATCTCAATGCTGGTAGTAAGAGAGAAAATTATAAACTAGAAAGCTGTTGCCAATATAAAAAAATGGACAGAATAATGTTCTTATTCTTAATAGCAGGCAAAAGAATGACCATATGTCCTGGTTTTCTTAAGACAGTATTAATTTACATGTCTGGTTCATGCGTAATTGCTAATAGCATCTCATTTCCTTCTCAAAATTGCTCTGGTTTGGATAATAAATTATATGATCATCTTAGTAACAAGAAACCTTTAAACTATTTTTTAAAAATCAGATTGCAAAAGAGTAGAATAAGGATGACCTTTTCAGAGTTGCATTTTACCAAGATTCATCAGGCAGTTGTACGGGATTTGCAGTGGAAAGAGAATGAAATTGAATAGAGATGGGAAGATCATTCAGAGGTTATAGGTTTACTCTAGTCAAAGATAAAAAGAGCCTCAGGTGAGGTGCTGGCCAAATGTGGTAGACAGACCATGAGACAGCCCCAGCGATCCCCACCTTCTGGTGTTCAAGCCTGTGTAGTCCCCTTCCACATTGAAGAGGGTGGACCTGGGTAACCAATAGGGTATTACAAAGACAACAGAATATGACTTCTGTGGGGAGTTTGTAAAAACAAAAACCAAAACAAACAAAAACCACTGTGGCTTTCTCAATCTCTCAGATCATTCATTCTGGGAGAAGGCAGCTAACGTGTTCTTAGGGTCCTCAACAGCCTAAGGAAAGATGCATGCAGTGAGAAACTGAGACCTATCATTGCCAGCATGCATTTGCCATCCCTGTGAGTGTGCCATCTTGGAACTGGATCCTCCAGCCCCAGTCAATGCTTCAGATGACTGCAGCCACAGTTGCCATCTAAGCACAACCTCCTGAGAGAGCCCAGGCTAAAACCACCCTGTCAGGCTTCTCCCAAACCAGATTCTGTGGCAATAGAATATTGCAATATTAATGTTTTAACTTGCTACGTTCTGGGTAATTTGTTATGTGGAAACATATAATAGACATTAGAAATAAAAAGGAAAGGATAAAGATAAATTGCATAGGGAAAGCTAAAGTAACTGGCATTTGGTTCTCCCTCCCAGCACTTTCCCTATTCACCGCGTGTTATTGGGGAAATTACTTAATGTATAGGAGTCTTGATTTCTTCATCTGTAAAATACCCAGGTCTGACTAATGATCTTCAATGTCCCTTCTAGCATCCAAATTAAATGATTTCATTATTCTAAAAGCTCATTTATTAGTCACAGAGCAGGGTTTAGAAATTATCATGTTATCTGCAGAGCTCTCTGAGTGTCTGGCCTCATCCTGTCCAACAATCTTATCAATGACTGAATTAGAGATACAAAAGGCATTCTTGTCAAAACCAAAGGCGAAGTGAAACTCACAAGGAAAGCAATCACAGTGGTTGAAGTAAAACACCTAAAAATCTTGAAATTCATGAACAATGAGCCAAATATAACAAGATGAAATGTAACACAGACTCACAGGCAGCCTGTGAAGGTCTGAAAATTTATCTCTAGGAGTATAAAAGTATGGTAGGAGTAATATTAACTATTAGTCAGTAGTATGAACTAGTTGCCAAGGAATAAATCCTGCCTTTCTTTTATTGGATTCATGAATTCATTCAACAATCACCCAAGCACTGCACTAGGCATTAGGGCTGTAGTGATAACTAAGACGCAGACTTCATAGAATGATAAAACCTAAAATTAAGGGAGGAGAGAATCCCATTTTCCTCTTTGCTTGGTCATGCATACTGTAAAATATGAGTATCAGGCCATCATTCCATAGCTTTATAGGTAGACTGAAGTTTGGTCTGAGGAGAGTTGCCAGAATTGATATGAAACTGACAATAATCTGAATCAACTAACCTTTATTGAGTGGTTTCTCTGTGCTCTGTCCAGGGATAAGATATCCAAAGAAAAGAGAGGATGGCTTAGGATAGAATCTTGCCAAACACCAGTACTTAAAGGACAAGCAGAAGAGCAGAGTCTGAAAAAAGGCTGAGTGGGAGTGGCAGGAGAAATAGGAGAAAAACCTGGAGGCTAAAACTAGAATGCATTTCAGAGGGCAAAGACATATGATCTGGAGACTTGTCCCTGCTTTCAATCTCCTGTTCCACCTTTTCTAACTTACTCACTCTGACCCAATCACATGGGCTTCTGGTTGTTCTTCAAGTATACCACACTCCTTCCTAACTCCGGGTCATTGTCTTTGCTGTTCCCACTGATTGCATGCTCTTCCCCTGGGATCCATGAATGGTCCAGTCCCTCACCCTATTCAGATCTCAGCTCAGATGCCACCTCCTCAGAGAGGACTTCACTGTTCAGCTGAGCTAAAGTAATAACCTCCACCCTCTGCCCTCAGAATTTGTCACTAACCTCCTGACATTTTGTAAATGTACTTGCTCCTCTTTTGTTATCCCTGGCCCCATGCACACGCAGTGGCTTGGAAAGAGCAGTGATTCCACCTGCCTCTTTCACAGATGTATCCACATGGCATAGTACCATGTCTGGTACATTGTAAGTGCTTAGTCACATATTTGGTGAAAGAATTAAGTAAAATTGGCCAGGCATGGTGGCTCACACCTGCAATCCCAGCACTTTGGGGGGCTGAGGTGGGCGGATCACTTGGGGTCAGGAGTTCAAGACCAGCCTGACCAACATGTTGAAACCCCATCTCTACTAAAATACAAAAATTAGCCAGGTGTGCTGGCAGTCACCTGTAATCCCAGCTACTCGACAGACTGAGGCAGGAGAATTGCTTGAACCCAGGAGGCGGAGGTTGCAGTGAGCCGAGATCATGCCACTGCACTCCAGCCTGGGCGACAGAACGAGACTCTTTCTCTCAAAAAAACAAACAAACAAAAACAAACTAAAATCAAGATGCCAAGAAGGACTTCAGTGATCTTGGTGGAGAGATTTCAGTGAGGTGACAGAAAGTTACATATATAAAGAATGATAGATTATACAAGGTCTGAGAAAGCAGGAGAAGATGAGACCCACAACACTAATGGTGAGAGAAAGAGTAAGGCTGCAGGTAAGCTCCTGGGTAGGGGGTAAAGAAGTTGCAAGAGCTCTCATCTCATGATTTCAATTTTATTTTTAAAATAGTACTAAGAATCTGTCAGCTGAGATGAAGTAGGGCAAGTGGCGGGATTATGGGCTTGAGGAAAGTGGAGGTCTGAAATAGCCAATGTGAAAAAAGAGCAGAGCTGGGTAGAGAGAGAAATGTGATGTCCAGCAAGAAGGGACAAGTTTAGAAACTGCAAATTCAGAGTGGCACAGGCCATGTGCTTGTGTGCGTCCCTCCAGTAACACTCAGTGGCCTAGAAGAAGGAAAGGCAGGCAGCTGAGTGGATCTAAGGCTGGGTTGCAAGTTGCATTCAGTCAAAGGGCAGTGAGCATGAGAGTTAAGGACACTGGGAGGAGAGTGGTGGAGTAAAGTGCCATGGAATCAAGTGAGATGGGAAGAAAGGGAAGCTAAGGGAGCTCCTAGATGAGGTCATGGAAAGCAGACATGAGTTTGGCCTAGATGGGGTCAAAGAAGAGTGGCATACCAGTCTGCAACTATCAACCAGTTGAAAGGGCAGAAATTATCAATCCTGCAAAGGAAATAAGCAATGGAAGTGAGGGAGAGCAAAAGGATGTCTTCAAAAACTAACAAAATTACCTGGAAAGACTGTATTTGACATATATTCTATATGGACTCAAAGCCATTATAAAATTCTATAAATAGAAATTACACACAGATTTGACCCATGTAAAAAATGCTAAGAATCATAACAGTAGTGAAAATTCATTAAAAAGATAAAAACTGTTTTGTTTTGTTTCGTTTTTGGAAGGATATCCGTTTCTAGAGATAGATGCTCAAGGAAGATAGGGAGGTTATGAGGAGAGGAGGGATTTGAGAAGCAGGGTGATGCGTACAGAGTGTCAGATGTTGCTCAGCGATGCCCAGAGACAGACAGGAGGTGAGGAAGGAACCAGATGGGTGGACACAGGGGCTTCTTCCCCACTGCAGCCAGAGCAAGTCTACGTTTATTTAATGTCATTGGACTTCCACTTAATATTGTGTTTGGGTAGTGTTTTTGTATAAAGAAATAAATATCAAACACCATTTGACCAGGTGACTTTTAAGGTTCTTTCCAAGTCAGGGAGTCTCTCTCTCTTTTTTTTTTTTAATGAATTGATGTGAACATTAGCTATTTGTTAAATCAATTTTTTTTATTTTAGAAGATTTTAAAATTTACAAAAAAGTTGTGGCCAGGTTCAGTGACTCACACCTGTAATCCCAGCACTTTGGGAGGCTGAGGCGGGCAGATCACTTGAGGCCAGGAGTTCGAGACCAGCTTGGCCAACATGGTGAAAGCCTGTCTCTACTAAAAATGTGAAAACATTAGCCAGGCACTGTGGCATACACCTATAATCCCAGTAATCACAGCTACTCAGGAGGCAGAGGCACGAGAATCGCTTGAACCCAGGAGGCAGAGGTTGCAGTGAGCCCAGATCACACCACTGCACTCCAGCCTGGATAACAGAGTAAGATTCTGTCTCCCCACCCCCCCAAGAAAAAAGTTGTGAATACACAGAGCTCTTATAGACTCCACACCCAGTTTCTTCTATTGTTAACATCTCACGTTACTATGGTGCATTTGTTGAAATCATTATACCAACAATCAATATTAATACATAATTACTAATTAAACTCCATTCTTCATCCAGGTTTCCTTAACGTTTACCTAATTTCCTATTTCCATTCCAGGATTCCATCCAGGACGCTGTATTACATTTCTCATCTTATCTCCTTAGGCTCCTCTTGGCTGACAGTTTCTTAGACTTTCCTTATTTTTGATGACTTGGACAGTTTTGAAGAGTACTGATCAGGTATCTTACAAAAGGTTCTTCAGTTGGGATTTTTTTTTTTTTTTTTTTTTTTTGAGATGGACTCTGGCTCAGTCACCGAGGCTGGAGTGCAGTGGCTCGATCATGGCTCACTGCAAGCTCTGCCTACCAGGATCTCGCCATTCTCCTACCTCAGCCTCCCGAGTAGCTGGGACTACAGGTGCCCACCACCAGGCCTGGCTAATTTTTTGTATTTTTAGTAAAGACGGGGTTTCACCATGTTAGCCAGGATGGTCTCGATGCCCTGACCTTGTGATCCGCCTGCCTCGGCCTCGGCCTCCCAAAGTGCTGGGATTACAGGCATGAGCCACCATGCCCGGCCGGGATTTTTTTTACTGTTGTTTTTCTCATGATTAGACTGTAGCAGTGGGTTTTGGGGAGGAAGATCACAGAGATGATGTGCCATTGTCAGCACATCATCTCAGGAGTATGTACTACTATAATATCAATGTGACTCATCATTGATGTTGACCTTGATCACCGGACTGAGTGTCTTAGTCTGTTCGAGATGCTATAACAAAATACCTGAACCTGGATAGCTTTTCAACAATAGAAATCTATTTCTCACAGTTCCGGAGGCCAGGAAGTCCAAGATCAGGGTGCCAGCATGGCTGGGTTCTAGCAGGGCCCTCTTCCAGGTTGCAGACTGATGACTTCTCACTGTCCTCACACAGCAGAAGGGGCAAAAAAGCTCCCTCTGATCTCTTCTTTGTTTGTTTGTTTGTTTGGGACAGGGTCTCACTGTCACTCTGTTGCCGAGGCTGGAGTAGGGCAGTGGTGCAATCTCAGCTCACTGCAGCTTCAACCTCCCTGGCTCAAGTGATCCTGCCACCTCAGCCTCTCGAGTAGCTGGGACTACAGGTATGTGCCACCATGCCAGGCTAATTTTTGTACTTTTTTGTAGAGACGGGGTCTTGCCATGTTGCCCAGGCTGGTCTCAAACTCTGGACTCAAGTGATCTGCCTGCCTCAGCTTCCCAAAGTGCTGGGATTACAGGTGTGAGCCACCGCACCCAGCCCCTCTGACCTCTTCTTATAAGGGAATTAATCCCATTCATGCGGGCTCCTTCTTATGACCTAATCACCTTTGAAAGGCCCCACCTCTTAATACTACCACATAAGGGATTAGGTTTCAATATGAATTTTGGGGTTCATATTGGGGGATACCAACATTTAAATCAGCACCAAGGTAGTGTTTGCCAGTTTTCTCCACTATAAAGTTACTATTTTTCCCCCTTTCCATACTAACCATAGCTTTTTTTTTTTTTTTTTTTTTTGAGGAGGAGGAGTCTCGCTTTTGTCGCCTAGGCTGGGGTGCAATGGTGCAATCTCGGCTCACCGCAACCTCTGCCTCCCGGGTTCAAGCGATTCTCCTGCCTCAGCCTCCCAAGTAGCTGGGATTACAGGCACCCACCACCACACCCGGCTAATTTTTTTGTATTTTTAGTAGAGACAGGGTTTCTCCATGTTGGCCAGGCTGGTCTTGAACTCCTGACCTCAGACGATCCACCTGCCTCGGCCTCCCAAAGTGCTGGGATTACAGGCGTGAGCCACCACACCTGGCCAACTATAGCTATTTTTAAATAATCCTATATAATCTGTATTTGTGGGCCTGGTTATTTGAAAGAAAAAACGTTGCACATTCCTAGGCCAAACAGGCTACTTATGGAGCGGGGCGGGTGGGGGCGGAAGGGCAGGGGCAGGCTGATGCTTGTTTCTATGCACACTGAGGGCCAGGAAACAAAACCCTGAGATGTCTGGAAATGCTGGAGCCGGAATCCAAGAAGTGAAGGAACTTGTTGGCATCCCTTGCTTTGTGGAACCATAAGCACAGAAAAGAGGCTGGGGGTGGGTGCTTTGTCCTTTGAGAAGCCCTGCAAACCCACTCACCTGGCACAAGAGCCCACTCTGCCTACAGTGACCATCTTTTATTTGCCAGCCAAAGAACACTGCCTCAGTGACTTTGGGGAGTTTTTTTTCCTCCATTCCTTCTAAATACAGTCTGGCTGTGATGATAAACACTGGGCCTCATGTACATGTGTGTAGGCCTGTGTGTCAGCAAACACGCTGCCTTTCTGGAGTGTGTGGCATCCACTGTGAGCCGTGACTCCAGGAGAAGCCTGTGCCAAATTAGTCCTTTTCTGAAAAATCTTCCTAGGGATACTTCACATCCAGAGCCATTAGTCATGAAGCCAGACAATACTTCTTAAAATGCCAGCATCTTGATATTCAACAGCTTTGCACTCCCTGACTTGGTAGGCCCAGAGACTGCTTCTAGCTGCTTCTACCTTTCACATCCCATCTCCTTTCTGAAAATAATCTAAACTAAAAATCATCTCTGCCAAAAGACCCTCTAAGCACTTAAACAGCTACAATCATGGTCCAACAGACACCCAGCAAACACACGGTGAAGTGGTTCCATGCTCATGAAATGGACTAGGCATTCCTTGCTGTTTCCCTCACACAAACTGAAGACAGAGGCTGATGTCACCTTCCTCCACTTATGGACAAGCCCAGCAGGAGTGAAGGATTTGCTAAATATTTCACAGCCAAGGAAAGGGCTTCATCTGCTGAGCATGCTCTGTCTAGCTGCTGCTACTGCCAATGCACCGTGGCCAGTGGTGACTGGGAAACTTTCTGTTTTTTAAGGCAGAAGTATAGTGTGAGGCTGGGCATGGTGGCTCATGCCTGTAATCCCAGCACTTTGCGAGGCTGAGGCGGGCGGATCACCTGAGGTCAGGAGTTTGAGACCAGCCTGGCCAACATGGTGAAACCCTGTCTCTACTAAAAATACAAAAAAAAAAAAAAAAAATAGCTGGACGTGCTGGCGGGTGCCTCTAATTCCAGCTACTTGGGAGGGTAAGGCAGGAGAATAGCTTGAATCTGGGAGGTTGCAATGAGCCGAGATCATGCCATTGCACTTCAGCCTGGGTGACAGAGTGAGACTCCATCGCAAAAAAAAAAAAAAAAAAAAAAAAAAGTATATTGTGAGTAACATTCAAAGTGAAATTCTAAGAATCTGGGGATGGAAGAGATTGAGTGCCTTGAAAGCAGAAAGAGAAGGACACTCCTTGAGGAGGTCTTCCTGGATTCTCTCAAGGGGCCTCCTGTTCAGAATGCTGGAAGCCACCCCTACAAATGAGCCCCTAAATCTTTAGAAATAGTGGAGAAAATGTGGCAGAGGACAGGCAGATATGGAAGAGAAAAATATGTATGTAAAACCTAATTTAATCTTCATAAGAGCCCTATAAAGTTGATATTAGAATCTCACTTGACAGATGGGAAAACTTATATGTGGAGAGAGGTTTAATAACCTGCTCAAGGCTCACATCTAAGTAAAAAACTAGAATTCCAACTCAAATCTGTCAAACTTCCAAGCCTGTAGATATGATGTTCTGTTATTCTAGGGCATCTGCCTGACAGAAGTGGACAGAGAAGTGAGAAAGTATTTTCCCATCCCTCCTTTGGCCACTTCACAAAGCATAATTTTGAGGCCTGGGAAGGGAACAATAGAAGCGTATGCAGAGGAAGCATCATTACACACGCACACAGACACACAGTGACACAGGGAAGGACCTCCGATCTCCAGCAACCAATGGGACTCATCCCATGACCACAGTAAAGGGTTCTTGGGTTAAAGTTGTAATTCAGTTCCACAAACAACAATCTATGAGGATGGATATGCCATGGTCCCTGCCTTCAAGAAGCTTTGCAATACTAAGGGGGAGAAGAGGGGTATAAAGAACCAACCCCAACCACACTACAAGGCAGAAGGGGAGTGCAGTGGGATAGGTGACTCTCCAGGCTTGTGGGGCTGGGGAGGGCCTCCAAGTGAGTAGCAATTGACTTGAGACCTAGAGCATAAATATGTTCATGGGCAGTGGACAGGAAAGTTATTCCAGGATGAAAGGAAAGAAAGAACAAAGGTATGAAGGAAGAGGAGTCAAGAAAGAAGTGAGGAGGCTGGAAATGATGTTAAAGAATTTAAACACCTGGTAGGCACCAGGAAACTAGTGACAGGTTTGAGAGGAGTGACGAGAATGGCATGGTCAGATCTGCTTAAGAACAATGAGGGTGATTGATTAGGAGGGGAGGCAGTGATCAAGGTAGAGTTAAGGAAAGCTTGAGCTCAGCAAGGTCTGAGTGAGGAAAACTGCAGAGACAAAATGGTCAGAATGCAGTCGTTGATTGGATTGGGGGAAGGAAAATGTAAAGATGAAGCTATCTTAGGTTTCTCTCCCACAGTACCAGAAGAATTGGCATAATATAAACTGAGCTGAGTATCACAAGCAAGTGGAGAGCCTTTTGGAGAATGAAGAGAAGATAATTCCAGGTCAGATAAGCTGAATTTGAGGTGCCACTAAGTTAATCATGTGACAGTTTTCACTGAACTACTGGAAATATAAGCTAGAGTAGGGTTCTGCAAATTATGACCCGTGGGATGTGTGTTTTTGTAAACAAAGTTTTATTGAAATAGAGCCACACCTATTAATTGATATATTATTTATAGTTTCTTTTGCTTTACAGTGGCAGAGGTGAGTAGTTGTGATGGAGACCATATGATCTGCAAGCCAAAGATATTGACTATCAGGTCCTTTAAGAAAAAGTTTTCTGACCCATAATCTAGAGTCCAAAGAAAGAGGTCACAAATGTCTATGTGGGGAGGATATAGTTGAGAAGCAGGCTAAGAGAGTTACCTTGGAGGAATAAATTTTAAATCTATTCTTCATTCAAGTAGTATTTGCTAACACTTTATATCAAGCACTGGGACACTGGGTTCAGTAGTGAGAATAAAACAATAAACAGAACAGATAAAACCCCTGCTCTCCTGAATGTTACAGAAGGAGCAACAGGAAGAAACAGTCAAATAAATAACCAATTACTAGCAACATCTACACTTGTGTGCAAGAAAGAAAACGTAAGTGACTGGAGGGTTTAGGGGAAGGGGGTTACCTGGGCAGGAACACTGAGAACCAAGAAAATACAGTAGCACAAAGACCAAGGAGGAAGTGTATTTCAAGAAGAAAGACATAATTGGGAATGTCAAATGCTGTGAAGCAGGATGAGGTCTAGAAATAGGCCATTGGATTTGGCATTTGGGAAATTAATTAGAGACTGCTGAGATCATTTTTGGCACAATGGTAGAAAACAAACAAATCTGCAGGGTGTTGAGAAGTCAAAAGGTGGCAAGACACTTAGGGCAATATGTGTATGCTGATTTTTAAAGATGAATGGATGGGCCAGGCGCAGTGGCTCATGCCTGTAATCTCAGCACTTTGGGAGGCCAAGGCAGGTGGATCACTTGAGGTCAGGAGTTCAAGACCAGCCTGGCCAACATGGTGAAACCCCATCTCTACTAAAAACACAAAAATTAGCTGGGCGTGGTGGTGCATGCCTGTAATCCCAACCATTCAGGAGGCTGAGGCAAGAGAATCACTTGAACCCGGGAGGTGGAGGTTGCACTGAGCCGAGATTGCATCACTGCACGCCAGCCTGGGCAACAGAGCAAGACTCCATCCCAAAAGAAATGAATAAATAAAAATAAAAATAAAGATGGGTGGATAGATGCATTAATGGACAAATAGACAGAAATACATATATATATATATACACACACATATATATACATATATATATACGTGTATATATATATATATATGTATACGTATATATATATATATATATATTCATGAAGGGAACAATAGCCAAAATATAGAAGCTAGAGAAGAATTTAGGTTGGGAGAGAGGTTTCTTTGTTAACATCAGGGAGATGTGTATTTAAGAAATAAAAAGGAAAGACCCACTAGAGAGCAAAAGATTAATAATGTAGGAAAGAAGAAGGAATTCATGAAGCAAAGTATAAGAGAAAATAAGTAGGTGTGACCGACAGCCCAGGTGGTGGATATGAGAAAAAATAGCCAGTATTTATTGAACACTTAACATGAATGAACCACTATACTGGGAGATGAAGATACTGACACAGATAAAGATACATAGTCTTTAATTCTTATATCAACCTTGCAAGGAGTTTAACATTACCAGCATTTTACAGATGAGGAAACTGGAACTTGCAAGGTTAGTAACTAGCCCAAGGCTCACATTCAGTAAGTGGCTGAGCTAAAATTTCAAGCTAATATGATTCGGCTCTATAGCCCATGTACTTGCCATTTAGTCAAGATGCCACACATTGGAAACAAGGTTCTTCCCTACCACAGGGAGAAAGAAGCAGAATAGGTGAAATGAGAAAGAGAGAGAGAGAGCAAGACTCTGAAGTAGGAAACACTCTTTAAGTTCAAGTCCAGGTCAGCTCCAGTTGATGCCTGAGTGTTCTCACAGTAAGATGTTACCTGACCTACCATTACACATTCAACTCTGGATCCACTCTCCATGTGTAGAGTAGATCCCCCCATCTTGCTCCACAGCCCCACAGCCCCATCTTGCTCTGTGACCCAGGAGGCTGGCCCTTCTGAGAAGTGTAACCAGTTCTCTTGCCTACTGGCTTCTGGTTGGGGCCTGCCAGGGGAGGTACTGGCTGGATACAGGAGGGCAGGAGGAGAATTGGGACAGGGGTTTGTCCCTCAGCTTCTCCCTTGCTACTTCCCTGTGGATTGACTGCATCTCTGCACCCAAGGCCACAGCTCAGGTCAGGTGACCTCTCTTGCCTCATTTATCCTTTGCTCCATTTATCCTTTGCTGATATCTCTTAACTTTACCCACACCTTTAAAGAGAGTCCCTTTCTTAAACTCCCCCCATTACCCTATCCGAGTGTGCCATCTGCATCCTGCCAAGTCCTGACAAGCCACATGATCACCTATATTCCTGGATGCTTTTTCATAAATGCATAACATAGTCACCCACATTCATCCACTTTCCCACACACTTAAATATCACACCCCTATATGCAAATCAAGCAACTGCAAGGTCTTCAGAATGGAAACACTGAGGCAGTTTTCACAATATAAGAGAGTTCTAAGCTGAACCTGAGAGTTCAATGCCAGTTTAAACCTCAGAGCCAAAATAATTTAAAAATCAATGATGCTTAATTATGGAACTTAGTGTTCTCAACTCCTCTGAAATCCCCTAAAAAACACAAGCTCTGGATTTGACTGGCCTAGGTGCAGAAGTGGAGAGAAGTGCACCAGATCTAAAGCCACAATCAGGCTCAGGTTCAAAGCTCTTCCCAGCTCTGGTCTTGAAAGGGAGGCCACCCAATCCTTCTGTTATGATTCACACTCTGTGATTAGGAACCTAATTTAAAATATTAATTTATTTTTCAAAAAGATAATGAATGAAATCAGTATCCTCAGAACTGCTGCTTCCTTGAACTCCCTTCCCCCCAATCCCCAGAAAAATCCCCTAGCTTTTCTACTGATATCATTCATTTATTCTGGGAAGATGAAACCACCTCAGTTTCACTTTTAATGTGTAGTTTCTTTCTCAGGCTCTAAGCTGCAGGAGTAGGCACTTGCTGGTCAGAGGAGGCCTCCTTTGCCCAGTACAGCACTTTCCACAGTGTGAGTGAACAGAGCAGTGGGTGCTGCCACTAACACCCCACTCCAAGCCTCCGGTCCTAGCTGGGTGACTTCGGGCTAGTCGCTACCTCACTCTTGCTGTCTGAGCCCCTGTTTACTTCATTTGTAAGGTAACAGGTCTACAACAAATCAGTAGTTTGCAATTTTTTCAAGTATGGGGTTAATTTTTATCATTTAAAAAAATAGCATAGTTCGAAGAGATGGTGACCATGTTGATGTATTTGGTCCCCAGGCAGCATTCAGTGCACACATGGCCTCTTAGAGCCTTTGCTGTAACTCTGCAGTCCTCCAGGAACCTTCAACCTATATATTAGAACCTCCAGACTCTGAATCCCTTCCAGTTCCAGCATGTTAATTTGCTTATATGCATGCCTAAGACCTGCCATTCATATAAAGACCGGGCGTACAAGAATCTCAACCAGAGATGGGAAGGCCTTCCGGTGATTATCACAGCCATGCCTTTGCCTCCAGAAGGCCTTTCCATCTCTGTCTAATAAGAGGAAGACAATGCTGGTGATTTGGGACCCAGCTCTCCTAACCAGGACTTGTCTCTTGACGCGATAGGGAGAACTGGATTGCCATTAAGCACTTCCCTTTTCCTGGGAAACACACCAGATTTCAGGTTTTCTGCAGATGCCAAACAACCCACCCAGCAGCAGCCTCCTCCTAGAGCCTGGACTCTCAGGGCCATCGTCACCACCATCTGTTCAATCCTAAGACAAAGTTCTGGGGGCTTCTGAAGCATCTTATAGAGACAGACCCAAGAGCTGACCCAGGAAGAGTTGGAGAAGGAGTTGGCGGAGGAGTGAGGGAGACACTCCCAGAGCCCCTCAGAAATGAGCAAAGCTTGTGTATCTCACCTCCGTTCAAGAATCCCCTACCTCTGATCGGGGGTTTCCATGGAAACCTTATGAGTTCTATCTATAGGAAGAGAAAAAAACATGAAAAATAAGAAGCAATCTGAGGTATGTGTGAATTAGCTCCAAGGAAGGCAGGTAGAGAAGAAGGGAGTGGGAGCTCATATGGGAAGAAACAGAGGTGGTCATTATCCTGATACATAAAAAAACCAAACTGTCTCCAGTCCCAGAATGAGGAGGGAGATGGGGTGGACAGGCAGACATGAGGCTCTGGGGGTGCACTAGCATGTGTAAGCAACTACGTGGACAAAAGGGGACCAAAAATCACCATCTGAAAGGATCTCAGGCCAAGAGATCCAGAGGAGGAAAGACACAGGACAGGAGGCAGAGAGCAGAGCTGCTGGCCATGTTGAAACGGCGGTGGGCAGCAGCCTCCTATTCTCTTTATCACCTTACACCAACTACAAAGGGTCCATCCATCTATCACCCATATTTACAGGTTTGAACACCTCAAAACTCAAGCCTTAATGAAAGTCATAATAAAGTCCTAATAAAAGTCATAATAAAGTCTCTGGAGATGTCTAGTCTATTTTTGTCTTATAAAACTGCAACCTTTTGGGTCACTTGCAAGGAAGGACTCTGCTAAACTCTTTTTCCTCTAATCTTGATTTCAGATGAAGTTTGAATGAGAACTGAGTATCTGAGTTTTAAATGACATACAACTTGCTTTTTAAAAATAGACGATGAGGATCAAAGACCTAAATGTAAGAGCTAAAACTGTAAAACTCTCAGAAGCGTTGGCATAAATCTTTGTAACCTTGGATTAGGCAATGGTTTCTTAGCTATGACACCAAAAGGACAAGCAATAAAAGGTGAGTGAACTGGATATCATCGAAATTAGAATGTTTCGTGTTTCAAGGGATACCATCAATAAATGAAAAGACAACTTGATGAATTGGAGAAAAGTTTTGCAAATCATATATTTGATAAGAGACTTGTGTCTAGAATAGATAAAAAACTATAACTCAGTAACAAAATAACAATTTTTTTAAAGCTGGGGAAAGGACCTAAATAAATATTTCTCAAAACAATAGATACAAATGGTCAATAAGTACATTTAAAAATACTGAACATCATTAGCCATCAGGGAAATACAAATCAAAACCACAATTAGATAGCACTTCATGGCCACTAGGATGGTTGTAATGTAAAAGACAGATGATAACAAGTGCTGGCGAGGAGATGGAGAAGTTGGAACCCGCATGTATATGCAATATACTTACACTGAATGTAAAATAGTGCAGTCCTTTGGATGATAGTCTGGCGGCCACTCAAAGTGTTTAACATACAGTTACTACATGACCCAGTAATTTCACTTCCAGGTGTATATCCCATAGAAATGAAAACATGTCCACACAAAAATGTGTGCATTAATATTCATAGGAGCATTACTTATAATAGCTGAAAAGTAAAAACAACCCAAATGTCTATGAGCCGATGGCTGGATAAATAAAATGTGATATTAACCATACAATGAAATATTATTCAGTAATAAACAAGAATGCAGTGATGATAAATGCTAAAACATGGATGAACTTTGTAAACATTAAGTGAAAAAACACAGAAGGGCAGAATTAAAGCCAGAAGATAGAAGTTTTTATTTTTTAAGATATCTCAACAAAAAGCAGTGTCTCTCTTCACAGCCTGAGCTTGCCCTACAATCCAATGGCCTGCCTTGTTGGGTAGGCATCACCCTTCAACGAAAGCGTTCAGACTGAAAGCCTTCCTGGGATGTTGCAGGTGCAATTTAAATAATTAGATGAGGTTGGACCACATGTCTTATCGGGTCCCTTTCAAATCAGAGAGACTGTGAATCTGTGGTTCTTTTCTTCTCTCCCTTCTAACCTATACTTCCTGCTGCAGTAAGTGAGAATTTGGGAGACATTCCTAAGGTATAACTCATTATTTTTACCTCATTCCATCCCTCTATAACTTTAAATCATGCTTTAACTTTAACTTCTTCCTTATCTCCATCTTCCCTTGTTCCTCTTTAGACTGACACTGTACAACTCCACATGCCCTGCCAACTCCCATCAAAACTGGGGTATGCAAGAAGCCTCAAAAAAGAAAAGGATAAAAAGAGAAGACTGAACACAGGTGGCCTGTCACACCTGTTACATTTAGATGTTAAATCCTATTGCTCTTGTGCATGAGAAGAGTCTAAGCAAAACAATAATTTAAATATTAATGAAAATAAAATAAATACTGTTGCTTACTTGGTCTGGGATACATGCAGATGTTCACTGAACTGGCTGAACCAGATTCACACGAACTACCCTCAGAGGGGCCTACATATGCTGTAATCTTTCTGCATAACACTCAACCCTTGTAACATATTCTGTTTTCCCTGCTTCATTGGTTTTTCAAAGGCCAAACCATCTCCGCTATATCCTTGGGGAGGTGCTCAATAAACAGTAATCAAATAATAGTAATCAAAGAATTTCTCCTACCATTTCCCCATACATTCCAGACTGCTTGAGATTATACTCATGAAAGTCCTGCTTTAAACTAAGCAAAAGACAACCTGATGAATTGGAGAAAAGTTTTGCAAATCATATATTTGATAAAGGCTTAGACAGTGCACAGGACTTGAGAACTAGTAGGAATGTTAGAAAACGCCTAGCACAACCCTTCCATTTGACAGACTGAGGACCAGAGTGATGAAATATTCAGCTAGGGAGTAGCAGAGCTGGGAATTTAAACTAGTTGTTCTGGTTTCTGGGAGACAGATTGCCACAGGCAGTAAAAAAAAAACGCAGGCTTTGAAGTCAGGTGAACCTGGGTGCCAATGCAGGTCTTCCTCTTCCTAATTCCACGATCTTGGCCGGTTAATCAATGTCTTCAAGCCTCAGCATCTTCAGAAGTAAGATAGCACCTTCGACTATCTGCCTGGTGCAGAGAAAATGCTTAATAAACAGTAGCTTTGATAACCATTACCAAGTCCAGTGTTCTGACCACTACAACACATAGGTCCTTGGCTTTGTACCTGTGGACACAGAAACATATCTATGCTAACAAGGAAAAAAGGACAGAGTGTGCTGAGCACCTTTCCATACTCAGTCTAAAACACAAAGGAGCCACACAGAAGGTGGCAGAGCCACTGCCATGCACACACATGACCACTTTTCAGCTGGAAGCGCATGGTGGTAGAAGGCGATCCATTTCATTTGAGTTGGAGATATTTCTCAAGTCTTTTCTTTAGATGGCTAACCTTTCTCCTCAAGTTCCTAGTTCAGGGTCTTCCATTGGGAGAATAACAAATGGAGAGCCACTGGATCTTCTAAGTGTATATTATCTTCCAGCTCTTCTGAATGTTACTTGCAGGAAGAGGTCAGGGAGCACGTCTAGTTCGGAGATTTGTCATCTTGGGTGCTCAATAAAAGCAAGCAACAGATAAACAGAGCAGGACAATGAGCCACCCTTTCCCTTCCAGCCGGCCTCCTTGTCTCCTCATCTGCTGCTTTGATATTCACCAGGCCTGGCGCTGGCTTCCTGTGCATCACAGACCCCTTCTCTTCCTTGGTGATGTTACTATTGAATTATACTCTGGCGACTGCTCAACTCTGTTCCTCCTAGGGAACTTTCCTATTTCCTGCACCCACCATGCATCTTGCTGTCTTTGCTCTGATGCTTTATCCACCCAGAACATCTCATCAAACATGAGGATGATCATTAAGTTCACACGAGTGAGATAAATTCCTGAATTAATTTGGTTGCTGATGTTTTTAAGCATTTCTCTTTGGATTTTTATACCAGCTATCATCTCAGTGCCAGGTGTACAGATAAGAAAGAGGAGATGCTCCCGGGATAAATCAATCTAAAGGAAATGCAATAATATTGTCTTATTGGACCTATTTTTCAGACTGTCAGAAGAATTCAGAAGCTGAGCAGAGGAATGTTTAAAGGGAGGTGTAATTTGTTTGTCAAAGTCAATACTTGTGTTCTTTTAGAGTAGTTCTTGGAGATTATTCAAGCAGGCGAAAACGGATGGGAGAGAGAAGGATACTGCTGATTAATACACGTGGAACTCTGTGTACTTTTTATGGGTTTAAGATTGGTAGAACTGAACCACAGAACTAATTTCGCACCTGTTACTTTAGTTAACTAGCAGTTACTGAGGTTTCCAAAAGCCCATGGCAATTCTGAACGCAGCAACTACTTGGATCACAGAGTGGGCAAGAACAGCAACCCAGACAACCACTGTGGGAGGAAAAATTCAAATTCCAAGGACTTAGCCCCAGTTCCCCCACATCCCTTATCTGAGAACATCCCTGTTCCTTGACCAGATGCCGGACAAAGGGGCAAGATTTGGGCAATTAAAAGCAAAAGAGGGGCCAGGCACGGTGGCTCAGGCCTGTAATCCCAGCACTTTGGGAGGCCAAGGTGGGTGGATCATGAGGTCAGGAGATCGAGACCATCCTGGCTAATATGGTGAAATCCCGTCTTTACTAAAAATACAAAAAATTAACCGGGCGTGGTGGCGGACGCCTGTAGTCCCAGCTACTCTGGAGGCTGAGGCAGGAGAATGGCGTGAACCTGGGAGGCGGAGCCTGCAGTGAGCCAAGATCGCGCCACTGCACTCCAGCGTGGGCAACAGAGTGAGACTCTATCTCAAAAAAAAAAAAAGAAAGAATCATGCCCATGTTCACAGATGAGAGACTGGAGACTGTCTTTGCACTTAAGCTGGAACTCCTTAGGGACAGACAGAACTAGAGTGATATTTATCTTGCTCCTGCCTATCAGGATTTCAATTCTCAAGTCTCTTGAATGTATGCTAAGATAGTTCCGATTGTCTGTATCAGAATTCAAAAGCCATACCTTAAAAGTAGGATGCCTGAAAACCTTCACTGACCCCATCTCCATTAAAATAGAGAACATTCAAAACAATTTATATTAACAACGAAGAAGAGGCAGTACACCTGGTTCTTGTGAACACTATGCATCAATGTTCATTTACTCAACACATTTTCATGAGTTCTAACTGTAAATAAAGCAGGATGCAAAATTGTACATACCATCTGATTAGAAGCATGTAAAAAAGGCATTATTTCCATGCTAAAAACTAGAGAAGATTAGAAACCTTAGTTATATTAAGAAGGTAGTACTATGGGTGATTGCCCATTTCTTTTAAACATTTTTGTAACACTGCTATATTACTTTGATTTTTTTTTCAAGTTTAGAAATAAATCAGTAAGATTGATATGCCAAAGCTGGTCTCTTTCCTTCTGACATATTGGCCAGGGAAGAAAGGGCAGAGCCAGAACATACTCCAGCAAGTGTGTGTAACTGTGAAGTTAAGAGAAGAGGCTGCTGACCAAATGCCAATTCCCAACATGTTTGCATGAGGCAGGCCAGCCAGACAACTCTGGAAAAAAAAAATCTACCTTTTCACCCTTCTCTCTCATTCTTCCCCCAGAAACAACTTTAGATAGCAGGCACTCAGTAAATATCTGACAGCCAAATAGATGTGTACACAAAAACTTCTTTCCTGGATAACTGACTCTTCATCTACCCCATTCCCATCATTCTCCAGCCTTCAACAACATGACATGCCTTGTACTTCCTCATCCTTAGGATTTGTTCACATCACCTCCCTGGTGTGAAATTTCTTATTTCTTTTCCATCTATATAAACCTTGCCCACTGTTCAAGGCCCAGTGTGACTCTCACCTTCTCCAAACTTCCTCTTTATTCACATAATATTTACTATGCTCCACATACTTGGCATCTAGTACATTGTTAGTTATCTTTTAAATGACTTCTTGGCCAATAACATTTAAAGCCATTTGGGGATGGAAAGTAACATGCTTTTTTGTACCCCAACCCCATAAATCTAACATAGCATCTTACAAAGAGGAGATGCTGGATAAATAGTTTCTGATTTCTTTGCTTGCTTGTCTCTCTCTCTCTCTCTCTCTCTTTTTTAATAGAAACCAGATGTTGCTATGTTGCCCAGGCCGGTCTCAAACTCCTGGCCTCAAGGGATCCTTCTGCCTCAGCCTCCTGAGGTGTGAGCCACCACGCTGGTTGATTTATTTGTTTAATATAACATAGTTGTGTTAAAAGCTCAGGCTCTGAAATCAGACCTAGATTTGAACCCCAGATGTGCACACCAGTAAAAATAACCTTAAGAAGTCTTTTAGTCTCCCTAATTTCAGTTTCCTCCTCTCTAAATTGGGAAATTAATAATACTGACTTATTAGTGTTGTAAGTTAAGTGAGATCATGAAGATACTATCCTTAGCAAAATGTTTGGCACATAGTAAAAGTTTCAATAAAAGATTGTTAGTAAAAAAATAAATAAGTAAAAGATTGTTAGTGACGACGACGATAAGGATGGTAAAGATCATGTTACTTCCGATATACTAATAGATAGACCGGGATCAACGCCAGGGTCGAATGAACATGCTTTGTTGAAACTCTGTGACTACTTTGCTTTTTGTGACATTGGGGAAGACAAATGCCACCCTGCCCCTGCCTCATGGCAATGCAGCACCAGAGCCTTAGATTATGTTTTTAATACAGCTCATTCCTAGGATTGCTTCTCCCACACCTGTCATCTCATGACCCAAGCATTCAGCCCAGAGTGAAAGCTCATTAGCCCTACCCTGAAGTGAGCTAGAAATAAAAGCAGAGGGTCGCTGTCTATTGCTTTGCAATAATTTAACCAAATAGCAGACAAGTACACTAGGAGGCTGTTATCAAAATAAAACTCGAAGGCTATAATGCCTGTAGGGCCAGTGACCTCAAGGATGCCAAGGCTGTTTTTAACTTGCCCTTCCTGCATTAGACGTGAGTTAGGCTGCTCTCAGGCTTTTATTCCAAAGATAGTAAGTCTGTGGTTAAAAATCTCTGGACCTTAATGATACCCATGTTTGAGGGATGGCTCCTTGAAACTCTGCACTGTGGTTGCAGTTAAAAGTTCAACAGAGACAGTGGTCTATTATGAGAGAGGAAGGGGGCTATAAGCAGTGATGTTTATTTTGCATTAACATTTTTTGTCTTCAAGACTCAACAGTAAAATGGCCTACCTCGTAATACTAGGCTCAGTTTGACTGGGGCAGGGGAGAATAAAACAGACACAACACAAAAGTATTTGATGAGTGATTTAAGAACAGACAGAAACACTAATATAGACAACAGAGAAACAATCCACACTACAAACACATCATTTATAACATTTTGGAAGCAGTTAATAGCATTTGAACAGACCAGGAAAATAATCAAACCATAGGTACCATTAATATATTGAAACAGCTACCACATGTCACATTTCTCTACACGGCTAGCATGTCTGAGTAGCTACTCAGTAAAGCTATTAACACGGATGACTACATGGCTGTTAACTGATAGTTTATCCAGATGGGATTCTCCCTGGGGAAGGCAAAATTGGAGAGCCAAATAATCAGCAAATAGAAAACAATTCTCCAAAATTATTTAGCTCTAGCAAAGGAAGCCTATCTGATTTTGTTGAGGGTTTCACAAAATAATTTATTAACTCCTATTCTAGGGAGGCACAGGGTTAGCACTTTCTTAGAGGACTCTCTGAATTTTCTTACAGCAATTTAACTTGTTCCCACTCAATTTCTTGTTCAGAGTCAAATAACCTTCTCCCACCTAAGTATGTAAGACATACACCTTGGAGATTTCCTTCTTTCAAAGAATGTTTTATCCTCTTCCATATGCCTTTTCTGCAAAGTGACAAAAATCCCAGAGTTAGGGACATTTCGTTGGTCCCTGTTTCTGCATCAGTAAACATCGAATCTACCAAAATAACTGACAAGGTCCTGAGCGGTGACTTGGGAGAACTTCTACCTTTTCGGAAAGGGAACGCCAGAGTTATAATAGCACTGATTCAGTCTCCTTTTCTGGGCAGATCACAGAGAGTCTGTGCCATACCTTGGCAGATCGGAAGCCAGGTAACAGATGACATAATCTGATAGCATAGAAACCAGTGTCCATGCTGTCTAATCTCATCTACACCCCCGCGCCCTCCAGCTGTAAGACCAGGTAAACCTTACTGCTGCTCCACACAGTTCTAGCCTCTTTGTTGTACAAGAGACCAGTAAAATTTTAGAAAAAAAAAGCTCTCATTTATTATTATCATTATTTTATTTATTTATATATTTTTTTGAGGCAGAGTCTCACTCTGTGGCCCAGGCTGGATTGCAGTGGCGCGATCTCGGCTCGCCACAACGTCTGCCTCCTGGGCTTAAGCGATTCTCATGCCTCAGCCTCTTGAGCAGCTGGGATTACAGGCATCTGCCACCAAACCTGGCTAATTTTTGTATTTTGGGTAGAGACTGTTTTCGCCGTGTTGGCCAGGCTGGTCTTGATCTCCTGGCCTCAAGCGATCCACCCAACTCAGCCTTCCAAAGTGCTGGGATTACAGGCATGAGCACTGAACCCAGCTAGAGAGCTCTGCCTGTTAACAGAGAGTGACATATTATAAATAATCAGGAGATTAATTTTTATTTGCTATTCATATGCATATGATATTAAAATGTGTGGTGGTAAAACAAAATTTACCTGCTCGAATATTTTACCTTAAACACACACCCACCAGAAAATGAGGGAAGGAGGAGAAAGATTTGGTGGGTACTGATGAAAAACTTTACAAGATAATCTGCTTGTAAGGCCAATAGAGAACCAGAATACTTTACATGTTGCCACACAAGCTGTCCCCTAAATGAGAGCACTATTCCACACCACCACAGAGTCCCCTTATCCAGCAACTAGAGGGTGGGGCTCCTCCCCAGAGAGCTGCAGAGCATTAAATTCTGTATCAGGAGATGGGGGTGCTAGTCCCAAACCTACTCCCAGACAGTTTTCTGCACCTGGAGGAGTGATTTCCATTTTCTTGATCTCTTTTTCTTCATCTGTAGAAGTTTAAATGGGATGAATCTAGGTTCCTAAATGGCCAGGAACATATAAAGGTTAAGCCATAAAGGGCAACTGAGATCCTAATTTTTAGTATTTCTTATCTATAATTCACCATAAAACCAAGTAACAACTGAATCATTGGGACACTCTTAACAGATTGGTTTCTGTGTAATCATGTTTGACGTCTAAATTGAAGTGCTGGGTAATTACATTTAGTCTCCTACTGTAATAACAGTGGAAGAAATCAGAACCACCTGTAAGGCAGGATAACAGGTTGACAAAGAAAGGACATTTTGAAACCTTGCTTCAGTGCTCTGTAATCAAAGCAAACAAACAGGCAGATAAAACACAACAGAGATTTTTTTCCCCTGATTTTTAAAGCTCTTTTTGGGTGATGTCAGTTGTTCACAGATACCTAGAGACCTGTGTTCTTTTGGTATTTGTATGTAGAACAGAGACATACAGTTCCACCAAACTGCAGATGTTACAATGATCCAACACCTAGATACAGGGGGAGCTTGAGGCTGAGCCTGGGGTAAGGACAGAGAGTAAGGATAGACAAATCATGGAGAACTCTAACAGGACAAGCCAGAAAGGGCCAGAGAGGCAGGGCTCTCACCTGCTGGTGCTGTTCCCTGCATGACAGAAAGATCCTTTGTCTGCCTCAGCAGGTTTATCCTACGCCTGGCACCTGGTGACAACACTTGTAAAAAAGCATGTGGCTGTGTGGTGAACGAGCCCCACAGAATATGCAAGATTGGATGAAAATGCAAACCACGATATTAATTGGCTGGAATGGAGGTATGGGAAATGGCCTAGGAAATTCACTTCATGGGCCTAAAATTTCATGAAGTGAGAGATAGGAACTGTTCTCTGGAAGGGACAAATTTATTGTAAGGCATTGTGACATAATTCAACCTTTTAAAAAAAATTCTGTGGTTTAAACCTTCAAAAGTCCAAGGTAGAAAAGGCTCACAATTATAGGTTTTAGAAGCTTTTCAAAACACCTATTAGCTGGGCTCTTTGCCTGTACATAATCATAGACCTGTAGATAGGCCGTGAGAACTATCTGATTCCAGAGAGACCCACACCAACTAATCCAAGATGGTGAGGATGACCCAACCTGGATTTTCACAGCCTTTCTCAGTCACCCACTCAACAATTCAACAGCTCCATATTTTGTTTGTGCAAATAAGACCAGCATCAGTTTAAAGTAGGTGGTCACTGACATGCATCCTGCTGAAGCAACCTTTTCTCCAGTGCCAGCCTAGAATCTTAATATGCCTCTGAGCTCTGTCAAGATCTCAATCTCCAATCCATTCACATTTCTCATTCTATTCCTCCCTTAAATCTCTTCTTCTATCTCATCGTTCTCCCAGTTTCAGGCACCTTCTAGCTTTACTCCCCCCTGGGTCTCACCAGCATGCTCAGCGCCTTGTGATTCTGCCAACCTTCCCAAAACATCTACCCAAAGAGGACCCCAGCTCACTGCTCATGGAGTATGGTGCAGATTGAGATGATCATGCCACATAGAGCATGCTTTCCAACTCCAACAGAACACTGTATGGAAATCTTTTCCTTTGTCCCCAGTCAATAATTTTGACCCTTCAAAAATGTTTCCATTCTTTCTGAACTCCCACCTCACTCCCTATTTCACTCTCAGAAGATGACTTCACCTTCTCCTCAGAGAGGAAATAGAAGTTATCTCTTGATAACTCTTGAAGGCGGGTGCAGTGGCTCACACCTGTAATCCCAGCGCTTTCGGAGGCTGAGGTGGACGAATTGCTTGAGCTCAGGAGTTCAAGACCAGCCTGGGCAACATGAGACCCCCGTCTCTAGCAAAAATACAAAAACTTAGCCAGGTGTGGTGGCATGTGACAGTAGTCCCAGCTACTCGGGAGGCTGAGGTGGGATAATCACTTGAGCCTGGGAAGCAGAGACTACAGTGAGTTGAGATTGTACCACTGTACTCCAGCCTGGACGACAGAGTGAGACTCTGTCTCACAAAAAAAAAAAAAAGAGATACCTTCTTTTTTTTTTTAGATGCAGTCTCGCTCTGTCACCCAGGCTGGAGTGCAGTGGCACGATCTCGGCTCACTGCAACCCCCACCTCCTGGGTTCAAGCGATTCTCCCGCCTCAGCCTCCCAAGTAGCTGGGACTTACAGGAATGCATCACCATCCTCAGCTAATTTTTGAATTTTTAGTAGGGACAGGTTTTCACCATGTTGGCCAGGCTGGTCTCAAACTCCTAACATCAAGTGATCTGCCTGCCTCAGTCTCCCAATGTGCTAGAATCACAGGTGTGAGCCACCATGCCCCGCTGAGAAGCTATCTCTTGAAGTGACTGCCAGGGGTCCTTCACATCTGCACTTCTGAAAGCATGACTCATCTTTCTGTTTCCCCGTTTTCTCCAAGAAAGGGGCATTCCTTCTCTCCCCTTATAGTTTGTTTTTGTTTTGTTTTGTTTTTTTCTTTTTCCTTTTTTTGAGACAGGGTCTCACCATTGTCCAGGCTGAAGTGCCCAGGCTGGAGTGCAGTGGCGGGAACTTGGCTCATTGCAACCTCAGCCTCCCAGGCTCAAGGGATCATCCCACCTCAGCCTCCTGAGTAGCTGGGAACACTGGCGCGCACCAGCACACCCAGCTAATTTTTGCATTTTTAGTAGAGACGGGGTTTCGCCATGTTGCCCAGGCTGGTCACAAACTCCTGGCCTCAAGCAATCCACCCACTTCAGTCAACCAAATTGCTGGGATGGCAGGCACGAGCCACTGTGCCTGGCCACACTTTATAGGGTTTTAATGAAAATTAAATGAATTGCTAAATGTAAAATACCTAGCCCCATTGCTTGGCAGACCATGAATATCGGTTCGCTTTCATTCTTCCCTCTACAAATTTAATCCCTCAGTTTCCTTTGTTTATTTGTTCTTATTTTTTGCTAGATTCTGTTACCTTCTGAATTCTCAAGTTTCTCTTAGCTATCTCTTCTTCTTTCTATATTTGCAACCGCTCCCTATCTAGATATTTCTTATATATTGATAAACATATTCAAGTGATTTCCTTTTTTTCTTTTTAGAGATGGGATCTCGCTGTGTCACCCAGGCTGGAGTGCAATGGTGTGATCATAGCTCACTGCAGCCTCAACCTCCTGGGCTCAAGTGATTCTCTCACTTCAGCCTCCCAAGTAGCTGAGACTGCAGGTGCATGCCACCATGCCTGGCTAACTTTTTGCATTTCTATTTTTGTAGATATGGGGCCTCACTTTGTTGCCCAGGCCAGTCTCAAACTCCCAGCCTCAAGTGACCCTCCTGCCTTGGCTTCCCAAAGTGCTAGGATTACAGGTATGAGTCACTGCACCCAGCCTGATTTCCCTCTTTTGAAAACTCTTTTTTTTTTTCTTTCTTCCCCTGTAAGTTGTCATTACATCTCCTTTTGTTTCTTTCAAATATAAAGTGTAGGGAGCTCAAACTCTCAACTGCCTTCAAGTCCTAAACTCTGTACAATGTTTCTATCTTGCTCCTATCCCATCTTCTTACCCTGGGACTCCATTGACACTATTTTTGCCAAGATAATGAATGAAACCCCAAATCTTCACTCCAATGGCCTCTTTCCAATCCTCATCCTGCTCAAATTTTGATTTCATTACCTTACTTTTTTTTTTTCTTTCTTTTTTTTTCTTTTTTTCTTTTTTTTTGAGACAGAGTCTCGCTGTGTCACCCAGGCTGGAATACAGTGATGCGATCACAGCTCACTGCAACGTCCGCCTCCTTGGTTCAAGCGATTCTCATGCCTCAGCTTCCCAAGTAGCTGGGATTACAGGCATGCACCACAACATCCAGCTAATGTTTGTATTTTTTGTAGAGATGGGGTTTCACCATTTGGCCAGGCTGGTCTCGAACTTCTGGCCTCAAGCAATCTCCCCACCTCGACATCCCAAAGTGCTGGGATTACAGCTGTGAACCACTGTTCCAGCCTTAACTTATCTTTCAATCCTGACTTTTCAGTACATTTTATCTTGAGTTATGGCCATTGACCTAGTTCAGATAACATCAAGCTAGAATATTAATGCAGTCTAGGGACCCTCCTCTTTCTTTCTTTTTTTTGTTTTAAGACGTAGTTTCGCACTGTCACCCAGGCAGGAGTGCAATGGTGCGATCTCGGCTCACTGAAACCTCCACCTCCTGGGTTCAAATGATTCTCCTGTCTCAGCCTCCCAAGCAGCTGGAACCACAGGCGTCCACCACCACACCCAGCTAATTTTTGTATTTTTAGTAGAGACAGGGTCTCACCATGTTAGCCAGGCTGGTCTCAAACTCCTGACCTCGTGATCCACCCACCTAGGCCTCCCAAAGTGCTGGGATTACAGGCGTCAGCCACTGCGCCCGGCCCTGGCTCCTCTTCTTTCTCCCCACAGCCTCCACTATCCACCTGCTACCAAATTTTGATGACTATTCTTTAACTCTCAGATCTGGATGATACTTTCCAATCTTTCTTGCCAGAATCCAAACTCCATCAGGTCTCTCCCGGACCACTCAGCAACCCCCTTCATGGCATCTGGACATAACTTTGGACTGTCCTTGTTTCTGTTCATCTTCCACACTTTTATATTCTAAAGTTATATTCTAGAGTTACATTCCTAAAAAACTAATCTGTTCTTCTTACCCTCCTGCTAAAAAAAAAAAAAAAAATGGTGTTGCCTCAGTTAACTACAAGCTGCATAACTGGACCTTCACAAGCAGGCTCCAACTCATCACGCCGGCCTCGTTGCCTCTCTTACAGACGCCTTAGAGTCTGACTAAATGACTCTTTGCGAACACGTCAAGTACCTCACAACTCCATGTTTTTGCACATGCTATCCCATCTGCCTGAAATACAATTTCACCCTTCTCCGTCTGGATCACGCCTACTCACCTTTTAGAACCCAGCTCAAATATAACCTCTTCTGAAAAAGCCTTCTCAGATTCAACTGGGCTGTTCTGCTCACTGCTCTGGACTTGGTGTTCCTATGACACTTTGTTCTTACCTCTTCGTAGTCATTAACAAGGTGTCTGACTCTTCTGCTTTATGTTTATCTTCCTTACTAGACCGTGAGCTATATGAAGAAAGAATTATGTCTTATTCAACTCTGAATCCCCAAGACCCACCTTGTTTCTAGTTTTGTTTTTGTTTTTGAGACAGCGTCTTGCTCTGTTGCCCAGGCTGGAGCACAGTGGCACAATCATGGGTCACTGCAACCTCAAACTCTTGGGCTCACGTGATCGTCCCACCTCAGCCTCCCAAGTAGCTACGACTACAGATGCATGCCATCATGCCTGGCTAAGTTCTTTATTTTTGTAGAGAAAGGGTCTCACTATGTTGCTCAGGGTGGTCTTGAAATCCTGGTCTCAAGCGATCCTTCCACCTTAGCCTCCCAAAGTGCTGGGATTACAGGTATGAGCCACCACACCTGGTCCATTGTTTCTTGTTTAACAAATGTTTGTTGTAATAATATAAAATGATAATGTGGAAATAATGACAGAAATAAACAAGAACAGAATAATATTGGAGTAAGAACACATTACACCCTGTCTACAATTAGTAGAGACAAGATACCCCAGTAGAAAAGAATAGAAGACAAGAGCACTTCACCAGTGCTCTGAAAAACCTAGATTTCAATCCATCAACGCACTTCTTTCCATTGCCCACAGAGGAATAAAATCCATAAAAAGTACAAATGTCTGTGTTCTTCTTTCTCCTATTTCATGCTTGTTTGTACCACCTTTCATCTTCTCTCAAGATCAACTGCCAAAACTTGATCACAGTCCCATCATTTCAGTGCAGTTATACAAGGTAGCCCAAAGGTTTGATACCTAAATTAACTCTGGCTCTTGCTAAGAGATATCAGGCTTCAGACAGAAAAGTCAAAACCCAGTACTAGCATTACACACCCAGGCCCATGGGGCATGCAGGTGTCCTGAGAATTATACTTTGGGAAAAAGAAAAGGAATAGATAAAATTATGTTTTAAACCTAATTTTATATGTCCTCTAGCCTCATCACAGTTGGGCCAACACTCTAAAAAAATAGCCCTACTGTTCCTGCTAACTTGTTCCTGCTTTTTGACAAGCCAAAATATATCATTCAGCTTGGGTTGATTTAACTGCTAAATAAAGCCATCAGCACAGCCTTTTTACCTGGGTATGCACTTTCTCAAATAGCAGGAAGCTCGTGCATGCAAAAGACAAGCCAGGACCAGAAATTAGTATTTTCTATTGATTGCTGTCAACTGAGTTCAAATAGAGGGAATGGCCCCAGCCAAGATGAAGAAAGACTTCAAAAAGCCAATTTATAGAGGCTTAAATCCTAAGAGACTTGCCTCCACTTTCTTTTGGAAGTGGTGGTCTCCCTCAAATTCTCCTATAATTTATTTGCCTTATAGAAATTTATTTAAACACTGGTTCAGCTGGTGCAGGCTATGGGGCAGGAGTCACCTTTAAAGATAATCTACAAAAAAAAGGAGGGAGATCATAGTTACAGGGAGCAGGTATAATGCCAACTTTTATTCAGCATTTTCTCTGACTTAGATGTCAAGAAAACTTGGCAGTGAGTAACATGTCAAAACCTAAAAGAAAGTCAATAGGTCTCAAGAAAATTGATATAGGCTACTTCTCTGTTCTGAATTCCTTTAATTCAATTTGCACGGGTATCCATATTTTAGGGAATCCCCTTACATATCAACTGCAACGAGATGCTTGTAGACCCCTACCTGCAGAGGTGGAGAACTAATGACAGATGATAGGAAAAGTTATGAGAAAAAGATGGCATTGAAAATGTAGGGTAGGCCAGGCACGGTGACCCACGCCTGTAATCCCAACATTTTGGGAGGCTAAGGCGGGTGAATCACCTGAGGTCAGGAGTTCGAGACCAGCCTGGCCAACATGGAGAAACCCCGTCTCTACTAAAAATACAAAAATTAGCTGGGCATGGTGGCACATGCCTGTAATCTCAGCTACTGGGGAGACTGAGGCAGGAGAATCTCTTGAACCCAGGAGGCAGAAATTGCAGTGAGCCGAGATTGCGCCACTGCACTCCAGCCTGGGCAACGGTGTGAGATGCTGTTAAAAAACAAAAAAGGCAAAGAAAAAAAGAAAATGTAGGGTAGAATCTACAAGGAAAGCATGGTGTGGAAAATCATAGTTTAAAAACAGAACACTGGTTTGCCACTTACAGTCAATGTGATTTGGGGCATCCTGTCTCTAGGCCTCAATTTCTGCAACTATAATGTGGGTAATAATAATTCCTTATGCAAAATATTTTTATGACAATTAAATAAAACAACAGAATAGTGCTGTAAGCAATAAGTCATGATACAAATGACATTTTAGTGGCAATAAAATAAGAATAATGAAGAGTTCAAAGGTGCTTTTTTTTACTGGCCATTCTCAGGAGAGGGTTAACCATGCCATCCTCACTAGGAAAAATGAAAGACTTTGTATAAATTCTCTACTTCCAAACAAGTTGAGAAACTCATTTTGCAAATTTGTTTTTTGAAAAACTGGAGCCTGAAGAGGTTCAGGGCCCAAGTACAGGAGCCTGGGGAAAACACATGCCAAAGCAGCAAAGGGGACAGTCACGTTCAGCTTGTAGGACTCTCACTGAGAAACCGTTCAACTCTGGAGCAAGGCTGAGCAGAGAGACCTGAAAGATGGAGCCTTATATCTGGGAAGCCACACTCTGAAAATGACAGTAGTAAAGGAAGTTCTGACCTGAGTTTCTCTTCTTCCTCTTCTTCCTCAACGTGCATAAAAACATTCCTTCACTTCAAAGCTATGCCAGATGAACTGTCTGAATCCGATAGGCAAGAACAAAGAATGGTGAGAGAAAATGCACACGGATGCCTAATTAGAGGAGGAAAAGGAAAGAGGCTTCTGTCTTCCCCTTAATGGACTGTCAATCCTGCCTTTCCTCGGGTCTTTGAACACACACTCAGATGGCTCATGCCGATGCTCTCAATCGCTCCCTGCGTCAGAGACGAAGATACCTTTTTATAGTCACTGCAGGGAATAGTCTCTGGCTAGTAAGCCTGTTTCATTTCGGAGGGAAAGATCAGCCACTACAAGGCTAGCTGGCAGGAAGAAGCACTCCTTTCCGAGTCCAACTGTTCCACCCATCGCTCCCTTTGAAGTCAGACTGACTCAACGTCACTCTTTATTGCTATCTAGTCTAGGTACTGAACTTGTAAAAACAGCATTTTAAAGGTTAATAGCTGGAGAATTGTATAACCTTTCAATATATAAGGGAAAAGGGCCCATAGATACCCTGTTAAACGCAATCACGTGCGTGGCAGTGAGAAGCCTTCTGAACAGTCGCACATTTTTACATCTACCCAACCAACCATGTCTGATTAATTGGCCCCCTTAACAAGCATTGTTGGTTTTTGTTTTTGTTTTCCTTCAAAAGAATGGTTATGTGTAAAGGGGCATGCATTTAATTGCTACTAAATCTTCTGGGACTTAAGGAAGTAAGTCCGTGTCTAAGCCAGTAAAATATCATCTGCTTTGTATTCTCACCAAGTACTAGATGTGCATCATTATGCCAGCTGCCTAAGCACTGTCCCATCAGCAAAGTACACACCAGCTTCCCTAACCAGGCCAACAAATAGAGTGAGCACCCAAATTCTAAGCAAGGCTTCCACTCGGGGCAAGTTCAGCCAAAGTGAGCCATTTTTATCCGCCAATGAGATCTCCAAGGAGAACTGAACCATGAGCGCTCACGAAGTCTGGAATCAAAACCAGTGCCAAAAAAAAAAAAAAAAAAGTATGAGAGAGAGTATGAGAGGGGAAATGCTAAGCTCCACCAGAATTCCGTTAGCTGGGGTTCTTCCTGCTAACAAGCCCAAAAGTCAGAGAACAAGGTTCCTTTCTGACTTCTGCCCACCCTCATCAAAGCAGTTCTTTACAGGCAGTTATCAAAGCCCAGGCTTCATGTCTGCCACTCTCTTGAGGATACCTTCTTATCTGATTAAATAGAATATTATGCTAAATATTCAGCCACCCCAGCGCTGGCTGTGTGGGTGTGCTGGATAAAATCTTCATGAAAACGCCATCACGGGGTCATTTGTTTAATTTCCATTCTGCAAAATATAAAAATAGAATGAGCTGCCGTGAGGGGTTGAGGCTTGACAGCTTCAATGAGAAGCCTCCAAAGCACAAAAACCATGCTGTTCTGCTGGCTCGCTTGCATTCTCCCTCTGCCAGAGGAAAACGGGGAAGAGAAAAAACCTGAAAGCAAGGTGCTGCTTTCACTTATCTTCTGCTCTTTTCCCCTCTTTGGCCTTTTCTTGCGTTTGCTCGCTGCATCTTCCTCTTGTTCCATCTGTTTCCTCTCCCTCCTCCTCCTTGGCTTGCTTCCTCCCTCCGCCGCCCCACCCTCCCCTCCCTCATCATTTCTATGTGTCATTTCTCTTTCTCTCCTTCCCAGGGACTGGTTCTCCTCCCATGCATCCGGCACCCTCACCAGGGCTGCCCTTGCCTTCCGGGGCAGCCTGTATCTCCAGGTTCGCTGGATCTCACAAACTTTTCTAGGAATTGCTTTCTTCCATCCCTGCCTCTTGGGAGGGGGTGGACCCCTTCCCCAAGTCCCAGACATGGAACATATCTAGAAAGATGGGATTTCAGAGATCAGTTAGATTGGATAGCAGATGAGCTGCAAAGATGGTCTTTTTATACTTCCTCATCTAGATTAATATGTTTACTATCCATTGAGCTCAGCAACTCATGGGGTGGGGGAGTAGGCAGGTAGTACATCACTGGTCTTCTGTTTTTGTATAAATCAATTTTTATTTTTATGAAGCTTTTTAAAAAAAATAAATGCAAGTTGCACTCTCCAATTCCGACCCCTGAAGCCCATGGCCACCCCCAAATTAACCCTGTTGCAAGCTTAGCTCAGAAAGGAAAAACTTCTCTTTTACCAGAAGATCCAGAGTTGCACCAAGAGCCTATGAGGGTGCTGAGAGGAGGAAGATACTTCCTGCTTTATGCCCCTTAGGATCTCAAAAAGGTCTCACCATTTGACCTGGTTTCAAACCAAAGGATTCAGATTGTTTTAAGCCAGTTAGAATGGCTGATGAAACCAACACAGTTTAGTTCATTCAATATGCCTAGAATATGCCTAGAATGGGTTCTTCACCTGTGATGCTCATGAACAACTGGAGATATTCCTCTCCCCTACTGTGGATCACCAGCAACTTTCTGAAGACAGCATTGCTGTTGGTTTAAGGAAAGCCTTAGAGGAAAGATGGTTAACAGACCATTATGTCACAGATTCATCAATGTCAACCCATTCTAGAAAAGTACTTAAATATCTTATAGATCTGTATATGAGTCTGCTGCCAAGTGGTCCACCTTCTAATAAATTCTATTCTCGTATCTACCAAATGAGGCTTTAATAAATTAAGGTGACCATCATAAGACCATGTGCCTACTTACGATCCCATTTCCTAAGATAGCTTCTCTCTCTCTTTCTCTTTCTCTGCAGTAACACTGTTTCCACTCCTCCTGTCTGTTATTGGCAATGTCCATTCATTATGCAGATGTGCAATGCAGACCCACCAGGCATGAAGCAGAGCAGATACTGGAGTATACCTTAGAAGTCAGAGTCTGTATGCACCAAAATAAAGGGTATATGGAACTCTTACAGCCAAAAGATATGTGCAGTGTTTCTGGTTTGTACGTATCGGGGCACTGGATCAAATCAAGGAATGAAGGCTTTTATTACCATTTGAAGAATGACCATGCCTAGACGGGAAAAGAAATGTATTCCCTGATGCACCAGTCCACAGGTGCAAAAGGGGGAAAGGAGAAGAAGTAAAAATCTTGATCAAGCTGAAAGATCCCTGAAAAGCAAGAGTATGAAGTGCAGCAGACACCCCAGGGGAAAGTGACCTCTTCTGCAGGGCAAGCAGAATGGGTGATAATTCCTAGCAGTGTTGTAAACAGCAGCCCAAAGCCACAAACACTGAAAACTGCATGCCGCCTGTGCAAAAGCAGCCGACTGTGGGAGCAGCACAGTGGAAACACTTCTGGAGTCCAGCTGCAGACATAGGGCTGGTGATTTCAGTGACAAGCATACATATTACAGATGGGTGTATTGAGAGGGGCCACCAGTGAGCTAATCTGCTAGGACATCAAATGACTACTATGGTGGAAAAGCAAAGGCTGGAAGGAGATGGCAGGGACAAGTGCCATCCCCTTAGAAGGATGTGATTTCAGCCAGGCACAGTGGCTCACGCCTGTCATCCCAGCACTTTGGGAGGCCGAGGTGGGCGGATCACGAGGTCAGGAGTTCGAGACCAGCCTGGCCAACATGGTGAAACCCCATCTCTAGTAAAAATACAAAAAATTAGCCGAGCTTGGTGGCGGGTGCCTGTAATCCCAGCTACTCGGGAGGCTGGGGCAGGAGAATCATTTGAAACAGGAAGGCGGAGGTTGCAGTGAGCCGAGATTGTGCCACTGCACTCCAGCCTGCGCAACAGGAGCAAAACTCCGTGAAAGGAAGGAAGGAAGGAAGGAAGGAAGGAAGGAAGGAAGGAAGGAAAGGTTATTTCATTCCAGGCCTATGATCATTGAACACAGCTGATCAGGCAACCAAATAGGGCACTCACTTTTTGTGACAATGTCAAATTGGCACCCCAGCTTGGCTAGGTATTGATCAGTTGCTCACAATGGTTTCTTTCCAACACTATCACCAAAGCACAGCCCCAAATCTCCAAAACCAAACAGCTTTTGAGCATGGACGGAAAAAACTAGAACTACCACATGCCCTTTTGAGACCCTGGCTCTCTTGAACACCAGTGACGTCCAGCAGAACTCTTCATCCAAACTGCAAGGTGAGGATGAGATCTCCGAAGCAAGTTACAAATAAATGCACCAAAGGAAAGGGCCTTCAGGCAAACACTGGAGACCTCGCTTACACTATCAAAGGCAACTAAAGCTCTAAGATGCAGTGAAGGTGACATAAATAGGGACATTCACTAGGAGCAAGAGACATGATCGTCAAGTAAGGAACAAAGGCAGGAGGCATAGTTGAATAGAGGGAATAAGAGTTCCATGTCTACACTTTCCTGTCTAACCTCCTAAATATTATTAAATGAAAGAAGAGAGAGAGATCGGTGTGTGTTACACTAGGAAGCAGGAGTGCCTCTCTTTGACTATGTCTGTTCCACAGTGAGTTTCTGTATCGATTAGGAGTACAGTGGGACCTTGGGGTAGTGTGTAGAAATGTAGCATTTTCAACCTATTTCTACTATTCAGTTTCCTGAACTCAAAGAGAGAGCCCCAGCTGAGATCCGCCCCTCCCAAAAAGTTCCCAGGAGAAGGGCTCCTCATCCATAAAACGCTAAAAACACTATTTGTATCTCCAAAAGGTGATGTGCCCATGTAGGCGTGGGCAGAGGAGAAAGCTCAGCCCCCTGCACAAATTTCTTTGTCCTCGCTCAGAGTCGTGGGAGTTTTACATCTGCTGCTGTCATGAAACATTTTATTATTTTTTACAAGCCTTTTTAAAAATTATTATTTCCTAGGAGGAAAAAAAATCTAGAGATTTGCCAAGCATTCGCGATATGTACAATCCTCCCGCCCTACCCCTCTTCAATACTGGGCCTTGGGTGGAGTTGTCCTTCACAATTGCTCCAGACCCACCAGAAACTAAAGCCTGGGGGCACGCGAGCAACTGTTTGTTCATGTTACCTTGGCGCCTGCATATCCTGCTGAGGAACTTTTTAAGGAATGAAGTTTATCCAGGCATGAGGTTGGCTGATGGGTGCAAACAAGTTGTTTGGGCTCTAAAAGCTTCATTCTAATGACCACACCTTCTCATTCCTTCATCTACTCCACAAGTGTAACTCTGTTTCCCCTGGGATGGAACCTCTCACTTCCACCCTCAGAGGAAATGAGAAGTGGAGCCTTTCCCTTTTCTCCCTCGGTACCCCCATGATGTACACTTTGTCTTTTTGTCAAATCTTGGACTTCTACCATGCAAGCAGAATAGGCATAAGACTGATGGGGCAGCTAGGTAGGGAGATGGCAGCACTGCCCAGAACAAGGGAAGCCAGTGCTTCCAGTTCAAACTTTCGCCAGCAGGATAGGAGGAGAGGCAGTCTCCATGCTCAACCAACCGTGTCCTCACTACCTGTTCTGTGCACATCTCCAGTACTGAATGGAGAAGGAAGCCAGCTCCGCCACCTCCAGAAATTCATGGAGGAGATAATCTGTCTATCTCAGTGGTTTCCTGGGGACACCAACTCTCAGGTGCGGGACACCTCAGCCAAACTATAATCCATGTTAATAGCTTTACCTGGCCCTCAGGTAACTTTGATGTTCCACTAAGAAAATTCCGCTGTAACAGCACCCCCACCCCCCACTCCAGTGTTTCCACAGCTTGCAGTTTCACCCGGATCCCTCACCATCACTCGGCATCCCTGTGTGTTCCTCCTAGGGCTCAGGAAGGTCGGGAAGTTCTTACCTGGATCTGCTGGGAGAGGCACTCATGTGGACACCCGGTCCGGCCGCGCGGCGGTCAGCGGCGTCCACGGCACACTAGCTGCTGGCTACTGCTCACCGCGTCTGCCCGCGAGCCTGGCTTTGCAAAGAGGAGAGCCAGTCCCATCTGGAGGACGGGAGGAGGAGCGCGGAGCCTGAGGACACCCAAACCCGAGCGGCGGGGTCGTGCTGGAGCCCAGCTCCACGCACTCGCGCTGCGCCTGGGGGCGCTGCACCCTCGGAGCCGGGACAGCCGGCTGCGCCCAGGCGGGGCGGGAGCCGCTGGGGCGGGAGGAAGCGGAACTCCCCCGCTCTCCGTGGGCTCGGAGCTCCCACTGTCTCTGAGGCTAGGTGTCACCGCACCGCGTTCCCTCTTTCTCTCTGTACACTAATATCGGCCCCTCCCTGTGCATCTACGTTTCTTCAGTGTCGGCCCTGACTCTGCCTCTGTGGTTTCCGCTCCTGTCTCCCGCTCGCCGGTCTCGGTCCCTCTCTCTCCCCTTTCATTCCCCCTCTCTCCTCTCTCCGTCTCTCTCCTCCCCTCACCCTCCCTCTCTGGGTGAAGCCTGCTGCCTGGATTCTCCCGGTATTGCCTCGCTCCAACATTTAGCACTGCAGTGTAACTCGGGGACATACAACCAGACAGTTTCTTTAAAATCAACCTTTAAAATCAGACCATCAAGTTTAGTGCGGAAACCAACGCCAGAAGCGCCGCTGCCTTGCAGCTAGGAGGAGACATTAGCCCATGTGGAAACCAGATTACCGTGTTCCACGGGAAGGTATGGAAAGGGTGTTAAGAAGGCAAATGGCAGAGATTAGCAGGAGTGCACAGG
This sequence comes from Hylobates moloch, assembly GCF_009828535.3. NCBI lineage: Eukaryota > Metazoa > Chordata > Mammalia > Primates > Hylobatidae > Hylobates > Hylobates moloch. The sequence continues at coordinate 96,148,283 of NW_026652286.1, read as the reverse complement.
TGACCCGGAGGATCTTCACGATGGGGAAGCATCTGGACTGGATAGTGTTGAAAGCATGGCACTGCAAAACAGGAGGACACCAAGGATTCATCAGGTTCAAAGCGCTCATTTTGCAGATGAGAAAACTGAAGCTCGGAGAGGTCCATTGGCTGCCCAGGATCACACAGCTAGCTAGGGAAGCAGGGACTTGAGTTACCCCAGTGCCAGGGGGCATCCAAGTTCCCAAACCTGGAAAAGAACACGTTTACCTGGGACTGGGTGTTGGGTGGCCCGGAAGGTAGGGTTGTCAGTCTAATTTATGTCAAGGGCATTCATGTCTCTGGGAGGTTTCCTGAGCCCATGAGGAAAACGCGATCAGCTGATTTACAAGTTCACACCCCAGTCTCAGCAGAACCACTTCTAAGCCCTCTCTTCTAGGAAGACTATGAAGAATGAAAACCACCAGAGGAGCCACAGCGCTGATTTTGTTGGCAACCATTCTAAGAACTTGAAAGAGTGAAATAACAAGTCCTTCTTCATTGCTTTCTCCCAGAGACCCAGCTAACAAGATCTGCTTTATAAAACCCCCATTTTCCACTTATTATTTTCCATCCTCCTCTCCATCTTTCATGTCATTCTAACCACTCTCTGACACAGATATTTTTATATTACCCACAAAAGAGACACATTTTCCCCCATTGGCTTCTTACACCTACACTAAAATACTACCTGGTGGTGTCAACTTATAAATCAAAAGATATTTCTCACTGGAAGACCGCCGAGGGGGTCGTAGCATTAATTTTCCTTTCCCAGAAGATGTTATTATCTCTGGCAGAGCCTTCTCCCTCCCAAATGCCTTTCCCTCGGGCATTCACTGGACTCCTCTGGAACTGCTTCTCAGGGCACCCTCTCTCCAGCTCCTTCCCGTTCGGTGTTTTCCAATGCGTTGCATGCACTCATACACTCTCTTTTGGGAAGTCGTGATAACCTATTCCACAATTACGTGCACTCAGGTAACAGAGAATAATGAAAGCTCCCTTGCAGTTATACTATTAATCAAGAAGAGTTCTTTAGTCAAATTGTGGCCTTTGAGAAGCAGATTGCGGAGTAAGAATTTGAACTCCAGGGCCCAAAATGAGAACGTTGGCCTGTATCATCTCCAGGCCTCCTAGCTCCCTGAATCTATGACGATGACTGGATCTATAAGACATGATGAAAAATTAAAACACATGGAAAACACGACCGGGCATGGTGACTCACACCTGTAATCCCAGCACTTAGGGAGGCCAAGGCGGGCAGCGCACTTGAGGCCAGGAGTTCAAGACCTGCCTGGCCAACACGGTGAAACCCTGTCTCAACTTAAAATACAAAAACTAGCCGGGCTTAATGGCTTGCACCTGTGGCCCAGCTACTCTGGGGGTTGAGGTACGAGAATCACTTGAACCTGGGAGGCGAAGATTGCAGTGAGCTGAGATTGCGCCACTGCATTCCAGCCTGGGCAACAGATTGAGACTCTGTCTCAAAAAAATAAAAACAAACCACAGGGAGAACACATTCCTAGATTCTGGGACTTTAAAATTAAAACACCGGTGGTCTATTAGTTCCAACCTCTTGATCTCCAATTACCACAAGTGTGATTCTGAGGAAGTTTTAAACTTTTTAAAGCTTCATAGGGTTGCAAAGATTAACATAACATCCATAAATTTTCTGGTACATAGTAAGTGGTGAATAAAAATGTTAAATTACTTTCCTTCTTTCTTTCTTTCTTTTTTTTTTTTTGAGACTGAATCTTGCTCTGTTGCCCAGGCTGGAGTGCAGTGGCGCAATCTCGGCTCACGGCAGCCTCTGCCCCACGGGTTTCAGTGATTCTCCTGCCTCAACCTCCTGGGTAGCTGGGATTACAGGCGCACACCACCACGCCTGGCTAATTTTTGTATTTTTAGTCGAGACGGGGTTTCTCTATGTTGACCAGAATGATCTTGAACTCCTGACCTCAGGTGATCCGCCCACCTTGGCCTCCCAAAGTGCTGAGATTACAGGTGTGAGCTACCACACCTGGACTTTCCTTCTCTTTCTAAACTGCTCAAAATTGATCTCTACCTGGAAGCATTCCAACTACATCTCAATCACTCATGGTCTCATTAATCCTTTACTTAAGATCCTTTTAAACCAGTTTGTTTCATTTAAATGTACTTTTATCTTTTCCACATTGCCTCTTTTATTTAGCAAAAATTTATTAAACATTTATTATGTGCTGCCAGTTACTATACGCTGCCCTAACCTACATGTATTTCTTTTATCTAATTTAATATTCTAGCTGAGCATGGTGGCTCACACCTGTAATCTCAGCACTTTGGGAGGCCGAAGCAAGAGGATTGCTTGAGTCCAAGAGTTCTATGTTCACAACGCCATCTCTACAAAAAATATAAAAATTAGCCAGGTGAGGTGGTGTACACCTGTGCTCCCAGCTGCTAAAGAGGCTGAGGTAAGAGGATTGCTTGAGCCTGGAAGGCTGATGCTGCAGTGAGCCATGATCATGCCACTGCACCCCAGCCTCGGATGACAGAGGGGGACCCTGTCTCAAAAAATAAAATTAAATTAAATTAAATTAAATTCCCAGAATTAGGAATGTGTTTTCTATGTTTTAATCTTTCATCATATCCTGTGGATGTAGCCATAGTCACAGATATATTGAGCTAGAAGGAGGCCTGGAGATTACACAGATCAAGTTTCTCATGTTACAGCCCAAAGAGGAAAACTGATGTACACACATCAATAAAGCTGAAATGGAGCTAGTCTTTGGCCTCCTAATCCAGTGTCCTTTGCACTATGCAAACATTTCTTGACATCTGTTCCATGGAACACTATTTCCTTGCAATATGAATGGATGACATTCCAACAAAGGGTTCTATGGCCAAGTATGTTTGGGAAATAATGAGTTAAGCAAAGTAAATAAGCCATTTTTCATTTTGTTATTATTTTTTTTTTATTGCAAGAGTTTTCAGAGCCTTTACTATGTTTATGGGCATCGTGAATTTCCGAGAGGGATATACAGTGTCTCAGTTATTAAACATTGAATCAGGAAATCCTTCCTCATGGAACATCTTGAGGAACTAATGATCTAAGACACAATTTTAGGGAACACTATTCTGCACCCTGAAAACACCAGCAACCCATGTGACTGCCCAGTCTTTGTGACCTCCACAGAGAAGACTAGTTAGTGTTAACTCGCCCTAGGCATTTGGTGAGTGCTGTTTCTAGGTCTAGAAACTTACCAGGTTAATGTGTCCTTAGATCAAAGGGGAACATGTCACCTTGGGCATGCTCTTCTCTGAGTTCCTTGCTTGGCATGAAGAAAGGGAAAGCAGTTGCTTCAGTCAATCTCCCCTGTTTGATAGATTTGGCCAAGCTGCAGAGATACAGTTCTTCTGTCCCTGCTTTTCCCTTCTGTCCCCCTAGGGCAAATTTTCAGACCACTTGGGCTGTATAGCAAGGTGGTTAAGAGCATGGGTTTTTAAGCTAGACCTTCCTAGGTATTAATCTCATCTGTATTTCTCACTAATTTTGGGATACTAGACAAGTTGCTTAACCTCTTAATCCTCAGTTGTCTCATTTATAAAATCAGCATAATAACACTAGACAACAATATTATCGTATATAAACCCCTGGCACAGAGTTAACACCCAAGACTCTAGCAGTATTCCTAAGTGTGATAGCAGTGGTAGTAGCAGAGTAGTCATAGAGCATAATTGTCATTGTATAGCTTGGTGATACAGAGAGTTGTGCTGAACCCAAGAGCTCACAGAACCCAGAATGTAAAGTCAATCTTTCTCTTTCTTTTCTTCCTATGCAGTACTAAGCCTATTATAGTCATCCCAACAACTGCTGTGTTCCTCCAGAGCTAGGAGGAAATGAGTACTAGATACTTAGAGCAAGCTCCAAAATATCTCAGTAGTAGATACTTTTGAGCAAGCCCAGAAATGAACAAAAAAGGATATTAATTGTTCATATAATTAAAAGCTTCCTTTAATTGAGTAGCTACTAAACACCAAGCACTGGGCTAGGGGATTTACATTCATTATCTATCTATATCTATATCTATATCTATATCTATATCTATATCTATATGTAGCTATACTCCTTACAGCCACTTCAAGAGGGAGGTAACCATATCTTTACTTTGAAAATTTAGAAAAAAAAAAAAACCCGAAAGTTTAGAAAATTTATGAAGTGAGACACGAAATTAACCCAATGACAAAATGTAAAACTACCAGCTTCCCCGTAGTCATTTCAGCCTTAGGGGAATGTAGGCATATTGTGTACTAGAACACACATTATGGGACATGGTGGGGGCTGGGAATGTTTCTCTTTTTCTGGAGCAATTGTGGAACAGATGTTAATTAATGCCCAATTAAGTTAGAAATGGAACCAAGCAAATTAGTTTCTCACTCGTCTCCCCCAAGGTCCCGCTCACTGGATTCTGTGTCTGTCAGCCTAGAACATGTGAAGCTTCCAGCGCTCCCATTAGCCCACTAAAAGAAAACAGGGCATTAGGTGATCAGAGAAGACATTTTGTATCAACAGAGAAATAAAGACATAATTTTCTTCCTACTGCTAGTAGGAACACGAGCATGTGGAATGAGGACAGTGAATGAATGCTTCCTCTTTCCCTCTCATTCTCACCCAAAATATCCTTTTGGACCCCTCCACATGACCCTCCCCTTCCTCCCCAGCAAGAAAGCCACATCTAAGGTGAAAATGTGACTCCTTCCCCACTAAGTCACTGTAATTAGCTGCAGCTCATTCTTCCCAGTCACTTCCCGGTGGGGTTAAGTCAAATCATCAGGTGCCCTTTGGTAGCAGCCTTAGGATTAGAAAAGGGCCAATTTTACCCACTCCAGGAGGTCAAAACCCCAACTCCTGACACAGAACACAACACTCTACTTTTGTTAAGGCGATTTGAAGAGAAATCAAACTAGTAAGAGAGAAAAGACAAGACAGAAGAGCAAAAGCTTTGTTATTTCTCCCGACAAAATATAACAAGAAACTTCTGTAATAATAATGGCACCTGCGCAGCTGAGATTGCAGGGGACAAAACCACCCAAATGTCCACATTCTCTCATCAGGGGATTCCACTGAGTTTCTCTTTCTCAGAAAGATCTGCTATGTGGGTGTGTGGATGTGTATGGATTAAGGGGCCTAGGGTGGGCAGGGGGTGGATAAAAAGCCAACATTTTAAAATAACTACTACATTTCAGATATTGTAATCAGTGCTATCAACATAAGATTTTCTGTAACCCTCACAATCACCCTGTGAAGTTAGTTTAATTATCTCTACTTTATAGAAAAGACGCTGATTCTTAACAAAGGTTAAGTAACTTGCCACACAATAAGTATATAATGTGAGAATCGAAATCCTTTATGACATATAAGAATCTCTATCTTACATTTGAATATAACATTTCAAACACATTCTTGTTGGCTAACAAACAGTCTTTTGAGATAGATCCAACTTTTCCCGATTTGTACAAAAGGAAGCTGAGGCTCAGAGAGGTGAAGGAAATTCATCGAGGTTAACACAGGTAGAAAAGAAGATTCCATCTCACACCAGTTAGAATGGCCATCATTAAAAAGTCAGGAAACAACAGGTGCTGGAGAGGATGTGGAGAAATAGGAACACTTTTACACTGTTGGTGGGACTGTAAACTAGTTCAACCATTGTGGAAGTCAGTGTGGCGATTCCTCAGGGATCTAGAACTAGAAATACCATTTGACCCAGCCATCCCATTACTGGGTATATACCCAAAGGACTATAAATCATGCTGCTATAAAGACACATGCACACGTATGTTTATTGCGGCACTATTCACAATAGCAAAGACTTGGAACCAACCCAAATGTCCAACAACGATAGACTGGGTTAAGAAAATGTGGCACATATACACCATGGAATACTATGCAGCCATAAAAAATGATGAGTTCATGTCCTTTGTAGGGACATGGATGAAACTGGAAACCACGATTCTCAGTAAACTATCGCAAGGACAAAAAACCAAACACCGCATGTTCTCACTCATAGGTGGGAATTGAACAATGAGAACACATGGACACAAGAAGGGGAACATCACACTCTGGGGACTGTTGTGGGGTGGAGGGAGGGGGGAGGGACAGCATTAGGATATATACCTAATGCTAAATGATGAGTTAATGGGTGCAGCACACCAACATGGCACATGGATACATATGTAACAAACCTGCACATTGTGCACATGTACCCTAAAACCTAAAGTATAATAATAATAAAAAAAAAAAAGAAAAGAAAACGGCAGTCCTGGCCTTGATTTCTGCCCCTCCACTGCTCTAGCAAAAGAGGTATTTTCCAGATTTTGGAATCCTGATGGCTTCATGAATCTGAAAACATATCATTCCTTAAAGAATGCCCCTCATAAATTTCCATGACCAAGCCAGTCACCAGAAAGGGACAAAATTAAAAAAAAAAAAAAGGAAGAAAGAAAGAAAAGGCCACAGCAAGGCCAGAGAGATCCTTGAGATTTCCAGCCATTGAACAGAGTTTCCGGGAGCTAGAATCTTTCTCTCTGCCTCTCACAGACCTTCAGGCTAAATGTTCAGTTTTTCCTGTGCCAAAAAGAATAGAAAAGACATAATAATAATTATAATAATAGCATATACTTATTTAGTTCTTACAAATTTCAGACATTGTTAGAAGTGCTTTACATTTTAGTTACTCATTTAATTGTGAGTCATGCTGTGAAGTAGGTACTATTATCATCTCCGTTTTGTAGATGAGGAAATGGAGCCCGGAGTGGTGAAGTAATTTGCCCAAGGTGAGACAGCGAGTAAGAGCAGACTGGGGATTTAAAACCAGAGTCTGATACCAGAGTCCAAGCGCAAAATTGCTGCTGGCTGGATGCTCTGAGTCCCAGCTTACCAGGGATCAGGGAGGCTCTGAGGTCAGCGCCCACATCTGAGGGAGGGGTGCCCTGGGACGTCATTCCCTTCCCCAAGGCTGGCCTTTGCCCATGGACACTTGGCTACTTCACTCTGGCCCTCTCCCTGCCAGCTTCACCAGCTGCCCCTTGTCAGCCCAGCACAAAGAGAAACCAGATTGGTTGGGGGAGGGGCGGCCATGGCTGCACTATCCCTCTTGCCAAGTAGGGAACTTCTCTTCCCCTCCTCCTTCTCCCAGGAGCTCCCATCTGGCCTGTATCACCAGCTTATTTGAGCTTCAAAAAGCCAGCTTTCAAGTGAGGGAAATGGGATTCGGTCCTATGAACCATGTCTGTTAATCCAATCAGGGGCATTTTCCCTGATTATGGGCACCGTCCAACCCTGCAGGGCCTACCGCAGGCTCTGAAAGGAGGCTCTGCCAGGGGCATGGCCACAGAGAGGGATGAGGGCACCTATGATGTAGGTGTGCCCTCAAGGATTTCCAAATGGCTTCTGTCATCCTCTCTTTCCCCAGTGGGTGTTGTGGCCCATTGTTGAAGAAACAGAGGCAAAAAGATACCAGCGGGGTATGGGAGAGTGGCAGCTTGAGCTGGTGGATAAACACAAGCGAGACCTCAGGAGATCCATGCTTTTCTTGTTCAAAGTTCACTGGAATCAAGCTGTGTGACCATGGGAAAGTTACTTCTCTTCTTTGAGTCTCACTTTTCTCATCTAAAAAATAGGACTGTTTTGTTTTGTTGTTTTGTTTTTGAGACAGAGTCTCGCTCTGTCATCCAGGTTGGAGTGCAGTGGCATGATCTCGGCTCACTGCCACCTCCGCCTCCAGGGTTCAGGCAATTCTCCTGCCTCAGCCTTCTGAGTAGCTGGGATTTCAGGCGTGCCCCCAGCTAATTTGTGCGCGTGTGTGTTTTGTTTGTTTTTTGTTTTTTTTTTTTTTTGCAGACAGTGTCTCGCTCTGTTGCCCAGGCAGGAGTGCAGTATGGCATGATCTTGGCTCACTGCAACCTCCACCTCCTGGGTTCAAGCAATTCTCCTGCCTCAGCCTCCCAAGTAGCTGGGATTACATGCACGTGCCACCATGCCCAGCTAATTTTTTGTATTTTTAGTAGAGATGGGGTTTCACTGTGTTAGCCAGGATGGTCTTGATCTCCTGACCTCGTGATCCTCCCGCCTCAGCTTCCCAAAGTGCTGGGATTACAGGCATGAGCCACCGTGCCCGGCCCTCTTTTGGTATTTTTTGTATTTTTAATAGAGACGGGTTTCACCATGTTGGCCAGGCTGGTCTCGAACCCCCGACCTCAAGTGATCCACCCTCCTCGGCCTTCCAAAGTGTTGGGATTATAGGTGTGAGCCACCATGCCTGGCCCAATAGGAATGTTGAATTAGATGGACCCCATGAGGTTCCTTCTTTATTGTGTGAAATGGAAAGTCTCCCCCAAAGTGTACTTCTCCAAGGAGACAATTGGGACAGAGCCCTAGGTGGTAATCCATCCCCTCTGTCCCTCCCTCCAGACATTTCCTGGCATCTCTAACACACACAGGACTCCCATTCCCTAGGATTCTACCCATTGACATGACATCATGGGCACTTGTGCAGGCTGCTGTGCCAGAGTCTTTGACCCTGAAAGGGTGACTCCAGCACTTCCTTTTACTCAAAAGAGCAAGTGTTCAAACTCTGGGTTCTAAGGGCATCATGTCCCAGGCTCACAGATTCTCATTCACTGCAAATCTTAGGGTTAGATCTTTCTTTTTTTTTGGACTTTGCTTTTTCTCTTTTGAATAATACAAAGAAAAAAAAACAGAATGAAACCGTATGGGATGCCAGGCAATTAGCTAATAAGTTTTGCAACATGAAGTGTCTCACAAAGAAAATCTATCAGACATCTCAACCATGTCAGACTCCATTCTTACAGGCGGTGGCTACTGAGAACAGCAGCTGGTAAGATGCTTTATTTTTGAATGGCTTTTCCAGGTCTAATTTCTCCTAGCCTGAAAGAAATGATGAGGCTAGAAAGAAATCAGGTTGGATCACATGAAGAAAAAGTAGCATCAGGAAGCCAATATGGTGTCTTGGATTGTACTATAAATCTTCTGGGTGGGTGCTGAGTCTTGATTAGATGGCTTCATACAGCCCTAAGTATAGCATCACATGCCAACAAACAATCAATAAAGCCTTTTAGTAATGGTGGCTGATGATGAAATGCCCTGTCTTTTGTCAAAGTCCCATTGCTTATTCTCTGCCACCAGATTCTCCACCTAATGTTAGAGGCCACAGAACAGGAGTTTAGTTGCAGGACATTCCAAAGGATCTCAGACCCAAAATTGAAGTCTGCCATGGATGGGGTCTATGCTTGGGGAGAGACACAGTAGCAGATAATGAGAAAGAGCCTATCCTGGCAAATGGCACATGACATCTGGAGATATTGACAGGCATTAGGAAATGATCTGAGCAGAGAGGCCCCCAAATAGAAGTCACTCTACAGATGGAGTGCAATGACACAGGCAATGTGGGCTATTCAGTGGGGCAATAAGGAGGTCAGCAGATGTCCAGCGTCTGGGTCCCCTCCCTGAAAGGGCAAGTGAGAACAAACAGGGGATCTGGGAACTGGGTAGGTTATAAAGTCAGAACCACTTGAAGATTAGAAAGGTAAGGACCAAGATTACATCACCAGCACGTGGCAGAGCTGAGATGCAAATTCAGGGAACCAGAGTCCATATCCTGGATACTTAACAACTTTACTCTGCTTCCTCCCAGAACTAGGCTGGGGCTACATGTTAAGGCAGTTTAGGGGCCTGAAGGGAACCCAGGAGGTCATTACAGAGTCAATCATAGACAATGTTTATTGACTGACTATAGACTATTATGCGAAAAGCCTCTCCTGGAGGGCCTAACAGGAGATACTACAGACAAGGCAGGCAAGCAGTAAGAACCAGAAAGTGGAACCCCAATTCAGTGAAGACTCCTAAGGAGAGCCTCTAGTCACTCTAAATTAGTCCAAGTGTGACGCTCAGACGATTTCATCCCAGAGTGCTGAAATTACACACCAAATGCAATCATAGACCAATAGTCAGTAATTCTGAGAAATCATGGGCAAGTAAAGCACTGAATTCTTGAGTTCAATTATAGTTTCCAGAAAAGCAGAGGTTGGAGAATCTCTAACAAAGCACTAGGAGAGATGATTAAATGCATAATTTAGCAAAGGAGAATCAATCCAGGGTTCCTAGGTACCAGTCACACCAACATAGATTAACTTACTGTTTGGATAGTCTTACTGTAGAAGTCAAAATACACTTTTAAAATCCTTGTGTACATCTTTCATTCACTCAACAAACATTAATGAAAAGTCTGCTGTGTGGGATTGTCCTAGTCCATTTTCTATTGCTGTAACTGAATATCAGAGACTGTAATTTATAAAGTAAAGAAATTGATTTCTTATGGCTCTGGAGGCTGGAAAGTCCAGGGTCAAGGGACTTCATCTGGTGAGAGCCTTCTTGCTGGTAGAGACTTTCTGCAGAGTCCTAAGGTGGCACAGGGCATCACATGGTGAGCAAGCTCATGAGAGAGAACCAAACTGGCTTTTACAACAGACCTACTCTCATGATAACCCATTAATCCATTAATCTATGAGTAGATTAATCCATCCATGAGGGCAGAGCCATTATTACCCAATCCCTTCTTAAAGGCTCCACTTCTTAATACTGTTACATTGGGGATAGGTCTCAAGATGAGTTTTTGAGAGGATAAACATTCCAACCTTAGCAGGAATATACTAGTTGACTAGAAAATTAAAAATCTTTTCTCTCACTTAGTCTTTGGAAAAGAGTCAGAAACTCAGTATGTAAACAAAATTCCAGATAAGGTTAAGTGCTATGAAAAAAGTTAAGTATGGCAATGGATTACAGAATGATTAAGAGTGAAGGGCTCCTTTAGCCGGGATGATAGAGAAGCTTCTTCAAAAGTATTGGAGCCAAGGCCAGGATAAGAAGAAGCCTGACATGTCGAGACCTAGGGAGAAATTGTCTCAGGAAAAAGAATGAGTAAGTGTAAAGTTCCGTATATTTGAACAAGTTTGGCATGTTTCAGAAATTAAAAGATGGCCACCACGTCTACCCTATAGGGAGGGAAGGGATAGAAGGGAAAGGGAGCTGGAGAAATGAGGAGCTTTGCAAGCTTTTCTAGGCTGTGGTCAGGAGTTCAGATTTTGCCCTCAGAGAAATGGGAAGTAATTAAAAAATTTAAACAGGGAATGATATGATTCAAATTCCTTTTTTAAATTTTAATTTAGCAATTTAATTTTTAAATTTTGTTTAATTTTTAATTTTTTTTAAGAGGCAAGATCTGGTTCTGTTGCCCAGGCTGGAGTGCAGTGGCACAATCATTCCTCATTGTAACCTCAAACTCCTGGGCTCAAGCTATCCTCCCGACTTAACCTCTCATGTTTTTTCATTTTTTTTAACTGATAATCGTAGTTATACATATTTTGGGAGTACATGTGATATTTTGATTTTAATACAATGTGTTATAATAAAATCAGGATATCCATCACCTCAAACTCAAATTACTTTTTAAGAAGATGGCTCTGGCTGCTACATGGAGAACGGTTTGGAAGTAGAGCAAGGGTAGACCTAGGGAAACCAAGTGGCTTGCACAAATGTGGTCCCAGTAAAGAAGGTGCAGTGAGTCCGATTCAGGATCTATTTTTGAAGAGATAGATGATACATATACTTTCTGAGAATATAATTTATTATTTGAGACACGGTCTTGCTTTGTCACCCAGGCTAGAGTGCAGTAGCACTATCATGGTTCACTGCAGCCTTGACTTCAGAGGCTCAAGTGATCTTTCTACCTCAGCCTCCTGAGTGGCTGAGACTATAGGCACGTGCCACCACACTGGCTAAGTTATTTTTAATTTTTTGAAGGTGGGACGAAGTCTCACTCTGTTGGAGTGCAGTAGCGTGATCTTGGCTCACTGCAACCTCCGCCTCCTGGATTCAAGTGGTTCTCCCCTATAACCCCCCCGAGTAGCTGGGACTACAGGCACGCGCCACCACACCAGGCTAATTTTTGTATTTTTAGTACAGACGGGGTTTCACCTTGTTGACCAGGTTGGTCTCGAAATCCTGACCTCAAGAGATCTGCCTGCCTTGGCCTCCCAAAGTGCTGGGATTACAGCCACCAAGTCCAGCATATCTATACATATTTTTTTTTCTTTTTTTAATGAGCCCAGAGCATTCATTAAATCCCCTGGAGCTGAATTCTAAAGGAGCACTACTAGAGCTTTGTCCTTGGCCTTTTCTTATTTGTTAATATCATGCACCTCCTTTCAGGGCTTATGACTGTCTTAGCTCAGAGAACATATTGGAAGTAGCGCAAACTATTAGATTTACTGTTGTAACAAAATACCATAAAGTAGGCATCTTACAAACAATAGAAATTTATTTCTCACAATTCTGGAGGCTAAGTCCAAGGTCAAAGCACCAGCCTATTCATTTTCTGGTGCGGGTCTGCTTCCTGGTTCAGAGACGGCACCTTTTCACTTCCTCGCATGGTAGAAGAAACAAAAGGCAGCTCTTCAGGGCCTCTTTGATAAAGGCACTAATCCCATTCGTGAGGGGTCCACCCTCATGACCTAATCACCTTCCAAAGGCCCCACCTTCTAATTACCATCACCTTGGGGGTTAGGATTTCCATATATGAATTTTGGGGAACACAGGCATTCAGATTCATAGTGATGACTTGCACAATCCCTCCTGATGTCATGTTTTCCCAATGACCATTCCAATAACAGATCTAATATGGTTCCCACACTTGTGAACTGCCTTCTCAGGAAGCTCTCACTGGATACACACATATTTTTTGCAGCTGACTTCTAACTAGCTCTGGTCAGAGTGGTGGGGGGCTAGAAGAGTGGGCAGGCCAGTGATCACTTAGTGTATAATTGCTGCTTGCTGCAGATGGGATTCCAGCACCAGGTGAGGATTTATGAGCCTCTGGCCTATTTCACCATGCTTATAGTCTAATTGGGTTTCTTGATCATTCCCGTGGCTTCAAAGCCACAGATTTGGTTGCCCTACTTTTTCCTAGGCTGTGTACCATTTGCACAGTATTTTTTTTTCTGCATTACCCACAAAAGTAGCAGGAATGTATGTAGATCTTGCACTAATTGTACACAGAACATTTGGCTATCACTAGGTCCCCAGTGAGCAAAGCCAGTCACTTCAGTGAGAAAAAGGGACTGCCCAGAGGATTCTAAGGTGCTCCTTTTCTTCTTAATATGCCTGTGAAGAAGAGAAAAGAGAGTTCTAACAGGAAAAAAAAAAAAACTTTCATGAAGTCCAAAGATCATAGAAATAGCCAGGCTTATGGCAAGAGACGAACTTCTAGTTTTATTGAAGCACCAATTACTGAATCCGTGCTAAGAACCTATTTCTCTTGCTGAGGCTCTGGCATATTTTATAACCCTCGAAGGGGCAGTTTACTCTGGAGACATAGAGTCATATAGTATAATAATCCTTGCAGACAAATGGGAGGAGACAGCCATAATAAATATCCCTGCTAAAAGAGCATAAAGGAAGTAAAAGCTTGGATCATCTCTGGAGCACCAGCTGCTTAATAATAAAGGCAATGATAACAAGATTCCTTGGCAAGGCTGCAGAAACATCTTTTAGTTACAGGTGTCAAACCCTCAGTGTCTGGCCCTTGCTTTATTACTGTCATTTAGTATGCTGTTGGTGTCTGCTCTCAGCACAGACGTTTTTTCTCTGACACCAGAAATGCAATGCTTTCTCTCTTTGAATTCCCGAAGTCTCGCAATCCCAAGGTCCATTTCCTCCTCTATTTTCTCCATACCCAAGATTGCCTGATACCTTTGCTACAGAGAGACAGGAAACTTGATTTCTAGGGAGGCTAAATAATTATATCTGTGTTCATTGAATTATTAAGCCCTGTCTTGTATGAGGGAAATGATTATACAAATGGTAATGAAAGTAAAAATACTATTTTCTTTTTAATTCAATTGCATTCCTTGATCACAAGCCTAAAGAGTTACAAGAAGAAATGAGATAAGTCCCTCAAGGAATTTGCCGTCTAATGAGAAGGTTGAGAAAACACAGGATTATAGAAATATGAAAGAAATATAATGGAAACAAGGGATCCTATGGGCTAGGATCATGAGGCAGGAACAAATCCATCCAGTTGAGAAGAGAAAGATCAGGGATGCCTTCCTGAAGGAGGTGGCATTTGAGGTAAGTCTTGAGGGGTGGGGTTGAGATAAGGAGCAGTAGCAGAAGCTGGGGCCTGGATGAGACTGGAGAAATGTCTTAGTTAAAGAGACTGAGCTGGGCTGGGCACAGTGGCTCACGTCTGTAATCCCAGCACTTTGGAAGGCTGAGGCTGGTGGATCACTTGAGGTCAGGAGTTCAAGACCAGCCTGGCCAACATGGTGAAACCCTGTCTCCACTAAAAATACAAAAAATTAGCCAGGCGCAGTGGCAGGAGCCTGTAATCCCAGCTACTCAGGAGGCTGAGGCAGGAGAATTGCTTGAACCTGGGAGGTGGAGGTTGCAGTGAGCTGAGATCACGCCATTGCACTCCAGCTAGGGCAAGAAGAGCGAAACTCCATCTCACACACACACACACACACACACACACACACAAAGAGAGAGAGACAGAGAGAGAGAGACTGAGCTGTCAAGGACATCTCAGATGTCTTAGGCTCATGTCATCCAGTGGCTATGGATGAGGAAAAAATTAATGTAATCATAAACATATTGAAATCAGGAAGGTCCTTTCTATTGGGTGAAGCTAGAAGTGTGAAATTCCAGGTGGTTGGATGAGACTGTTAAGGAAAAGAAAGCTGTGTTGTGACTCCAAGAGATCTGTTCATTTCCAGAGACTAACCAGGGCTTATAGGGATTAGAATCCCATCTACCAGGGGAGGGAGTTGGCAAGCACTAACCACAATAAGAATCTCTGTCAGGTAGGCAAGATCTAATCCTGAGGTAATTATGAGGCTTTATGCAGGGTACCAGACAGACTGGAAAACTGTAAGGCCCAAGGTAAGAGTCCCATTCTGGATCCTGAAACAAAGTGAAGAGGCCAAAGGGCTATGCCTCAGAGATATGACCCTGTCTTTTTCATTTATTTATTTTTATTTTTAAGAGATAGGGTTTTGCTATGTTGCTCAGGCTAGTCTTAAACTCTTGGCCTCAAGCAATCCTCCCACCTTGGCCTCCCAAAATACTGGGATTACATGCACAAGTCACCATGCCTGGCCTCACCTGACTTAGTTCGTTTTCTGTTGCTATAACTGAATACCTGAAATGGGATTATTTATAAAGGAAAGAAATGTATTTCTTACAGTTCTGGAGGCTGGGAAGTCCAAGGTCTAGGGGCCACATCTGGTGAGAGCCTTCTTGCTGGCAGAGACTCTCTGCAGAGTCCTGAGGTAGTACATGTCGCCACAGGTCAGGCAAACTAAGCATGTATATTAGTCCGTTCTCACATTGCTATAAAGAGCTACCAGAGACAGGGTAATTTATAAAGAAAAGAGGTTTAATTGGCTCATGGTTCTGCAGGCTATAAAAGAAGCATGGCTGGGAGGCCTCAGGAAACTTACAATTATGGCTCAAGGCAAAGGGGAAGCAAGCACATCTTTACATGGCCAGCAGGAGAGAGAGCAAAGGGGGAAGTGCTACACACTTAAATAACCAGATCTCATGAGAACTCACTCACTATCACGAGAACAGCAAGCAGAAAATCCACCCCCATGACCCAATAACGTCCCACTAGGTCCCTCCTCCAACACTGGAGATTACAATTCAACATGAGATTTAGACACAGAGCCAAACCCAATCAGCAGGTTAGCTCAGGTCTCTCTTTCTTTTCTTATAAAGATACTAATGCCCCATTCTCATGAGCTCATCTAATCCTAATTACCTCCCAATGTCCCACCTCTCAAATACCATAGTTGGATTTCCCATCCTCTTATTACTGTTACAGTGGGGATTTAGTTTCAACATGAGTTTCAGAGGGGACAAATATTCAAACCATAGCACACCCCTTCCAAACTCAGCTCAATCACATCAGATGCTCAAGCTGGGCATGGGGGCTCATGCCTGTAAATCCAAACATTTAGGGAAGCCAAGGTGGGAGGATAGCTTGAGGTCAGGAGTTTGAGTCAAACCTGGACAACAGAGTGAGACTTTATCTCTACAAAAATACAAAAAATAGCCAGATGTGGTGGTGTGCACCTGTATTCCAGCTAATTAGGAAGTTAAGGCACAAGGATTGCTTAAGCCTAAGGATGTGAGGCTGTAGTGAGCTATGATCATGCCACTGTACTCCAGCCTGGGCAACAGAGCAAGACCCTAACTCAAAAGCAAAACAAAACAAAATCAGATAGTCATGATAGTCATTTCTGTCTAGCAATATATCTTTTTTTTTTTTTTGAAACAGTGTCTTCCTGTATTGACAAGGCTGGAGTGCAGTGGTGTGACAATGGGTCACTGCAGCCTCAACCTCCTGGCCTCAAGCGATCCTCCCACCTCAGCCTTCTGAGTAGCTAGGATTACAGGCACATGTCACCACACACAGCTAATTTCTTTTTTTAGAGTTGGGGTCTCACTATGTTGCCCAGGTTGGTATCAAACTTCTGGACTCAAGTGATCCTTTTGCCTTGGCCTCCCAAAATACTGGAATTACAGATGCAAGCCACCGTGCTTGGCACAGCAATATATCTTAATGCCAAGTCTCGCCAGATGCTAAGGCTGAGCTACTGATATTTTGTCTGCCCTGAGCAAGCACTAGGCCTTCATATCTATATGCCTTGTGTCTGTAGCATCAAAGATGAAAAAGGCAGGGGAAAGGGAGACAAGGTAAACCTCTTCCTCCTCTGGCAATGTCTGAGGGTGTGCTCCAAGGCGATCCAGCTGCAGACAGCAAAGCCTGGTAGAATACGTTATTTGAGATGTCATCAGTCTCACAAGAGGAAAGAATTATGCTGCAAAATTAAAAAAAAAAGAAAAAGAGAAAGAGAAAAAGAGAGGTCAATCCTGATCTACCAGAGGATGAATGTTGGTTGCAGTAGTGCTGCCAGAATACCGAGTTTGGGGCCAGCCTCAAGGTAAGAAAGAGAGATCTGGGATTCCACCATGAACTGAGACCCTCAAAGGAGAGCAGGGAGAATATAAGGGTGGGGACAAGGTCATTGATGCATTGACATAGTCCTAGATTGGTGGCACCTCCTCTTTACTATCAAAAGCAGCAGCAAATCTCTGCAGGAAAACTTCTCCAATCCTTAATTTAAACGCTCAGATTTTTCACCTACTATGGCAAACAATGAGCTCACAATATCACTAAACATAAAATGAAAGCTACTATTACTGAGAACTGGCAAAAATAATGAACAATGAATTTAGACTCCTATGGATTACAGATATGAGATCTGTCAGATATAGAATATAGAACAGCTATGCCAACACAGGATTATCTAATCCATAAATGAATTTGGGGAGTGAAAAGATAAATTTGTGGGAAAAAATGGAACAATAGGAACTAAAAATTTTAATTATTGATATAAAATATTGAGTTAATTAACAGATTAGACACAGCTGAAGACAGAATTAATGATTTGGCAGACATCCCTGAAGAAATGACCAAGGATGCAATACCGAGAAAAGAATGGAAAATATGAAACAAACATTAATAGATTTGGAAGGTCTAATATACACCCATTCAGAGTATCAGAAAGAGAGAGTAGAAGAAATGGAGAAGTAATACTTAAAGTGATACTGGCTGCAAATTTTTCCAACTTATGAAAAATATGGATCTACAGGTCCAGGAAGAATAGCATATCCCCAGTGGGTAAATATTTTAAAGTCTATGCAGAATATCAAAGACAAAAGGAAGTTCTTAGCATCATCCAGAGAATGAATGGAGCTGGGGGATCCATGCAGAAGTCAGCGTGAAGGCAGGTACAAATGGGCCAAGAGATGAGGTCCAGCAAAATAACATGGCTGCCAAAGTGCTTAAGTGTATTGGCAAGTTTAGCCTGGCCTTAGAATTTGGCAGAAATAGCAAATGTGAACGCTGTTTCTTTAAAGCCCAGGATATTGTAGTAGGCATTTTCTTACCTCTTGGGTACAGAAAACACTGATCTTTGACTGCTAGATGGCATGAGAATCATCGCTGGAAATAAAAATGTATAGATTGTCAATGTCCTATGTTGCATCCTTTTCCATCCAGTTGTCAGACTACTTCCCCATATCTTCATCGGCAACAGAGAGGACTGTGACAAGCATGGGCTGCCATCCATCACTATGGAGATCCTCAAGTGAGGAGTGGCTCACTTTGACGTCAGAGATAGAGAGCTGGTCTCCAGACAGGTGAGCAATGCCCTACCCAACATGTCCTTGACACATCTGACCTTTGGGAAGGAGTTCTTAGAAGCAGTAAAATCAAAACAAAGCTCAGCAGGAAGCAGGGAAGGGCAGATTTGTGATAGAAAAGTCAGAGCAACAAAACAAGGCAGGCATCACATCTAGCAAGGGCAAAGCACAAGAAAAAAAGTGAATATATCTATCATCCTCAAAAGTTTTCTTGAGACTTTTTGTAATCCTTTCTCCCCAGCCTTCTCCACTCTCCCTCCAAAACCATCCTCAGGCATCCACTGATCTGCTTATGTTGCTATAGATTAATTTTCATTTTCTAGAAATTTGTATAAAAAGAATAGCATAGTATAGCACTCACTGTTATTTTGGTCTGGCTTCTTTTTTTTTTTTTTGTCTGACAAAAAAAGTGTCTTTACTTTTTTTACAACTTATTTTAGAATCGGGGGTACACATGCAGGTTTGTTACCTAGGTATATTGCATAATGCTGAAATTTGGGGTACAAATGATCTCATCATGTGGGTATTGAGCATAGTACCCAATAGCTAGTTTTTCAACCTTTACCCTCCTCCTTCCTCCCTCTAGTAGTTCCCAGTTTCTATTGTTACCATTTTTATGCCATGAATACCCAATGTTTAGCTCCCACTTATAAACGAAAACATGCAATATTTGGTTTTCTGTTCTTGAGTTAATTTGCTTAGGGTAATGACCTTCAGCTGCATCCATGTTGATGCAAAGGGCATGATTTTGTTGTTTTTCATAGGTGCATAGTATTCCATGGTGTATATGTACCACATTTTCTTTATCATATCAACAATTGATAGGTACCTGGGTTAATTCCATGTCTTTGCTATTGTAAATAGTGCTGTGATTAACATGCAAGTGTATGTGTCTTTTTGGTGGAATAATTTGTTTTCTTTTGGATATTTACCTAGTAATCAGATTGCTGGGTCAAATAGTAGTTCTGTTTTAAGTTCCTTGAGAAATCTCCAAACTGCTTCCCAGAAGGGGTGAATTAATTTGCATTCCCACCAACAGTGTATAAGGGTTCCCTTTCCTCCATAGCCTTGTAAGCATCTGTGGTTTTCTGACTTTTTAGTAATAGCCATTCTGACTGGTGTGAGATGGTATCTCACTGTGGTTTCGATTTGCATATCTCTGATGAATACTGGTGTGGAGCATTTGTTCGTATGTTTGCTGGTCTCTTGTATGCCTTCTTTTGAGAATTGTCTGTTCATCGGCCGACTTCTTTCATTTAGCGTAATTGTTTCGAGATGCAGCCATGTTTTGTGTGTACTCATAGCTCAATATTTCTATTGCTAAGTGGTATTGCATTGTATAAATATATCATACTTTATTACCTAATATTCACCTATTGATAGACATTTGGGATTATTTCCAGTTTGGAGCTATTAAAATAAAACTACTATGAATAGTCATATAAACCATCTTAGAGAAATTTTCCAGTTTCTCTTGGGTAAATACCCAGGAATGAATGCCTGCCTGAGGCATGATGTGTGTTTGTTAACTTCTTCAGACACTGCTAAATTATTTTTCAAAAGTATTTTCCAAAATGGTGAGAATCCTAGTTTCTTCATATCTTTATCAGCACTTGGTATGATAAGTCTTTTTAATTTTAGCTATTCTTAAAGATGTGTAGTAATTTCTTATTGTGGTTTTGATTTGCATTTTCCTAATGACTAATGTTTTGGAGAATTTTTTTTTTTTTTCTTGAGACAGCGTCTCGCTCTGTCATCCAGGCTGGAGTGCGGTGTTACCATCTTGGCTCACTGCAACCTCCACCTCCCAGGCTCAAGTGATCCTTCCACCTCAGCCTCCCGAATAGCTGGGACTATAGGCATGCACCATCATGCCCAGCTAATTTTTGCATTGTTTGTAGAGACAGTCTCACTATGTTGCTCAGGCTGGTTTGGAATTTCTGAGCTCAAGCTATCGACCTGCCTCAGCCTCCCAAAGTGCAGGGATTACAGCCCTGTGTCATGGCGTCTGGCCTGGGGCATTTTTTTATGTTTCATTTGTCAGGTATATTCTTTGATGAAGTGTCTGTTCAAATCTTATTGCTATGGAATGAATTGTGCCCTTCCTAAGTGCATATGTTGAAGACGTATCTTCTAATCTGATTGTATTTTAAAAAGAAGCTTTTAGGAGGTAATTAAGGTTCAATGAGAACTAAGAGTGGGGTTCTAATATGATAGAATCAGAAGCCATATAAGAAGTGAAAGAGAGAAAGATTTTTCTCTCTCTCTTAATAATATAAAGAGAGAGATTTTTACCTCTCTCCATGCACTGAAACCAAGGAAAGGCAACATGAGCACAAAATGAGAAGGCAGCTGTCTACAAACCAGAAAGAGAGCCCTCACCAGAACCCAATCATACTGGTACCCTGACCTCAGACTACCAGCCTCCAGAATTGGGAGAAAATAAGTTTCTATTATTTAACCCACCCACTCAAGAGTATTTTATATGGCAGCCTTAGAAGACTAAGATAGATACAGCTACATATATATATAATATACATATCTTAAGTCCTTTATCAGATATATGCTTTGCAAATATTTTCTCCCAGTCTAGGGTTTGTCTTTCCATTCTCTTAACAGTGGCTTTAGAACACCAGGTGTTTTAACTTTGATGAAGTTCAATTTACCAATGTTTTCTTTTATAGATCATGCTTTCAGTCAAATGTAAGAGGTCTTTGCCTAATCCAAGGTCACAAAGATTTTCTTATATGCTTTTCTTTTGAAAAAAAAATATTTTAAGACCAGGTCTCACTCTGTTGCCCAGGTTGGAGTGCAGTGGCATAATCATGGCTCACTGTAGCCTTGACTTCCCCAGCTCAAGAGATCCACATTAGCCTCCTGAGCAGCTGGAACTGCAGGTGTGTACCACCACGCCTGGCTAATATTTTATTTTTTGTAGACGAGCTCTTGCTATGTTGACCAGGCTGGTCTCAAACTTCTGGGCTCAAGCGATCCTCCCACCTCAGCCTCCCAAAGTGCTGGGATTACAGACGTAAGCCACAGCATCCAGTCGAAGTTTTGTAGTTTTATGTTTTACATTTAGGCCTGCCATCCATTTTGAGTTAATTTTTGCATATTCTGCAAAGCATGGATTGAAGGGCTTTTTTTGCATATGGATATTCAATTACTACACTGTTTTCATTATTGTATTCTACAATAAATCTTGAAATCATGTAATGTTAAGCTTCCAGATTCGTTTCTCTTTTTTCAAAATTGTTTTGGCTATTCTAGGTCCTTTGCATTTCTAAGTGAAATTTGGAACCATCTTGTCCATTTCTATTAAAAAGTCAGGTGGGATTTTAATTAGGACTGTACTGAATCTATGTATCAATTGGGGGGAATTAACAATAGCGTGTCTTCTGACCCTTGAATACAGTATATCTCTCATTTATTTGGGTATTCTTTTAGGTTCTCTCACCAAAGTTTTGTAGTTTTCAGTGTACAGGTTTTGCACATTTTTTGGTCAGATTTATCCCTTTCTATTTCATTTTTAAATGTAATTGTAAATGGCAATTTTTATTGTTTCAGTTTTCAATTGTTGATTGCTAGTAAATGGAAATAAAATTATTATCATATATTAATCCTTTTTCCTGCAAACCTGCTTAATTCACTAATTATAATAGCTTTTTAATAAATCCCATCAGATTTTCTACATAGATAATCATGTCATTTGTGAATAAAGAGAGCCCTATTTCTTCCTTTCCAATCTGAATGCTTATTTTTTTCTTGTACTTCAAGAAACTTTTTATCTTAGTATAACTTATAATTTTACAGATGCAACAAAAGTTCAGAGAGGTGATATTTCAAGTCTCTTGTGTTGAGCATCTAAAAGAGCAAAACATCTCAACACAGTGTTCCTGAAACAAATAGGAAAAATAAATAATAAAAGAGCTAAACAGAGATTCTACACAGCTGGCAGAATCTGCCAGATGTAGCACTTCTAGGCTGGTATATCAGTTATTTAGTGTCATAATAATGGTGTGTAACAAACAATCTCAGAACCTCAGTAGCATATAATAAATATTTATGTAGCTTATAAGCCTGTGGGTTTACCTGATCTGTGGTGGGTTTACCTGATCTGGGCTGGGTTTACTCATGTATCAACAGTCAGCTACAGGTTGACTAGGTCACTCTACTTATGTTGTCTGGACTCACTCTAATGCATGATGTTGGCTGTCTGATGGCTGATCTAGGACTTAGCTGGATTGAGCCCTGAATAAACTTTGTTCTACAGGTCTGCTGCCTTCTGGCATTCTAGCCAGGTCATAATTTTTTCATGGTAATAGTAGAAGTCGAGAACGATAAAGAGAAATGCACAAGCCTTTGAGTCACATTTATTAACATCCTATTGGTCAAAACCATAGCCAAATCCAGAATCAGTAGGAGGACCCTATAAAGTTACCTAACACAGGGCATGGATACAGAGAGGCATGAAGAATTAGAGCCATCAATGTAATCCTGAATGGTTAGAGCTAAGGGGTTAGTTAATATAGATGATAGCAAGGAAATACCATAAATCTCAGCCCCAAGACAATTACATGTGCATTTTACCTCCTCTGGTAGAACAACTAGTAAAGTTTACCAGCAGTTCTTTCTAAATTGCTGTGGCAAGATCTGAGAAGTTCATGAGTAAAGAATGGATACGTGTAGACAGTTACATATGTCTAATTTTCAATAAATCTTCAAAGGCAGAGAAGTCAAGGCAATAATTAAGGATCCATTAAATTAGTGGATTCCAGTGTCCAGAATATCATATATTAATTGGAACATTTTTGGTTGCAACCGATAGAAATCCAAGTGAAACTTGTTTAAGCAGATAAGGAATTTTGTAGCTCCCATAAGTAAAAAGTCTAGAAATAGATTAGATTTCAGACACAGCAGATCCAAGTGCTCAAATAATGACATCGTGACTCAGTCTTTCTCCATCTTTTGGCTCAGAATTCCTCTTATGTCTTCTTTCTCAAGCAAACTCTCCACATGAGGGCTGCCAACACTCTCACCAACACCAGTCAGGCCAAAGGATATGCTTCTCATATATTTTGCCTTTTGTCTTCATAACAAAAGACAAACTATATTAAAATGCTATGTTTTTATTGGGAGCTGAAAAGGCCAAAGGGATTGTGACCAACCCAGCATTCCACTGGAGGCTATATGATCAAACAGCAAACTGTTTATCATGAACACAAAATGCAGGCAAACTCGCTGCTGTGCCTGCCCCAGGAGGTTTGCTGAGGGCCATCACTCCCTGGCACAGGCTCCTTGAGGTTATCTACTGGGACATCTAGAGCCTATTGTTCGAGGAATGCAGCCTTGCAAGCCTGCTCTGGACAGAGCAGCTGACCTCTTCTTCCAACCCCCCTTCTCGCTATCTCTTTTGCCTAATAAATACGGAGGGACGTGTAAAGCTCAGGGCCCTTGTCCACTAGAGGCAAGGTACCCCCTGACCCCTTCTTCCAAACATATTCTCTTGTCTCTTGTCTTTATTCCCGCATTCATCCCCTTTTGTTCAGTCCCCCAAAGTCCGTGCAGGTTACACGTTTTGTGGTTTATGCTGCCCTAAGCATTGGAGATTAAGCCCACTTTCGAGTAAGCAGAGGATTTCAGTGGCAGGAGCACATAGGTAATTTTATATATATTTTTATTTTATTAATGTGCCATGTCCCTCCCCTCAGATAGCATAAATGTTATAGATTCTGGCCTAATGCAACATTTTTCTCTGCCAGGCGCAATGGCTCACACCTGTAATCCCAGCACTTTAGGAGGCCAAGGTGGGCAGATTGCTTGAGCCAAGCAGCTCAAGAGCGGCCTGGACAACATGGCAAAAACCCATCTCTACAAAAAATACAAAAATTAGCCAGGCCTGGTGGCCTGTGCCTGTAGTCCCAGCTACTCAGTAGGCTGAGGTGAGAGGATTGATTGCTTGAGCCTGGGAGGTCGAAGCTGCACTGAACCTAGATTGCACCAGTGCACTCCAGCCTGAGTGATAGAGTGAGACCCTGTCTCAAAAAAGACCCCAAATATATACCTCCCATTAGTGCTAATTGCTCACTTTCTTCTCTTCATGTTTCATTTTACAGTCCCATAAATTCTCACAAATTAGCTCCATAGTCACAAGCTGGTGGTTGAGATACATTTTACAATATTAAATGATTCATATTGCTCTTAAATATTCATATATACATGAGTATAGATACAAATATAAATACAGCATGCATACTATACAATGGTGATTTTTACATAGGCAACTGGATGATCATTGAACATGAGAATTGTAAATATTTTTATTTTTGTAAAAAAAAAAAAAGTGCTAATAAGATACCTGTACATTCCCCCCCCCCAAAAATTAAAGTTTCAACTGTTTAAATAATTTTTATTTAAAATTAGAGTTTATGTTTGGCCATTTGATTTTAAGATAATTTTAATTATTTCAAAAGAAAAATTAACATTTTTGAAAAGCTATATTAAAATAATTTTATATTTTTGTATGTTTTATTTATATTTTATGAATATACAAATAAGCTTTATCATTTTATTGCAATTATATTTTATTTTTAATTCCTTTAGATTAGAAACTTGGCAAATTATGCAAACTACAGCCTACGGGCTGGCTGCCTGTTTTTTAAATAAAGTTTTATTGGCATATAGCCATGCCCATCATTTATGTATTATCTAAAGCTGTTGTCACACTACAATAGCAGAATACAGTAGTTGGGGCAGAGATCAAAGGCAATGCTAAAATATTTTCTATCTTGTCCTTTAGGAGAAAGTTTGCTCAACCCCATTTAAAAGTGGGCAAAGGACATGAACAGACACTTCTCAAAAGAAAACATACAGGTGGCCAATAAACATATGAAAAAACATTCAACATCACTATCATCAGAGAGATGCAAATCAAGACCACAAGATACCATCTCACACCAGTCAGTACGGCTATTATTAAAGTCAAAAAATCGGCTGGGCACAGTGGTTCATGCCTGTAATCCCAGCATTTTGGGAAGCCAAGGCAGGTGGATCATCTGAGGTCAGGAGTTCAAAACCAGTCTGCCAACATGGTGAAACCCCATCTCTACTAAAAATTAGCTGGGCATGGTGGTATGCACCTGTAATCCCAGCTACTAGGGAGGCTGAGGCAGGAGAATCGCTTGAACCTGGGAGGCAGAGGTTGCAGTGAGCCAAGACGGTGCCACTGCACTCCAGCCTGGGTGACAGAGTGAGACTCTGTCTCAAAAAAAAAGTCAAAAAATAACATGTTGGTGAGGTTATGGAGAAAAAGGGACATTTATACATTGTTGGTGGGAATACAAATTAGTTCAGCCCCTGTGGAAAGCAGTTTCGAGATTTCTCAATGAACTAAAAATGGAACTACCATTTGACCCAACAATTGCATTACTGAATATACACTCAAAGGAAAATAAATTGTTCTACTAAAAAGACACATGCATTTACATGTTCATCACAGCACTATTCACAATAGCAAAGATATGGAATCAATCCAGGTGCCTATCAAGGGTGGACTGAATAAAGAAAATGTAGTACATATACACTATGGAGTATTACGCAGCCATGAAAAAGAATGAAATCATGTCTTTTGCAGCAACATGGATGTGACTGGCAACTGTTATTCTAAGCTAACTAATGCAAGAACAGAAAACCAAATATTGCATGTTCTCACTTGTAAGTGGGAGCTAAATCTTGAGTTCACTTGGGCATAAAGATGGGAACAATAGACACTGGTAATTCCAAAAGAAGGGGGAGAAGGAGGGAGAGAGGAAGCAGGGCAAGGGCTGAAAAACTTCCTATTAGATACTGTGTTCACAGTATAGGGTGATGAGAGTGATCGAAGCCCAAACCTCAGCATCATGCAATATACCCTTGTAAAAAACCTGCAAGTGTGGCCAGGCGCAGTGGCTCATGCCTGTAATCCCAGCACTTTGGGAGGCCGAGCTGGACGGATCACTTGAGGTCAGGAGTTCGAGACCAGCCTGGCCAACATGGTGAAACCCCGTCTCTACTAAAAATACAAAAATTAGCCAGATGTGGTGGCAGGCGCCTGTAATCCCAGCTACTCGGGAAGCTGAGGCAGGAGAATTGCTTGAACCCAGGAGGCAGAGGTGACAGTGAGCTGAGATCGCACCATTGTATTCCAGCCTGGGCAACAGAGCAAGACTCTGTCTCAAAAAAAGAAAAAGAAAAAAAAAAACCTACACATGTACCTCTGGAATCCAAAATAAAAATGAAAATTTCAAAAAAGAAAAATAAAAAGTTTGCTGACCTCTGTTTTAGAGTACTGTCAATAGAACACAAATTATATGAAAACGTTAATTTTAATAATATTAATTATTGTGCTAGAAAGATAAGGAGACAAATATTTTGTGGAATGGATAGATAATAATTTATAAAATATGTATTATATTATGCAGCAAAACATTGCCAGTCCATCAACACCACACTTAGACATATGTGCAAGTAATGAAATTGTACAATATCTGTTATTTTTGCTGATTTTTGGTCATATAAAAACCATAGATTTACACATATTTTTCAATTTTGAGATTCTGAAAGTAAACGCCTAGAGCATATTTCACGTAACAATTTGTTTGCCAAACATAGCTTTAAAATATTTACGTATATGGTATGGGGTCTCCATTTTAACTCTCTTCCAGGGCCCTGCAATAGACAGAAAGAGGACTTGGGAGGAGGAGTCAGTTTTCCCAAGGGGACCAGCCATTGTTAAAGACAGAAGGGAAAAGGGAGACTGACAGATTATAAACAACAAGTGTCCATTAGAGCTTACAGTTTGCCAACAGGAGCAATTCTATCAATTGCTACTGTTCTCTGATTCCAAACCTGAGATTAATGGGGACAGGGAGGAAACTATTAGACCCATGGAAGAACAAGCACGCTATCTCATGACGTTCCTTGTCAATATTTGATCAGAAGCCAAATAGCCATTCAAAGGTCCTGCAGAAGGGATTCCTGCGTTAGGGAGGAGCCCGTACTAGGTCAGCTTAGTCAACAAACATTTGTTAAGACCTGTTATATACCAGGCTCTGCACTAGGTTTCACGGCTTGGACAATTTTATGATGCCAATGACCAGCAGAAAATTATGAGAATGAACAGAGCAGTTCCCACTTTGCTCAATATGCACAGTTCAGAATGAGCCTAGCAGGCAGTCTAGCTCTGCTATTAAGAAAGCTCTGGGTCTATTTATATGTCAGAGACACACAAACTCAGAAGCTGTCACTAGAGGAGGCAATCTGAGAAGTTACCCGAGGACAGTCTATGGCCTTGACAGTTCATCTTCTGATGGAAGGATTAAGCAATTTTTGTAACATAGATCCCCCAGATATAATTTTATTTCATTTAATCAGTCCACCAAAGGCAAAAGGTGAAATTCTAACAAATTAAATTAAAATGCAATATAGGCCACTCTGAAAAGCAAATTTCAAAACATATTTTTCACTGATTTCCTCTTTGAACCTGGAAGTTAAGAGGTCTGTGGGAGGGAAAGGATGCAGCCTCTTTGATCAATGTTAGCAAATCAGTTTATTCTGTTTCTAAAAGAATTAATGGAAAAAGAAGAGTCATCAACGTTTTATCTCATAGTTAAAAGAACAGGGATGTTTTTAATTCTCAGAAAACTTCCGCAGGCAGATTTAGGCCAATGACAATGAACTGCATTGTCTGCAGGGCTGGAATGTGTTGCCTCCCTACTTTCCAGACAGTTCCTCTCTTCCTTAAAATCATACTTTTTGCCTTCTATTAGTCTCAGCCTAAAGTTACAGAAGGCTATTGCTAACAGAAATCATTAAAATAGATTAAATTCCTCTAAGCCAGTCACACCATAGCTGCCCTCTGGTTAAAGATTTTTAAAGCTGGAAAGTGCCTTAGAGATCACCTTGAAAAGCTGTTTAAGGCCCAGGAAAGTTAAATAACTGGCCTCCAATTATCCAAAATTTCTGTTAGCAGATAAAAGTCTATAACCCAGATATCTCAACTTTAATTTGAGTTCTTTCAACTGAACCACTCAATATGGTGGTAATAAGGAAGACTGGAGGCATTTTCTTGATAATCCACTTTGAATTCCATTGTTTCTAGAACATTGGCTCAGTGCCCAGATCGTCCACAGAGTTCTTTTGAGAAATCTTGGCTTTGGGTTCCGACTGTGACACTTCTTGAGTGTGGATCCCTTATATTTTTAAACCTCAGTGTAATCATTTGTACAGTAGGGATAATGACAAAACCACCTTGCAGGGATGTTTTAAGATTTATATGAGATAAAGTATGTAAAGTACCTCACAAATGGAAACAAAGCATATAAATGTCAGGTGGTGGTGTTATTAGACACAATGCTTCTCCAAGACACTTCCTGAAGTCCACATTCCATAATCTCATTCATTCAATGTTCACTCATCTTTATCAGGTATCTGTTGTGTATCGGGCACCATTCCACATAAGGGAGCTTAAAAAATGAATGAGATAAAATTCAGATAATCAAGAATTCCCACACTAGTAGCAGGTATATAAATAATTACAATCTAAAATGCTTCTGTGGATATAAAGTGCTGTGGAAGAACACAGGGAGAATTCCCTAGGAAGGCTAGAGAGTCAAGGTGACATTTGGATAGTTTTGAATTAAAAGTAGTTCTCCAGACAGGAGAGGTAAGAGAAAAAAAGAGTAGAAATCAGTGCATTCCAGGCAGTTGTGATGGATTTGCATGTTTACACAAATCCAAGTGGCCTAGATGTGGCTGATACCTAAGATATAACAATGACAACTACCGCTATCTTATAAATGACTTCTAAGCTCCACATTTTTAACCCATACTTACAATCTGTACAATGACCCTTCGAGGTAGGTAGCATTACCTAAAGATTATAAGTAAGAAAACTAAGGCTTAAAGAAGTCAAGTAACTTGCTTAAGATCACATAGCTGGTATATAGAGAAGTGTGGTTTTCAGCTGAAGTCCTTGTAACTCGAAAGTATATATGTTTTTACTTAATGTGCCACACTGCTACTCATGAAACGGGGAATGTCAGAAGAAGACTGGAAATGTAGGTAAGGGTCAGAGTTTGCAGAACTTGGAATACTAAAGCCAGGGAGGTTAAATTTTATTCTACAGATTGTGAAACTCACTGGAGGATGTTTAAGCAGATGCTTTAGAAAAATCAGTCTGAGGAGCAGTGTGTAGAATAAATGGAACAAGGAAGAGATTAGGAACAGGAGGATCAGTTACAAAACTATTACA
Source organism: Hylobates moloch (assembly GCF_009828535.3). Taxonomy (NCBI): domain Eukaryota; kingdom Metazoa; phylum Chordata; class Mammalia; order Primates; family Hylobatidae; genus Hylobates; species Hylobates moloch. Next base: position 96,118,657 of record NW_026652286.1, on the reverse strand, counting down.
ATTCCAGTGTCTCACAGGATTAGGGTAAAATTTTAAAAAAGAAATTTACAAAAACCCAAGTCAGAGAACACAAGAACTTCTGAAACTCCATGTTTATTTGCTCGTTCATGCATGCATGTGGGCACAGATCATTGTTTCATTAAATAAAAACACTTATTATCTCACATAACAGAAAGAGCAGAGGTAGAGCAGGGCCCCAGGACTGGTTGACCAGTGGTTTATTCACAGTCTTGGTCTCTTTCCACCTCTCTGTTTCACAGTCTTCTGTTATCCTAATGTAGACAAACCCAGGATGGCTAACAGTGACAGTTAGAAAGCCACATGTTTTTTAGTCACATTCCATCAGAGAGAGGAGTCTCTCCCCACAAACAGGAGTACCATTTGTCTTGACTTTAGTCTGCTTGGCTCACTTGGGCAACATGAATAAATAACTGTAGCCATGGAACCCTGCGTTGATTGGCTTGGATGGGTCAGGAGCCTCCTCTGGATCTGGGTTGGGGAAGTCTTTTGTGCCTTGTGTGGTAATGTAAGGTTTAATACCTGAACTAAATTAAAGCTTTATTAGGAAAGAGGAAGTGAGGAGTTGATGGCAAACGGGCAACAAACAGCATGCATGGTTGTCACCAAGCTGTAGGCATGGATAATTTAAGGGAATGAATTTCCATGTTTATCATTCCTAAACCTTATCTGCCTGAGTAGCTTCTCTCCAGCTTTCCCTTCCAAATCATCCTTCTCCCACTTCACAAAAGCAAAGCATGCTTCTCACCCAGCCCAAATATTCCTATAGCATGTTGCCTTGGGATAAAAGTTTTTGATGTGCCAAAAAGAGGGGGGGTATTTAAAATATTATGATCAACGTTGAGAAAGTACATTAGTATAATGACTAGGTAACAAATACTTTCGCATATAAGACGGTTCCCAATTCTTTAAATTCAAAGAAGCTCTAATGGAGTTGTCATCTGATAAATCAGTAAATCTACTTTTAAAATGATAGATCCAGTTGGGCGCAATGGCTCACAACTATAATCCCAACACTTTGGGAGACCTGGGTGGGAGAATTGCTCGAGCCCAGGAGCTCAAGACCATCCCGGGCAACATAGTGAGACCCCATTTCTCTAAAAAAATTGAAAAATTAGCCAGGTATGGTGGCACACAGCTGTAGTCCCAGCCACTTGGGAGGCTAAGGTGGGAGGATCACTTGAGCCCAGGAGGTGAAGACTGAGCCATTGGGCTCCAGCCTGAGCAACAGAGTGAGATCCCATCTCAAAAAAAAACAAAAACAAAAACAAAAAAACCAGTTCACAAAGTTATTTTTGACTTATAAATTAGAAAAATAAAATAAAATAATAAAATGGAATAAAATTAGTGCTGAATCCTGTTTTATTCTAATAATATGTTATATCAACTACAGATACATAAACTGATTGGGAAAAAATTAAAGTCCCATCTATCTTATTAAGTGATACGTTTCCAGTAAAGTTTACTTTTTATGTTCAAAATCAGAAACAGTCAATTATTTATGTTTTAATTGATTGTGTACTGATAGTAATTCTCATAATAACTCATTTTGGACACATGAATTTATGCCACCAAAATAAATATTTTTCTACCTTAATTTATATTTTTGTTGCAAAGAAGTATAAAGGGTGATCGATAAAATACTTCCAATCACTAAAGTGGTGAAAGTTAAATGGAAATAATAAGTTCAAGGAAAAAAAATATATAACCTTTTTTTTTTTGAGACGGAGTTTTGCTTTTCTTGCCCAGGCTGGAGTGAAATGGCATGATCTCAGCCCACCACAACCTCCACCTCCTGGGTTCAAGCGATTCTCCTTCCTCAGCCTCCCGAGTAGCTGGGATTACAGGCATGCACCACCATGCCTGGCTAATTTTGTATTTTTAGTAGAGACAGGGTTTCTCCATGTTGGCCAGGCTGGTCTCGAACTCCTGACCTCAGGTGATCTGCCTGCCTCAGCCTCCCAAAGTGCTGGGATTACAGGCATGAGGCACCGGGGCCCAGTCAAAAATATGTAAACTTTTTAACCCTTAACAAAGAGCTTGTTAGGGATCTAAGGTACAGCAGGAGGGTTATAGTTAGTAATATTGTATTGCATACTAGAAATTTGCCAGGAGAACATGTTGTAGGTACTCTCACCATAAACCAAAAAAGAAAGGAAGGTAACTACATAAGATGATTTCTTTGACTATAGTAATCACTTTAATATCGAAGTGTATATCAAAATAGCATGTTATACACCTTAAAATTTATAATATAAAAGAGCTTGTTAAGGTATTTTTAAATGAATGATTCTGAGTATCAAATTAATAAAAATTTCTCTGGATACTTTTTAAAAATTCTATAATAGTTTTATTTTTGAATTGTTAATATTTAAAATATGTTAACTACACCTTTTGAAACAGATAACAGAAAACTTAAAAATGTGAAAGAGGGCCAGGCGCGGTGGCTCACGCCTGTAATCCCAGCACTTTGGGAGGCCGAGGCAGGCGGATCACGAGGTCAGGAGATCGAGACCATCCTGGCTAACATGGTGAAAGCCTGTCTCTACTAAAAATAGAAAAAACTAGCCAGGCATGGTGGCGGGCGCCTATAGTCCCAACTACTCGGGAGGCTGAGGCAGGCGAATGGCGTGAACCCAGGAGTCAGAGCTTGCAGTGAGCCGAAATTGCGCCACTGCACTCCAGCCTGGGTGACAGAGCGAGACTCCATCTCAAAAAAAAAAAAAAAAAAAAGTGAAAGAGGTATATAGTTTTCCCAAATTATTTTGTGAGTGCAAAAATGCTGACCTGCTGCTGATTTAAAAAAGCCAACCAAGCAGGATCAAAAGGAGCAGATTTGCCCCAGTGCAGGGGTAGGTGACATATAGAGTTCCATGCTAGTGCTGCCAATTTTGAGACTCCTGTGAAACATCTGAGTCAAGATGTCTTTCAGGAAATTGGAGTTCACCAGAGGGGTCTGGACTAGAGAAATGTAATCATACACATACAGAAACTAGTCAAATTAAGGAGATATTTGTGACCACGGAGAGAGTATGATAAATGGAGAAGAGCAGCAGAATCATATTTTGGGAAATAACAATGGCAAAGGAAACAGAAGAGAGATCAGAAAAGTAGGAAGCAAGTAAGAAGAGCAAAACCAACAGAAAAGTTTTGAGAAGGAAGTAGTGGACAGTAGTGATTTAAAAAAAAAGTCCAATAAGACAAAAACTAGAAACAATGCACTGGGTTTAGCAATTAGGAAGTCAACAGTGACCTCAGTGACATCAATTTTAGTGGCATGGTAGGACAGAAACTCAATAACTTGTCCTAAGGGATATTATACCTTTGATTTTAAGACCCAACAAAGAAAGATCACTGAAGCATGACACTCTGGAAACTTTTCAGAGTATCATGCTGTGATCTCACCACCTTTTCCAGTCCAGTGGGGCTTCCAATCTCACATCAATAACCTGGCAAGTCAGGACACAATCTCCTGGCTTTTGGAATTAGAACCTGCCGACTAGTAATACTCAAGAAAATGGATAACTGTTTTCATCTAGTGTATTTGCAGGGTAACATGCTAATCTTTTTGGGGTGACTCAAAGCTGTAAAAGCCTTAATCCCTGCCTAGAAAGAGTTTATAACTCAAGAAAACAGTATTCACACAGAATTTTTTAAAAAGAGAGAGCAAGGCAAAGTATGTTAATATTTCAAGAGATCGTCTGAAAGAGACATTGTTGTTAGTTGAAAAGCCTTCCCAGAAGTGGAAAGACTAGAATACCAGATACTAGATTCTAGGATACTAGATAACTAGAAAGGTATTCTAGGGTAGGGGCACTGGAACTACAGGGATACTAGGATACAAGAAAGTATTTCAAAGACAGGGGACAGGAAGAACAATGGTATGTCCAAAGTACTGAAGGGGGGTGATGACAAGATAGCCCTGGCCTGAGGGGAGGTCCAGGAATGTGTAATGGGAGGTAAACTGAAAGCTAGACACTGGTTGCTCAGAATACTAGCCAAGGTGTTTCGACTGGATTCTGCTGGCAATGTGAACCATTAAAAATCTCAGGGAATTTGGACTGATAAATGACCAAAAAAAGTGTTTTAGAAATATTAATCTGGCAATGGCAAGCAGGACAGAGTGAAGCTGAGGAGAAACTCTTCTTCATTTAATTATGCTTCTAAGTAGAATACCTCTTAGAAAACTAGTAATTATCATTCCAGCCTGTGGAAATAAAGTCTTGAATTAGGGCAGTGATAAACAGCATGGAAAGAATAGAAAAGAAGGAAAAGGAGTTAGAGGAAAATCTATAGACCTAGGACATTGGCTATAGGTGCTGGAGGTGGGACTGGGGTAGTGTCAAGTTAGTCAAACATGAATTAAGGCTCCGAGTATGGATAAAAGAAATAAGCAAGTCAGAAAAGGGAGACACATGATTTTTCTCCTTGCTGGAAAGTAACTACAAGAGAGTTAAATGTATTAAATGTGATTCATTTGAGTATAGAAATTTGGGGGTTGAAAAGATCCAGGTTCAAATGAGCAATGAGAATTGGAGGTCTGAAATAAAGAGAAATTCATGTTGCATATGTGGACATGGGAATTCACTATGTCTTTTTGTACCAACTATATATGAGGTATGCATTAGGGTGCAAAGGGGCCAGAAACAAAGAAGACACTCGTTGCCTCAGGAATCATCTACACAGGTGTGTTGGCTGACGTACACAGTGAATGAGATCTGAGCCGAATAAAGAGCTGAATAAAGAACAGGGGATCATGGTGGGACGTAGTAGTTTCATCTTTACAACGTGTAGAGAAGTAGTGGGAACTTCAGAAGCATGAAGCAACCCCAGAGCCAAATAAACATGCGGTTTTAAGAAGATGGTGCTATAGAATGCTACTGAGATCAGACAAATGGAAAAGTTGCTGGATTTAGCGATTAGAAAGTAATTGGTGACCTTTGAGAAGGAAATTTTAGTCCAGCTGCAGAGAGTTAAGAAACAAGTGGATGGTGAAAAAGTGGGAGATATTGGTAGGCGTTGTTCACCCAGAGTGGCTTCTTGACAACTTTTCTACACAGTGACTCCTTCTGCTGCATTGTGTTTTGGCTGGTATGGGAATGGCAGTGTGGAGATATTACACATTTGGTAATAGGCACTCAAGAATTTAATGTCTTTGAAAATGAGAAGTGTTAGGCAAGCCACAGTCATATTACAGTTATAGACCCTGAAATAGTGTGAATTTTCCCATAATAATGGCACTTATCACACCACTTAAGGCAAAGAGGATACTTTCCAGCTCAGATATGCTTTCTAATCAGTAGTTAAGGAAGTCTCCTTTCTGCGTGTCCACCTTCTTAAATGATTCAATTAAACTTTTATCTTTCCCCTAGGGACCTAATCAAATATGTGGTAAAACCACTTAGAACCACATTATAAGTTTTCTTTCTTCCTTACTTTCCTCTCATTGGCTATAAAAAAAAAACTGTTCCCTATCAAAAAAACAATAAAACAAAATCCCAAACACACTTCATTAGCAAGAACAAGGGCTCTATTTTCATTATGAACCTGATATCCCTACACTCAGAGCATCCACGTTGTGGGGAGAGCCCAGTACAGTCCTGATATGGTTCTTCCTATTTCTGATTTGAGGAATTGAATGTGAGTTGAGAAACACAGACTCTCAAGCTTGAAGGACTTAAAACTATAGCTAATATCTGTGCTCTCCACAACATCCCCTGTGCGTTCAATGTCTTCCTCTCTGTTACTGAATCACATCTAAGTGCCCTTGCTTGATTTTAGGGCTTTTTCTCATCTTTTCCTACTGGATTCATTCAACCTCATTTTATATTCCACTCTAATATACACTCATCGCTGAGTCAGTCTGGTTTTATCACTATATCTCAAACACATGCCCATTGATCATCAATTCTGTGCATGCCATTATGCTGTTCTCCTTTCTGAAATGCTCTTCCCCTTGCCCATTCTTTTTATCTTCTTTTCTTTTAATTTTTTATTTTTGAGACAGAGTCTCGCTCTGTCACCCAGGCTGGAGTGCAGCGGCGCGATCTCGGCTCACTGTAAGCTCCACCTCCCGGGTTCATGTCATTCTCCTGCCTCAGCCTCCCAAGTAGCTGGGACTACAGGCGCCCGCCACCACGCCCGGTTAATTTTTTGTATTTTTTATTAGAGACGGAGTTTCACCGTGTTAGCCAGGATGGTCTCAATATCCTGACCTCGTGATCCGCCTGCCTCGGCCTCCCAAAGTGCTGGGATTACAGGCATGAGCCACCACGCCCGGCAATTCCTTTTATCTTCTAAGAACCTGACTTAAACACCTCCTCCCTTTGGAGCCCTCCCATGTTATTGCAGTCTATAATTATCTCCGATTTTTTCCAATGTTTTTAGTCTTTAGAAGCTAACTGAGCATTTTTATATCCCATGAGTACAAAAACATCTTGGTCACTTGTCTTGTATTATTCCATCTAATATGTATGTGTAGATATCACGCTCTTAAGGAAGCATGTGCCACAACTTACAGTTCACTTTATTTTGTTCACTGGTATATTGCCAACCCCTGGAGCTGTGCCTGGAACATAGTAGACACTCAATAAATATTTGTTGAATAAGTGAAAAGTGCTTAAGAAATGTTTGTTGATTGATTGGCCTGGTTTGAACAAACAATTAAGCAGAGCAGAAATCAAATAGCAGAGGACAGTCTGGGCACAGTGGCTCACGCCTGTGATCCCAGCACTTTGGTAGACTGAGGCAGACAGATCACCTGAGGTGAGGAATTCAAGACCAGCCTGGCCAACACAGCAAAACTCTGTCTCTACCAAAAATACAAAAATTAGCCAGGAGTGGTTGCGGCGCCTGTAATCCCAGCTACTCAGGAGGCTGGGGCAAGAGAATTGCTTGAACCTGGGAGGCGGAGGTTGCAGCGAGCACAGATTGTGCCACTGCACTCCAGTCTGGGTGACAGCGAGAATGTCTCAAAGAAAAACAAAACAAAAACAAATAGCAGAGGACAGGATATCATTCTTAAAAATCAAACAGTACTCCACATCCTTGGGTCTGATCCAGATTTGTGGAAGGAGAGGGAAGAAGTGGAGGAAGAGGGAGGCTGTCAGCTAAGACGGTCTCCAAGTTCTCAGGGGAATGAGATGATGATGTAGGGAGTCCTGACTCATCTTGGGAAATCATCAGCACACTTCAATACTCCCTAAAAACAGCAGCCCCCGGATGAAGCTTTGAGGCAATTTTGGATCCTCTCTTGTCTTTCCCTCTTTGATAGGAGGCAGCTCATTTTGCAGAAAGACTTGTTCAGCCTCCCAGCTGCTGTGGTTACTTAGTATTCAGGATATGTTGGGGAGTGCCTGCTGGATCAATCACCTTCACAGTCACATTTCTTCTGAGCCCATGAAGCTACTGGAGACAGAAAGAAATGGAGACTGGAAAAAAATTGATTCAAAGAGTGACACAAACTTTGCATGCCCTAATTAAACATCTTCACCATTCCCCAAATCCTATTCCTCCAGTTCTGTTTAGCTTATGGCCCCATCACGTCTCAGCCCCAAATGCCAGCTCCCATTCTTTCATTCTGGTTTCCAACATGTGGGTGGTCACCAAATACTGTCAATTCTACTCAAACTGTCTCACAAATCCAACTTCCCTTTGTAGTTCCAGTGCCTCTACCCTTATCAGATCTTTGTCATGTCTCACCTAAATTATCACCATAGCTTCCTGTTGTTTTGTCTGCTTCAAATCTCTCCCCTTCTCCAGAGGATTCTTCAAATTGCCACTGCCGCCAGTAAAGTCACAAAAGATGAGATCTGATGATGTCATTTCTCTGTTTGAGTAGAGTCTAAAACTCTTGGTATAAAAGTCTTTGATATCAAATCATGACTCACCTTTTCTCTGTCCATCCATACAGGCTATCTGTTCTGCCCTATTCCTAAATGTTCTCCACCTTAAGAGTTCTCCAGCCAAACTCTTATTTTTCAAACACTAACTCATAGTTCCCCTTCCCTGGAAGTCCTGTTTCAATGAGTGGAAAAACTAGGAACATTAAAAAAAAAATCACTCCTTAAGGAGTAGCAAGCAAAATTCAAATAAATCTAAAAGGCATAAAACCGAGGGAGAGAGCCAAGCTCAATTTCAGTGTGATCTTGGTCAAGTGTCAAAAACCAGACCTGGGGATGCAGAGCAAGTCCAAAGGATGAAACAATTTTGAGACCTACTTGGCAGATCTACGAGGTGGGATCTAGCAGTTGTGGAGGGCCAACAAGCACATCTGTGATCTTGATTGATCTTTTCAGTAAACCTGTGGAGTAAGTGTTATTGTCACCAATGTATTAGATGAAGAAATTCAGGGTCAGAGAGGTCCCACAGGTTCAATGTCACATGATGAGCCAGGAGCATAACCGGAGTACAGACTCATGTCTGTCGGATTCTAAACTTACTGCTCTACCGCAGCACTCACAGTGAAGTGGAGAAACCTCAGAACCAGAGCACCAAGCAGATACAGGGTCAGGGACCAATGAAGCAAAACAACAGGAAATAGGGCTTATCAGCACAGCATGAGAGTAGGGGCTTGTTTCCAGCAAACAGTTGCCATGCTGAGACAGAGTTCCTCCTAAAGCGTTGTCTTAAGGACACTCTGGAACTTCACATCTTCCCTGATTCCCACATCTGCCCCTCCCACCCTCCCTCCACCCACATGAGAATCCTGCTTTCCTCTGAGCTCACTGATTCCTGGCTTCTGACACGTAATAAGCTTACATATAAGGCATTGCAATAATAGACACTGTAAAACTTAGTGGCTTAAAACAAGAGCAATTTTTTTTGGGGGGGAGGGTCATGACTCTGCAATTTGGGCAAGTCTCAACAGGGACAGCTTGTTCCTGCTGCCCATAGTGTTGGCTGGGTCTGCTTGACTGGGACTAGAGGATCTAAAATAGTTTTGTTCACATCTCATACCTCAATTGGAGAGGCTGGAATCAGGGGGACTGCCTGAATCTCTCTCAAGTAATGTGGTTGGACTGGCTGAGATAGTGGCTGACTTCTATGACAGAAAATAACAGAAGCTCAAGAACTCTTACAGTTTAAACCTAGAAGTCACACAGCATCACTTCTGTCATAATCTATTGGTCAAAGCAAGTCACAGGACCAGTCTAGAGTCCAGGGAAGGGGAAAAACCTCCATCTTTTGATGGGATGTCAAAGTCACTTTTCCACACTCAGCATGATGGCTCACATCTGTAATCCCAACATTTTGGGAGGCTGAGGCAGGTGAATCGCTTGCATCTGGGAGTTTTGAGACCAGCCTGGACAACATAGAGAGACCCTGTTTCTAAAAAAAAAAAAAAAAAAAAAAACTTGTAAAAAAATTAGCTGGGCATGGTGGTGCACACCTGTCCTACCAGCAACTCAGGAGGCTAAGGTGGGAGGATGGCTTGAGCCTGAGAGATCAAGACTGCAGTGAGCAATGATTGTGCCACTGCACTACAGCCTGGGCAACAGAGCAAAACCGTGTCTCAAAACAAACAAACAAGAAAAAGCAATGTCAATTCCAAAGGGCATGTAGAATGTTGTGATTATCTTTGGAAACAATCTACCATAGTGATTTTTATATCCATCTGTTTTGTCTGTTAGATTATTTTCCTGAGGTTAAATCTTTGTATTCATTTCACATCCCTCATAGCACCTAGTACAATAGTCAAAGCTTAGAAAATGCACCAATAGATGAAAAACCAACTAACCTGTAGATGAGTTTGCAGCCGCCCCACTCAATATTAGTCTTTAGGAAATGTAAATCAAAACCACAATGAAGTATCACTTCATACCCATTAGGATGGCTCGTATAAAAACCAAAACAAAACAAACATAAAATAATGAGTGTTGGTGAGGATGTAGTGAAATTGGAAGCCTTGTGCATTGCAGGTAGGGATGTAAAATGCTATGGGAAACGATGTGGAGATTCCTCAGAAAATTACACAGAGAATTGCCATATGGCCCAGCAATTCCACTTCTGGGTATAGATTACAAAGAAATTAAAGCAGAGACTCAAAAGAGATGTTTGTTCACCCATGTTCATAGCAGCATTCTTCACAATAGCCAAAAGGTAAAAGCAACCCAATTGCTCATCAAGGGATGAATGGATAAATAAAATGTACATACATACAACAGAATATTATTCAACCTTAAAAAGGGAGGAAATTCTGACCGGGCACAGTGGCTCACACATGTAACTCAGTACTTTGGGAGGCCGAGGCAGGCAGATCACCTGAGGTCAGGAGTTCGAGACCAGACTGGCCAACGTGGTGAAACCCGGTCTCTACTAAAACTACAAAAATAATCCAGTGGGGTGGAACACACCTGTAATCCCAGCTACTTGGGAGGCTGAGGCAGGAGAATTGCTTGAACCTGGGAGGCGGAGGTTGCAGTGAGCCAACATTGCACCACTGCACTCCAGTCTGCGCAACAGAATGAGACTCCATCTCAAAAAAAAAGAAAAGAAAAGGGAGGAAATTCTGACACATGCTACAACACAGATGAACCTTGAGGACATTATCCTAAATGAAATAAGCCAGTCACAAAAGAACATTGAGTGATTTCTCTTAGACAAGGTTCCTACAGCAGTCAAATTCACAGAACCAAAAAGTGGAATGGTGGTTTCCAGGAGCTAGAGGGAGGCAGAAATGGGGTGTTAGCATTTAATGGGTACAGAGTTTCAGTTGGGGAAGATGAAAATCTGGAGCTGGATAGTGGTGATGGCTGCCCAACAATGTGGATGTACCTACTACCACAAAACTGTACACTTTTAAAAGGTTTTTGGTAAATTTTCTGTTGTCTATATTATACATGAATGTTATACATATTTTACCATAGTTTAAAAAAGAAAGAAACCTGATTCACGCACTGGCTTTCAGACACAAATCTTCAGACTCCACATGTTTTAACCCTGGATCTTGATGCCTTCTTCCATCGCTTATGATGCCTAGCTCAAATCCCATGCACATCATGTGTGCTCCATAAAAATTAGACATGTAAGTGAATGGATATCTGTAAATGAATGAATACATTAATATTTACCTTTAACTAAGACGAGGGCTTTTCATCTCCTGGCAAAAAAGCAAACATTTTAATTGGTGGTACTTAGCAGTCTAGAAGTATCATGAAGGTTCAACTCAGTTTCTCACTTTGGAAAACCTAGAGGCTCTGTCCTCACCCATGGGATTCAGCCCTGCATGTGAGCTATGTTTTAGCATGTGAAGGCTTGTTTTGCCCAGTGCATGGGGATTTTCAGTGTCCTCTGAGCAGAAACACCTTGAAGGCAGAGACATGTTTCTTTGTATCATCTACGGTAACTAGTTCAGAGACCTCATATGCCCAACTGGTACTCCACAGTCCCATAGGGGACATAGGGGCTGGGCACAAGCAGAAAAGATTTTGAGACAAGCCCTAAGCTTTAGGCCATGCCCTCACCAAGTCCTATTGATTTTTTACATATGAGATGGCTTCAACCTTCTTCATCTTCATTGCCACCGCCCTGATTAAAGCCACCATTGTCTGGCCCCTGACTCCACGTGGCGGCCTGCTAACTGGCCTCCTTCTTTCTCTCTTGCATGCTCCCCACATTCTAGTCCATTTCCCGCAGACCAGCCAGACTATTTTTCCAGACTATTAGTATGCTTACATTACACCTTGGCTCAAAACCTTGAGTGATTTCCCATTGTAGAAGGATAAAGACAAAACCTTTTACGTTGGCCTACTTGGCCCTTGGATGGTCTGGCTCCTGCATAAACATTCAAGCCTCAGAGAGAAACACCTCCTGTATCTTCTCTGGGCTCCGGCCAGATGCTGTAGGTCCTTGGCTTCTGGAATGCACAAGCATTCCCATCACAAACCTTGGTGTGTGCTGGCCCCCTCCCAATCTCCGCCCTCTGTACCTGTTTAATTCTCACTTCTCCTTCAGTTCTCAATACTGTTTTGTTTTTATTTGTTTGTTTGTTTATCAAGACAGGGTCTCACTCTGTCACCCAGGCTGGGGTGCAGTGGCATGATTTTAGCTCACTGCAACCTCCATCATGCAGGTTCAAGGGATTCTCATGCCTCAGCTTCTTGAGTAGCTGGGATTACAGGTGCGTGCCATCATACTCAGCTAAATTTTTTGTATTTTTAGTAGAGACTGAGTTTCGCCATGTTGGCCAGGCTGGTCTCAAACTCCTGACTTCAGGTGATCCACCTGCTTCGGCCTCCCCCAAGGGTTGGGAATACAGGCGTGAGCCACCGCACCTGGCTAACACTGTTAAACTAAATTTGGCACCAGGATGCCTCCTTACATCATCAACTGCAACCTAACTTAGTATATAAACTAACTAAAATCCTAAATTAGGAGTATAATTTTCTAACAAATAATTGAGTTTCAGCCAATCACAGCAAATGAGCTTCAGTCAATCACAGGTGGTCAACTGATCTGATCACATTCAAATGAGGCAAACACCAAGGTGTAACCAATGGAGCTGTCCTGTCTGTAAAGGTTGCCTGCCCATGCTGCAGAGTGGAGAGCTCTCTAAACCTCTTCTGGTTCTGAGACCTGCCCGATTCACGATTTGTCCTTTGCTTGATTAAACCCTGTTAAATTTAATTTGTCCAAAGTTTTTATTTTTTTTATTTTTTTATTTTTTTTTCTTTTGAGATGGAGTCTCACTCTGTTGCCCAGGCTGGAGTGCAGTGGCGCAATCTCGGCTCACTGCAAGCTCCGCCTCCCAGGTTCACGCCATTCTCCTACCTCAGCCTCTCTGCCAAAGTTTTTATTTTAACAACAACTGTGATTTCTTCAGTAAAATCCTTCTTGACCTCTCCCCACACCCTTCCCAGGCTAGATCAGTCCTCTCTGCAATAAGCGCTCATGGATCAGTGTTCCTTTCCTTTAGGACCCTGCCCTCAGCTGGCCAGCACACATTCCTTATAGGTGGACTGACTATTGGATTTATGACAATCCCCTGCTCTGGACAGACTGTAAGCTCCATAAGATGCCTTGTTTGCTTTTGCCCATCATTGAATCGCCAATGCCTAGCAAGATGCCTGGCACATAATAGTTGCTCAGTAAGCGTGTGTGGAACGAAGGAAGGGAAAAAACCAAAGAAAAGAAAGAAGGAAAACAGTAAGGCCCCAGCCTCACATTTTAGAAAACCACATAGCAACATATTCACACAGCACCAGTATTCATTTTACATAATAACTGAAATTCAGCAGGCAGGTTTCCAAGTTTTATCTTGGTTTTATGGGCTTGGTCAAATCGCCAAAGTTCTCTAATGTGGGGTTTCTTTTATTTATTTTCGCATACAGTTGTAGAATGCCTACTAAATGCAACGTGTGTGTTAGAAGAATGCTTCTCAACTGGCTGGGCGTGGTGGCTCACACCTGTAATCCCAGCACTTTGGGAGGCTGAGGCGGGCAGGTCATGAGGTCAGGAGATCAAGACCATCCTGGCCAACATGGTGAAACCTCGTCTCTACTAAAAATACAAAAATTAGCTGGGTATGGTGGTGTGCGCCAGCTACTTGGGAGGCTGAGGCATGAGAATCGCTTGAACTCAGGAGGCAGAGGTTCCAGTGAGCCAAGATCCCACCACTGCACTCCAGCCTGGGCAAAAGAGCGAGACTCTGTCTCAAAAAAAAAAAAAAAAAAGTAGGCATCTAAAAGAGATGCCTACTATAGAGGGATATATCAAAATTTCAAGGAGGATCTTATTCAGAATACAAATAAACCCACAACAAACATGATGAGCACATGTTGGGTGTGTGTGAGTGGCAGGCAGAAAATGATGTAGAGATGAATAAGACACTTCATGACATCCAAGAATTGTCTCTATGATGTCAGAAAGACATGGAGCTACAACTACACAAGGCAATCTGCTGGAATAAAGAAAAAAGTGTGATGCAGAGTACAGAGTATAGAGAAGAAGTAGTTAATTTCAATTTGGAAAGGAGGGAAGAGGCTTGTTGGTAACTTGAGATGGATTCTAAAGGATGGATAAG
>NW_026652286.1:95477873-95504606 GCF_009828535.3 Hylobates moloch | reverse complement strand
AAAAAAAAAAAAAAAAAAAAAAAAAAAAAATGTCTCCAGAGACACCCATCTGTAACCTCTCTGAGGAAAGTGGCCTCTCTAACACGCCACCAACCCGACACGGGGAATTCTCTTATCTTCTGCAACTAAAGCCCTTCGGTTCCCCCATGCTCAGGCACTCCTGGAAACTACTCTTCTACTTACGGCTGACCCGTGTAGCCTTTCATAAGGCCATCTTCAACAGAGGTAAAGAGCAGAGGGTGTTTTCAATGCTGAGAAATGTGAACTTCTTCCAGCCACCTTCTCAGAGGAAGACCCAAGAGGCTGTGATTCAGACGCTCCATATGACACCAAGTTAGACTGTTCAACTGGCAGGTTTCAAGCCAAGGACTCAGCCCATAAATAAAAGGTCACTCAGTTTTCGTTCCTGTAAGTTCCCCACTCAACTTACAAAGCACTTGCTGCCTTTGGCAAAACTTGGCTTTGGTCTACAAAAGCCCCACAGCCGCAGGCACCCTGAGTAAGTTAGGTTGGTTTCCGAGTCCCAGTGAGTCATTGTTGAGGCCTTGACTATTAGCACCTTGGAGACAGTGTCCCCCAAGCCAAGAGATCTTGTCCACTAAGATAGGGAAGGACAGCCCCTCCAATGCCTGCAGGTCACATTCGAAGAATTCCAGGTCCCTAGAGTGCATATCCCCGCCTTATGCCATCACCTGTCTCTCTTCTACCCTAGAAAAATGCTCATCTCTCTTCTACCCTAGAGAAATGCATCTTTCCACTAACCACTAAACCAGTATCAGGGCGCCATGTTCTCTTGCTTTTAGAATCCCAGTCATTTCCTGTATCATGGGACGTGAGATGCTTGTCTTCAAAAAACAAGGGGCTTTAAGTACAATAAAACAATACATTATATTTATGCCAAGAACTTTGTGTTTAACCCTTGAGTCTCAGACAATCCCACTTATTCACAATCTCTAAAAGTTTCTATTTCAGACATGATCTAAACTTCTTTTTGAAATCAATAAACTGCCCCAGTTTCTAAACCTAATCTATGACTTGCAGGCATTTTCCCCCATATTTCCAAGGGAATAAGCATCATTTGACACTATTTATTTTGAAAAGCGGCTGTGGAGGGGAGAAACAATATATTTCTTTCTTTTTTTTTTTTTTTTTTTGAGACGGAGGCTTGCTCTGTTGCCCAGGCTGGAGTGCAGTGGCACAATCTCGGCTCACTGCAACCTCCGCCTCCTGGGTTCAGGCGATTCTCCTGCCTCAGCCTCCCGAGTAGCTGGGACTACAGGCACCCACCACCACGCCCAGCTAATTTTTTGTATTTTTAGTAGAGACGGGGTTTCACTGTGTTAGCCACAATGGTCTCAATCGCCTGACCTCGTGATCCACCCGCCTCAGCCTCCCAGAGTGCTGGGATTTACAGGCATAAGCCACCGTGCCCGGCCAAAAAAAAAATATTTCAAAGAAGTGGCATGTCTGCCACCAACCCGGTTCAATAAACATCTACTAAGTACCTGCTGTGGGCGAGGCTTGGGGGAAAGAGGAAAGAGGACATTTCAAAAGGAACCAGATACAGCACTGATCTTCAGGGAGTATCCAATTTGTTTATAGAATGAGTGAATAAATGAGAAAACAAATGATGAGTGAATGCAGAATCAGGATTAGTAGTAAGTTTTATAGCAACTACACTCCTTCATTTAATGGTATTAGTATAATTCAAAGATGAGTGAGGAAAATATACATTTTTCCTGAGTTAAAAATCTGGCCAGGCACGGTGGCTCACGCCTGTAATCCCAGCACTTTGGGAGGCCGAGGCGGGTGGATCACCTGAAATCAGGAGTTAGAGACCAGCCTGGCTGATATGGTGAAACCCTGTCTCTACTAAAAAATACAAAAATTTGCCGGGTGTGGTAGCATGCGCCTGTAATCCCAACTACTCGAGAGGCTGAAGCAGGAGAATCGCTTGAACTCGGGAGCAAAGGTTGCAGTAAGCTGAGATCACACCATTGCACTCCAGCCTGGGCGACAAGAGCGAAATTCTATCTGAAAAAAAAAAAAATCTGGTGATTTTTTTTTTCCTACTGCTTACTGTTTTATCTGTTCCCCCAAACCCCAAACACATTTCTTGCAATCCAGCGTTCTCTGAAATCTCCAATCTGACCTTGAACGATGAAGGGAAGGGATCTCTATGCTTGGAAGGGGTAGGGTCCTATATTATACTTTATGTGATTATATTCTCTGGCCTCCTTTAAGTACTTTGAAAAGATCTTTATTTTAGACTCTTCTCTCTCCACGCTGATGTCATTAGTATTCTGGATGAAATGTTTCCTTGCACGTAACTATGTTGGACTTGGATTCATTACTAAAGCAAATAATTCAGTTTTCCTAGGAACAAATGCTACTTTTCCTCATGGGCTGTTTGCTGACCATCCCTCTTGGTTGAGCATAAGCTGCATTACTTGGAAGCCACATGTTAGGACTAAGGGAGACATAGAGAAGTAAAGAACACAGCATCTGTCGTCAAAGAAACGGTCGTCTTCACTGGGAGTGAAGATTGAAACGTGGCATTACAGCTGGGTGTGGTGGTTCACACTTGTAATCCCGGCATTTTGGGAGGCCGAGGCAGGAGGATCACGTGAGCCCAGGAGTTTGAGGCTGTGGTGAGCATGATCGTGCCACTACATGCCAGCCTGGGTGACAGAGCAAGACACAGTTTCTTGGAAACAAACAAACATGGCAGTACGAGGGCTCAGAAGGGAAGATGCTAATATATTTGCTCAGAGTTCAGAAAAGGCAGATGGTTTGCTTTGGGCAAAAGTTGTCAGGAGAGGTTTTCAGACCAAAGCAAGGACATCTTGAGGGGAGAGTCAAAAGGAAAGAATTAATCCTATTTTAAGCTCTCTATCCCTGAATACTCTTAGTTCCTTCAAGTAGCAGTGGGCTAGCAAGTGATGCTACAGGACCGTATGCCAATGCAAGCGAGGACCCTGTGACCTTCAACAGACCTCTGCGTCACCATGGAGCTTTGAGATGAATGTCGGAAGGAAGAACAAGCTCATTTTGAAAAGTACACAGACGTTGGAAACTGTGAGTATTACCCAAAAAGAGGCTTGAAAAGCTCCCATCCCCATCGGGTGACCAGCAGAACTTGCCACTGCAAGAGCCTTGTTCTCATTAATAAGGTTCATTTTATTGTTTCCATGCTATGTAATTTCTCCCACTGCCTTTTAGACTGGAACATTCAACTTTTTGCACTTCCTATTAATTACCCTGGGGGATTCAGGCTACAGTGCACAATACGAAGACCCAATTAGAACATTGCCCACTGTCTTTTTGTTTCTTTGTAATCCAAAATCAATCAATAACATCTTTAAATCCTCACAAGAAATGACTAGAGTTATTAAAGTCTTGGACAAAGAAGCCAAGAAATTCAAAGCAGATGGAGCAGAATCACAGAAATCACACAACCATGCAAATTAGTAGCAGCCCATGGGCTTGACAGGGTCAGAATGCTGGGGGTTGGGAATTTTTAATACGAAACAGAAAATATATCCCATAACACTAATGTTCTTTTTGTGATGAAGTATGATGATTCTGGTTTAATGTGGAGTAGGGTGTCTTCAGGAGCTCTGAGAAAACACAGGCTTCCCAGTGCTCGTCCACATAGCACATCCCTGTCTGGGACAGTTTACTGTTCACCCTACATGAAGTGTTCGCTCACCTGTCAGAAACACACTTCCTCTACAAATTGCATCCGCTACTGTTAACATCAAGATCAGAAGTAGGCCAGGTGCATTGGCTCACGCCTATATTCCCAGTGCTTTGGGAGGCTGAGGAGGGTGGATCACCTGAGGCCAGGAGTTCAAGACCAGCTTGACCAACATGGTGAAACCCGTCTCTACTAAAAATACAAAAGTTAGCTGGGTGTGGTGGTGGGCACCTGTAATCCCAACTACTTGGGAGGCTGAGGCAGGAGAATTGTTTGAACCCAGGAGGTGGAGGTTGCAGTGAGCCGAGATCATGCCACTGCACTCTAGACTAGGTGACAGAGCGAGACTCCATCTCAAAAAAAAAAAAAAAAAAAGATCAGAAGTAAACTATGAGAGTGAGTAAGATGAACATATGAACATTTACATTGAAAAATACGAAAAAAACTTAAGATGTAATGATGTTTGGAAAAGAATTGTTAACTGTATCCACTAAACCATAAAGCTTAACAAAATCCCAAACTTGGGAAATGAATTTAAAAAGTCCACTCACCATGTGTAACTCTGGTCAGGGCCTAAACAAAGGAGGAGACAAAGCTTACGATGTCAGCCCATCTCATTCAGCACTGGGGACTTTGTGCTAGTTTAAAGTGTTGAGGAATTGGATCTCTACCTAATCATAAGAGACTGACCTCTTCCTCACTCCAACAGCAGGGCTGCTCCTGGGGAAATGATGGTAACCTCAGTTTCTCTTGGCCTCTCAGATGTGCAGCACGCCGGGTCTCCGCTAGTACCCACACATGATGCCTCATGCTGCACACCTACCCACTGAATGGGGCCAAGTGAATAAAGCACCACCAACAACACTACCTCTGGTTCCACTGCTGGGCTCTGGGTACCATTGTCAATTCCTTGATCGATTTCCGAAGCTAAACAATAATATTTATGTAAAGCTTAATAGATTACAAGACATTGAAAAATCAGTCATCTGGGCTGGGCATGGTGACTCATGCCCGTAGTCCCAGCATTTTGGGAGGCCGAGGCATGTGGATTACTTGAGCTCAGGAGTTCAAGACCAGCCGGGGCAACATGGCGAAACCATGTCTCTACAAAAAAATACAAAAATTATCTGGCTGTCATGGCGTTTGCCTGTAATCCTAGCTACTCAGGAGGCTGAGGTGGGAGGATTGCTTGAGCCCTGGAGGTGGATGTTGCAGTGACCAGAGATTGCACCACTGCACTACAGCCTGGTGACAGAGGGAGACCCTGTGAAAGAAAAGAAAAGAAAAGAGAAAAAAGAAAGAGAGAGAGAAAGAAAGAGTTTTAAAAAAGAAAAATCAGTCATCTGATGTGTTTCTCACAATAATTTTAGAAGGTGGATAATATTATCCACAGGCATTTCACAGAAGAAGAGATAGCATAGAGGTTGCAGGAAATGCCAAGAACACATAGCAGCTTCCTAAGATTCAAACTCAATTCTGTGACTCCATGTGCCACACTCCTCTGAGTTGTGAGTTCTCTAAGATGAAGAGTCACATTTTTCCATCTGTAAGACACTGAGCTGGGCGCAGTGGCTCACGCCTGTAATCCCAGCACTTTGGGAGGCCGAGCGGGCGGATCACCTGAGGTCGGGAGTTCGAGACCAGCCTGACCAACATGGAGAAACACCGTCTCTACTAAAAATACAAAAAATTAGCCGGATATGGTGGCACATGCCTATAATCCCAGCTACTAGGGAGGCTGAGGCAGGAAAATTGCTTGAACCTGGGAGGCGGAGGTTGCGGTGAGCCGAGATCGTGCCATTGCACTCCAGCCTGGGCAACAAGTGTGAAACTCCGTCTCAAAAAAAAAAAAAAAAAGACACCGAGTGTTGCCATGAAGATTAAATAAAATAACCTAGGTATACCAGGCACCTAACAGATACCGGTTCCCTCCCATGCCCCTCCTCCATCAGGGGCCTAAAGATTTAAAAATAATCCCAGTCTGGGCGCGGTGGCTCACGCCTGGAATCCCAGCACTTCGGGAGGCCAAGGCAGGTGGATCACATGAGGTCAGGAGTTCGAGACCAGCCTGGCCAACATGGAGAAACCCTGTCTCTACTAAAAATACAAAAATTAGCTGGGTGTGGTGCTGGGCACCTGCAGTCCCAGTTACTCAGGGGGCTGAGGCACGATAATCACTTGAACTGCGAGGTGGAGGTTGCAGTGAGCCGAGATCGTAACACTGCACTCCAGCATGGGCTACAAGAGCGAAACTCTGTCTCAAATAAATAAAATCCCAGTATATGGTCTGCACACACTACACATTTATACCCACAACTTCAGATTAAAGTAAACATTAATGACCGTACTGAAGCAAATAGACTTCCAGAGGCATGGGGAGTGCTGGGTGTCAGGCGGATGGGATGTGGGGGCTGTGGGATCATTGGGAGTTAGGGGACTAGCTTTAGGTTCTGACCATTGTAGCAACTCAGTGAGCCTCCATACACGGCACCCAGGATGCTTCCACACCTGGTTTCTAGTATCCTCACAGCTGGCACCTGCCTTACCAAACATATGCCCCAGGCTCTCCCATACCGTGAGTGCAGTTTTCATTACATAATGCATCCATCTTCTTGTTCTTCTTTAGCCTTACACCATCCTAATTTTCTATAGTTCCAAAGCCATTCTCTCCTGCCTTGTTGCAAGGTAGGGGGAAAATGTAAAATTCAAATGGTCACATAGTGTTACTTGGGAGAGGGGCATGGAAGATTTTGGAAGGTGGGGAGCAACAGAAGGTAGAAATCCATGCCTGGTGTGAATTGCAACAAAAATTTGGCGCAACTATGAGGGTATGAGTAGGGGGAGAGGAGGTCATCTGCAATGTTGACAAATTTTCATCTAATAGGACAGAGGAGAATTCCAACTCTAAGAGATCTGCCAGGTATACTGGCAAGAACACTGAGACTACATGGCCGAGCCCAGCTCTGCCATTAATTTGCCAGAGCAGTCATTCCACCACCCTGGTTTCCTCATTGAGAGAATGTGCGGGTTGGACAGGGCTGGCTTTGGAATGAGACAAATCTAGGTTCAAATGCAGGCTCCACCACTGACTTGTTATGCAACTTTCGGCAAGTTTCCTTGCATCGCCACGCCCCAGTGCTCTTAACTGTCAGATGCAATGAGAGAATGTGTTTCCGGAGGCTGTTTGAGAATTAAATGAGGAGGTATATAAATATACTCCCCCTTGGACAGTGTCAGGTCTATGAAGCTCCCAGCACAGCAGCTGCTTCCTCTTTTCTTTATTCTAAGTTGCTGTAAACCTATGTATCTGTGGTGCAATGCAGTGACTCAATCCTTGGTTATTTAATGTGGCTATCCTGCCCAACCTAAGTCTTGACTATCAAGGCACTGAGGTGCTGTATGCTGAAGCAGCAAATAAACAATTCAAGTTGGACAAGAAGATGGAAACAAGTGTGAGGGAGGATGGTGGAGGAAAAAGGATCCAGAAGTGGGAGGCAGTGGATCTGGGTTCGAATTCCAGTGCCCTCAGTCACTAGCTATAAGACACATGACTTTGGATTTCTGAGCTTCAGTTTTCTCTTCTGTAATAAAGGGAATAATCACATATGTAAAAGTACTTTGTCCATTGGAAAGTGCAATTGAAATGTTAGTGGTCTGTTATGCCACCATTCCTGTTGTTTGGAGAGTCCAATTACTTGAGTTGGAGCAATGTTTTGAGAGCTATCTAATTCCTCTTAGCAGTCAAGCAAAACTTCAAATGTCCCCCAACCCTAATCTTCAAAATCAAATGGCTGCTATGCAGATTACTGATGTATCCCCCAAAAAAGCTGGGCTGAATTTTCTTTGCTATGAACAAATACCGCCAGTGACCCACTGGAGTCACCAACTCCTGGTGGCCTGATCTTTACTTGAAAAACAATACAGTAAACCACCCTCCTATTTTAACAGCTAGCACAGGGCAGGGCGGGAGGAACCCCCACCCACGCTTGCTCTGAACAGAAATCGTGCTGCAGCTGATGTGAAAACAAGATAAGGAGAAATGTCTGTCAACAGACTCCGGCCTGCCCTAGAACTGGGCTGCTCTCCGTGTATTCTGTACAGATGGGAAGGCAGGGGCCATTAGCCACCTGCAATTCTGCTCTGATGTGGCTGCGGTACTAAACACCGCCCAGGAAGGGGTGGGCATAGCTCGGACACACATGCAACTTACACGTTCTAGTCTTTAGCTAAAGTCTTTGAAAATATAGATTTAGAAATGTAGTATTGGTTGGGTGCAGTGGCTCACTCCTGTAATCCTGGCATTTTGGGAGTGCCAGGTGGATCACCAGAGGTCAGGCATTTGAGACCAGCCTGGCCAACATGGTGAAACCCTGTCTTGACTAAAAATACAAAAATTAGCTGGGCATGGTAGCAGGCACCTATAATCCAAGCTACTCGGGAGGCGGAGGCAGGAGAATCACTTGAACCTGGGAGGCAGAGGTTGCGGTGAGCTGAGATCGCACCACGCACTCCAGCCTGGGTGACAGAACGAGTCTTCATCTCAAAAACAAACAAAAAAAAACAAAAAAAGAAAAAAGAAAAAGAAACGTAGGGTCCTGAAGAAATCCTCATTAAGGTTAAAATTCTGCCGGCTTATTACTGAGAAATTAAAAACTATTTGGGGCCGGGCGCAGTAGCTCATGCCTGTAATCCCAGTGCTTTGGGAGGCCAAGGTGGGTAAATCACCTGAGGTGAGGAGTTCAAGACCAGTCTGGCCAACATGGTGAAACCCCGTCTCTGCTAAAAATACAAAAATTATCCAGGCATGGTGGTGGGCACCTATAATCCCAGCTACTCAGGTGGCTGAGGCAGGAGATTCGCTTAAACCTGGGAGACGGAAGCTGCAGTGAGCAGAGATCGCACCACTACACTCCAGCCTGGGCAACAGAGTGAGACTCTGTCTCAAAAAATAAAAATAAAATAAAAAAATAAAAAAACTATTTGGTTATCAGGCTGAGTGGAAACATAAGCTCAGTGTGACTATTTAGTAACTTTCCAACAGTTCTAAACTACCACCTGTAGCTCTAAATGAAAACTTCATTTTTTTCACCATTTTGGGCATGGCTGGGATGTAGGAATCAATGTGTTGATGCAAAAATGCTGCAAGGCAGTTCTTTTCTCTGTCTTTCCTGAGCATCATTAGACCTCCAGGGAGTGAGGCACAGTGTAACTGAAGGTCCAAACAACATATCCAAGGCACTAAGAGGATCACAATGCATAAAACACGATGTGCGTAAATGCTGATGGATAACAGGAAAAAAGTAAAAAAGAAAAGAAAGAAAAGGAAAGAAAACTATAGAGTCTGCTAAGAGCTACTGAAATGACGACAGCATCAGACACTTATTAGCATTCACCACCCAAGGAGACATTCCCAGAAGGGGCTGAAGCATTATCAAGGTTGGGAGGACTCAGCATGTTTGCAGAGGAGGAGCCGGATGCATATGCTCACCAGCCTGCTGGCATGAATACTGGAAACTCCTACCCATCCGCAGGCTCTGATCAGATCACGCCAGAGCTTCAAGCTCCTTCCAAGCATCCATGCAACTGAGTGATGACAGGAGTGGATAGAAGAAATAAATGCAAGGTTTTGAATTTTAAAGCAGATCAGTGGGCCGGGCGCGGTGGCTCATGCCTGTAATCCCAGCACTTTGGGAGGCCAAGATGGGTGGATCACTTGAGGTCGGGAGTTCAAGACCAGCCTGGCCAACATGGTGAAACCCCGTGTCTAATAAAAATGCCAAAATTAGCCGGGCATGGTAGCAGGCGCCTGTAATCCCAGCTACTACGGAGGCTGAGACAGGAGAATCGCTTGAGCCCAGGAGGCAGAGGTTGTGGTGAGCTGAAATCGTGCCACTGCACTCTAGCCTGGGGGAAAAAAGAAGACTCCACCTCAAAAAAAAAAAAAAAAGAAAGAAAAGAAAAATAAATAAAATAAAAACAAAGCAGATCAGTGGTGAATGGCATACCCTGGCATACCTCAAATTAAGCACAGGCTAAGTGTTCCATGCTAACAGCTAGGGTTTTCAAATCCAATGTGGCACACTAAATCTTGACACTCAAGGAACCCACAGTCCAAACAAGGCTTGTTTTAGGAGCTCTTCCTTGCCCTGCGCTTAAACTCTTAAAACTTAAAACTCCCTCCACTGGCTTCCGATTATCAATAACAGCATTTCCAAGACTTCAGCCATTTCTATCATCAACTCATTAATTTTTCTATATCAATATCTACACTGCACTATATTTAAGTAACTTCCTTCCTTCCTTCCAAGTTTTTTTTGAGACAGAGTCTTGCTATATTGCCCAGACTGGACTGCAGTGCCTGTTCACACATACAATCATGGCACACTGCAGCCTACAACTCTCAGGCTCAAGCGATCCTCCCACCCCAGCTTCCTGAGTAGCTGGGACTACAGGCATGTGCCACCATGCTGGCCTAAGTAAGTTTCATTAAAATAACTCGTCTACTTTTATTCAAATAACTTTTGAAGTAAATGTTATTTTTACCATAAACAGAAAACTAGTACCACTTGCCATTAAAAAAGAAACAAAAAAGGAAACAAAGGAATCTTACTAAATTCTTGTTACATCCCCTTCCTGCCAGTGTTCTGAACCTGAGGCCTATAGCTCTCATAAAAAAGAGATTAACAAGTACTAGAGAGGTTTTAAAGATAATAGGCTCTGAACTGAGCCCCTCACCCTTTGTAATTAGAACTGTAAAAAGAAAAATTGTTCACTATGTGATTCATCATTTCTTAATGTCACGTCTACTTATCACCCAAATCAGGCTGCATGGGCCACCTGATACCACCTACACTCCCTAGTCGACCTTATGATTGGGCCTCCATCATTGCATCCCCAGAGCTTCGAATATCACATAGGAAAATTGTAGGCACACAACACAACTGGGTGAATGACTGAATGAATGGATGCATCGCTTAGCCTCATCATTCTTTCTTTTTTATTTTTTTTGAGACAGAGTCTTACTCTGTCGCCCAGGCTGGAGTGCAGTGGCGCGATCTCAGCTCACTGCAACCTCCAGCTCCCGGGTTCAAGCGATTCTCCTGCCTCAGCCTCCTCAGTAGTTAGGATTACAGGCATGTGCCACCTCGCCTGGCTAATTTTTGTATTTTTAGTAGAGAAGGGGTTTCACCATGTTGGGCAGGCTGGTCTCGAACTCCTGACCTCAAGTGATCCGCCCACCTCAGCCTCCCAAAGTGCCAAGATTACAGGCATGAGCCACCACGCTCGGCCATCATTCTTTATTTCAGCCTCATTTACAGGCTTATTTTTCCTCCCATGACCCATGCCCACTCATCCCTCCATGACTTTGTCCATCCTGTGCCTTTCATGGAATGTTTTACTTTTCCTCCAACTGGTCAACTCTAAAATCTTCAAGTCTTAGGGTATGTGATCTTCCCTTGATGGTTTCTCCTTACCACTCTGGGTGGAGAATAGACATTCTTCTCAGTGTGCCCACCACACACTTACTGTCAGGCCTCTGAGCCCAAGCTAAACCATCATATCCCCTGTGACCTGCACGTATACATCCAGATGGCCTGAAGCAACTGAAGATCCACAAAAGAAGTGAAAATTGCCTTAACTGATGACATTCCACCATTCTGATTTGTTTCTGCCCCACCCTAACTGATCAATGTACTTTGTAATCTCCCCCACCCTTAAGAAGGTTCTTTGTAATTCTCCCCACCCTTGAGAATGTACTTTGTGAGATCCACCCCCTGCCCACAAAACATTGCTCCTAACTGCACCGCCTATCCCAAAACCTATAAGAACTAATGATAATCTCACCACCCTTTGCTGACTCTCTTTTTGGACTCAGCCCACCTGCACCCAGATGAAATAAACAGCCTTGTTGCACAGACACCACCTGTTTGGTGGTCTCTTCACTCGGACACTTATCACACTAGAATCACAAATGCACCTGTCCTTTCTCTCCCTCCCAGTCTCTAAACTCCTTGAGGGGAGGAATGTGTCTTCTATTTCTGTTGTCAGTACCTGGCATTAGTTGACACTCCATAGATATGTGTGGAATGAAAGCATCTCTGGCTATTTCCCCATATTCTCTGATCATATGAGACAAACTCTGTCTTTCTCTGCTCTGAGTTTTAGCACATACCGTGTCTCCTCGGCAGTATGCAAACTCTCTTCCACATTCCTGCTGAGAAGGCTCGCGGGGCCCATTCTCCAAGCCAAGGGTGCATTCCTTCCTCTCTGTTCCCACTATACCCCCTGAATATCACCTTTACTGTAGGGTGTATCCCACATCTGTGCAATTCTTTGTTTCTATGCTGCTGTAATTCAGTAAATTATGAGCTTCTTGTTTTTGTGTCCCCAAGGTTTAGAGAGTGGTTGGCATCTTACAGTGAGTAATCAATAGATATTAAATACTGTCTGAAGAAAAGAATGAATGTTTAGCAGGAAAATATTTTACTCATGTTTAGTAAGAAAATATTCATCTTTCTTCTCTTAGCAATCCCAAAAGTCCCTGGAGTTGAGGTCAGTAAAACCATAAAAATATTAAATTTATTGCTGACTTATATGGAGTACCTACTATCTGCCAGGCACTCTGCCAACATTATCTCAGTTAATTATCCCCATCTTGTGAGGAAGGTACTTCTATTGATGCCAGTTTCCAAGGGAGGGAATCTGGGCTTAGGGAGATTAAACCACTTGTCCAAGGTCTATAAGTAGCAGATACAGCACATGGAATGAGGCCTGAAAAGCTCCAGTGTTCTTAACGACCACTCTGGCCTGGACTCTGAGCTTATCCTGTCTGACCTACCGCCCTCCTTCATGATCAGAAGCCAGATCCTGGGCAGATGGATCTGGGCCTGCCTGGGGGTAGCACTGATTGTGTCCTTTGAGAGCCCAGCTAAGCCACCAAGCAAACCCTGCCCAAAACACAGAACCCCGTCACAAATGGCCATCACAGCCTTTTGCTCAAGCCACGGGACTCAGCAAAATCACCAGCTCCACACCTACCCAGCAGAAGGCCAGGCAAAGCAGCCTTTTCATTGATTCCAGAAATGTCTCTTTTTCATTTGTAAAATACCCACATTTTGGGATTTTCCCGCAAGTGGTGGGTGGCTACAGCAATAACAGATGAACTGGTATCTTTGAAAGCTGAATAAAAACACTTTTCAATAAAGATTTTAAGCCTTAAATTGACTGAGGAGCTAAGTGAGAGTCCAGCAGCACCCCAGTGGGAGAAAACATTGGCCTGGTTTTTATAACTGCATTCCCTGCACGAGAGGAAAGGGGTTACAGCTGCTCTTTCTTCACTCACAGCCCTGTGTTGAAAGCATCTGAGCTAACAAAGGCCAGTTTCCTCTAGTTTGCACCCAAGGAAGTCAGAGAAATGCTGCTTGGCTGCAGAAAATTTGTCCAGAAAAGAGTGACTTTAACCTACAAAAGCCAGCTTCAAATAGTTGTATAAAATTTGAGAGGAAAGAAGAGGAATCAGAACCACCTTGTACAAGCTGCTTCCTGCTTCTTGATGATGTTACCAGAATTCTCTGCAGGAAAGGCCCGGCAGAGGCACAGAGCAGAACACACAGCCATGTGGTTTCGTTTTTCCAGTGATGAACCTCTCAGGAGAAACACTCCGTTTTGGAGAGAGGCAAACATATCTGGACAACAAGTTAACCATGACCTTTCATTTGCTGGAAATGAGCATAACCCAGGGGGAGAATCCTGCATAGGGGAGGAGTCCGGAAGACCCGGGGTTTGGTTCTGGCTTTGCCGCTAATTTGCTTCGTGGCCTTCGGTAAATCATTTAAGCACTCTGGGCTTCAGCCTTTCACGAAGCGAGAGGATCAGGCTCAATGATCAAATTCCTCAGCTCGGAAATACTATGATATTAGTAGCATGTTACAGAGCGCAAGATGACAAGTCTGACTCAACTCTCCCAGGTGCTGTACCCTAAGGAGAATCCTCTTCCAATAGGAGCGCACACCACCCTCAGCCATCATTCCCACAACCGAGGCACAAAGATGTGAAATAAGGCAACAAGGGTGAGTTCTGGAGGGAGCACAGCGCTATATGTCCCTCACTGGCTCTCCATGCCTATGTATCTAAACTTTAGCAGCTGCTGGGCTCGTGACAGGCAGCGGATTTGGAGGCCAGAAGATCTTGGCAAGGGATCCTTGGGACAGCAGCAGTTTGACTGCCAGGACCCCATCTTTGAGGCAGCTGAGACGTCACAGAGGCTACCTGAACTTCAGACAGGGTAACACAGTGCACCCACACACCCTTCAAAACCATGAGAACATAATTCTACTTAGCATTTCACTTACTAAAACCAAAAGTCAGGTGTAAAGTAAGTTCAGAATAGTAGCTACCATTTATGGAGAGCTAACTATAGGTAAGGCACTGTGCTAAGAACTCTACATGTATTATAATATAGAATCCTCATTATATATATATATAATTGGTTATATATATACAGGTTTTCCTCCATGGTTCCTAGCTCATGACTCCCATCGCCCTTCAGTCTTTTGTTACAATGTTGAGTGTGGTAGGCCTCGGGAGCAGGCCTCAGGAAACAATCTCTCTGACCATTCACCTGCCCTAAGGCAGGACTTTGATATTCCAAAGCAGGCCTCTGACTGTGGGTCATAAGACCCTACCCAGAGAATGTCCCACCCTGGGGGAAGAAATGCTGAGGTAATGAGGCTTCCAAGAAAACCCAAAAAGGCGGGGTTTAGTGGGCTGCCCACATGGAGGGTCCTGGAGGGCGGTGCCAGGGGAGGCCATGGAAGCTCTATGCCCCTTCCCACACACCTCACCTTACACATCTCCTCAACTATATCCTTTGCAGTATCCTTTATAGTAAATCAGTAAACAAAAGTGTTTCCCTGAGTTCTGTGAGCCGCTCCAGCAAATTAATTGAACCAAAAGAGGGGGTTGCGGTAACTCCAACTTGAAGGCAGTCAGTCAGAAGTTCCAGAAGCCTGGACTTGCAACTGGTGGGGATGGGGGCAGTCTGGGGCCTGAGCCCTCCCACTGTGGGATCTGAGGCTATCTCCAGGTAGACAGTGTTGGAACTGAATTGGAGGATACTAGCTGGTGTCCACTGCTGGCCGTGTGGGGAGAACCTCCACCTGTGTTCATAGAAGGCTTCCTCGATGTTGATGATTGCTGTTGTGGTATAAGGGCAGAGGAAAAACACAGCTTGAGAGTTTTCTGGAAACAACCTCCATTTTGCAAAAGAGGAAACTAAAGGCTTTTAATCCCACTCTGCTATTCAGGACACAAAAATTCGTGTGTAAGAATATTCATCTAAATAAAATGACCTAGTTTTCCAAAAATAGGGAACGATTAAATAGTATATTCATGTACTAGAAATGCAGGAGAAATCATTTTAGACAAATAACAGAAAAATGTTTAGACAAACAATTGACAGCAAATTGTGAAGTAATAACCTCAACTTTGTTTAATTTAAATATAATTATAAATAATACGGTATTTGCTTATTCTTTGGGTTTTTCCATATTTTTCAAAATTTACGCAATAAACATACATTACTTTTTACATTGTGGGGCTATTTAAAAGCCCATCAGAAATAACCAACAGCTGGCCAGGCGCGGTGGCTCACACCTGTAATCCCAGCACTTTGAGAGGCCGAGGCAAGTGGATCACCGGTCAGGAGTTCAAGACCAGCCTGGCCAATATGGTGGAACTCCGTCTCTAGTAAAAATACAAAAATTAGCCAGGCGCGGTGGCTCACGCCTGTAATTCCAGCACTTTTGGAGGCCGAGGCGGGAGGATCACGAGGTCCATCCTGGCTAACACAGTGAAACCCCGTCTCTACTAAAAATACAAAAAATTAGCCGGGCGTCGTGGCGGGCGCCTGTAGTCCCAGCTACTCAGGAGGCTGAGGCAGGAGAACGGCGTGAACCAGGGAGACGGAGCTTGCAGTGAGCCGAGATCGGGCCACTGCACTCCAGCCTGGGCGACAGAGCGAGACTCCATCTCAAGAAAAAAAAAGAAGAAAAGAAAGAAAAACATTAGCCGGACATGGTGGCGGGCCTCTGTAGTTCCAGCTACTCGGGAGGCTGAGGCAGGAGAATGGCGTGAACCTGGGAGGCGGAGCTTGCAGTGAGCCGAGATTGCACTACTGCACTCCAGCCTGAGCAACGGAGCCAGACTCCGTCTCAAAAAAAAAAAAAAAACAACCCAAAAAATTAGCGGTGTGGTGGCATGTGCCTGTAGTCCCAGCTGCTCGGGAGACTGAGACAGGAGAATTGCTTGAATCAGGGAGGCGGAGGTTACAGTGAGCCGAGATCCTGCCACTACACTCCAGCCTGGGCAACAGAGCAAGAGGGAGGGAGGAAGGAAGGGAAGGAAGGGGAGGAATGGGAGGAAGGGAAGGAAGAAAGAAAGAAAAAGAAAGGCAAACTCCCATCCCTCTCGGTGTCTGGATCCTGAGGAAGTGCTTTAACAGGTTCAGATTCTATGCAATTGTCATCCCCCCAATTAAAACCAAGAAGTCCCCTCAGCTTCTCCCTTTGTTCCTGAGGTACGCAGGAAATAAGTGGGAAACCAAGGCAGTTGAACAGTTCTTTCTCCAAGGCTGGGGCACCTGCCATGCCAATTGGCCCAGACCCCTATGTTCTAAAGAAGGCAGAGAAGCAAAAATAAAACCACTTAATAAAACAAAATTTATGTATAATCTATCTCTGCTCAACTATTATGATATCATTATTATTAGGTATTTAAATGAGGCACTGATGGCAGGATAGGGAGATACGACAGAACTGGCTTCATGACTTGGCAAATTCTCTCATCTTGGAGACACGGGAGCACCAGGAAGAAGATGATCATGGAGAAATAGCAAGACTCAGAGGTGTGGTGGGGGAAATACAGGGGCTGGCCTTCAGGCACACATGGGTTAAAATGCTGATCCCATTTACTGAGTGACACTGTGCAAATTCTTAACTTTCTCATCTGTAAAATGGGTTTAAAGAGGCTGCTGAAAGGAATAAATACAGCATACAAAACACATAGTAGAAGCATAGCAGAGGACATGCAGTAGGTGCTTAATATCTTTCTCGTGGTCCCTCCTCACTCATCTGCCCCCCAAATACAACACACCTGCTCTCCATCTTCCTCAAGTTCTAAAGTTTTCCCCTTTGCAGAAGAGTAACATAAAACCTCCCACTGGAGGCCCAGTGCTGTGAGGGGCCACGTTAAGTGGAAGGTTTGAATCAAAGGGCAAGTCATTTCATCAGTCATCACTGCTAAATAAGAATCAGGCAGGCGGCCCAAGCAGAAGACAAGTTGCCAACTATTTCATACTTGGAAATACCGTGACCTTATATGTATTACACACTCCTAAAGTGTCTACCATGATGCCATCAAAATCATCTACCATTTTTGTGGCTTATGACAGACTTTCTACTTTCATATTTGCTGCACCTTACTGGAGGTACAGAATAGAAATAGCCTCATTTGCCCAAGTGTGGTGACTCACACCCGTAATCCCAGCACTTTGGGAGGCCAAGGCGAGCGGATAGCTTGAGGTCGGGAGTTCGAGACCAGCCTGGCCAACATGGTGAAACCGCCCCCCCATCTCTACTAAAAATACAAAAATTAGCTGGGTGGGGTGGTGCATGCCTGTAATCCCAGCTACTCAGGAGGCTGAGGCAGGAGAATCGCTTGAACCTGGGAGGTGGAAGTTGCAGTGAGCTGAGACCGCACCACTCTACTCCAGCCTGGGCGACAGAGCTAGACTCTGTCTCAGAAAAAAGAAAAAAAAAGAAATACCTTCATTTTACTTACTGAAAAACAGGGCTTAGAGAGATGGGTTGATTTGTCTGAGATAAGCTGGCACATAGGATAGTGGTGGGGGAAGAAAGGGATTAGGAAAGGGAAAAAGTCAACACCTGCATTAGTTATTTCCCTAAGGCATTTATGGTAGGGTAGGAAGAAGAGACAGTGCCTTCTAGCCTCCATTCTCCTCCCAAACGCCTGCACACGGAGCTCTATTAACAAGCCTGGATGGCTTTTCCTCCAGCGCCATCTTCTTTCCCTGCACACCACGGCCAAGAGCCTAACTCATCCTGCACAGATCCAGCCCCCAAACAAGTTTTATGGTTGTTTTCTTTCTTTTTTTTTTTTTTTTTTTGAGACGGAGTCTCGCTCTGTCGCCCAGGCTGGAGTGCAGTGGCGCAATCTCGGCTCACTGCAAGCTCCGCCTCCCGGGTTCACGCCATTCTCCTGCCTCAGCCTCTCCGAGTAGCTGGGACTACAGGCGCCCGCCACCACGCCCGGCTAATTTTTTGTATTTTTAGTAGAGACGGGGTTTCACCGTGGTCTCGATCTCCTGACCTCGTGATCCGCCCGCCTCGGCCTCCCAAAGTGCTGGGATTACAAGCGTGAGCCACCGCGCCCGGCCTATGGTTGTTTTCTTAACATTTAAGACCATCTCAGTACCATCTCCACCTTTCTTATAAATCTACCACTCCACTGTCAACACCATCCTTGGGTCCCGGTTAGGAGGAACGCTTGCTTCCGGATCCACACCCTGGAGTCAAGCCCTGTGCTTCCTTCCAGAATAATTGTACCTGAGTCTGCTGTCTATTGCTCAACCATGCGTGTTGACCAGTCTACTTACATATTTCTCCTTGGTAGCCATTTGTCTCTTCCTCGACATGACTCAGCTCATAGGAGAAAAAATCTGCTTCTCTCAGCTCCACTTAGACTTTGTCTGGCAGACTTTTTGCTAAGCACTTAAGCAGCCCCAAATAATCACGTTCCCCAAAGGACTCCAAACCACTTAAGGCCATAGTTGGGATTGGACTTCCTCAGGGAGGACGTGACCCGGAAAGAAACCTGCTCTTTTTAGTATTTATTTTCCGTGAGCAGAGAGAGAAGGGCCCGGTGGTCTTGCAAAAAAGAGGGCCAGGCAGGCCTGGGTGCAGTACCTGCTTTGCTCCTCCCTGGCCATGTGGGCTTGTGCAACTTAACCTCTCAGCGCCTCAGTTTTCTCCTCAGTAAATGGTGATAACATCATCTGTTCAGCCTGTATCCAAACAGGGCTGCTATGAAGCTCGAGGAAGACCCCACGAGGTGAAAATGCTTTGAAAATGTAACGAGCTATAAAAATGAGAGGTGCTGGCCGGGTGTGGTAGCTCACGCCTGTAATCCCAGCACTTTGGGAGGCCAAGGTGGGTGGATCACCTGAGGTCAGGAGTTCGAGACCAGCCTGGCCAACATGCTGAAACCCTGTCTCTACTAAAAATACAAAAAAAATTAACTGGGCATGGTGGCGGATGCCTGTAATTCCAGCTACAAGGGAGGCTGAGGCAGGAGAATCGCTGGAACCCAGGAAGCGGAGGTTGCAGTGAGCCGAGATCACGCCCCTGCACTTCAGCTTGGGCGACAGAGCAACACAAAAAATTAATAATAGTAAAAAAGTATTTTCATTATCACGAGGATGTGTCGGATTAAAACACTTTATATTTTGAAAACTCCATCTCTGCCTATAAATTGGAGTACTCACAGGCAGACACTCTCAGAGGGAAACCCTACCCTAGGTAAGAAGGACAAAGATAAATTAATTTGCTCTACAGTATTTCTTGAGCACCTGCTCTGTGGCAAACACTCTTCCAGGCAGGAGAATCAGAGTAATGAATAAGACAGTCAAGGTCTTTGCTCTCAAAAAGCTACATCCCGGGGGTGGGGATATGGGACAGAGAATAAGCAAATAAAGAAGAAAAACAAGGCAAGTTGTCCTTCCCCTGAAGATACAATGGACTTTCACCATATTTTCCTATTCTGAGGCTGCAGAAACATCAGTTGCAAACTCAGTGATAATCCAAGGAAAAGACCCAGAATTGGTGGAAAAAAGATAGTATTTTCGTCTTGCCAGGGGGCAAGATACTGCAGTTTCAGACCCGGGGCCCATGAACATACGTTGATGAGCCAGAAGAATGAAGGAATGAAACATCTGGACAAATTATTTATCAGTTATATAAGCATTTCTAGCCTCTGGTTGGAAGCCTTGTTGAAAATCTCTCTTAAAAAATAAACACAGGCTGGGCGCGGTGGCTCATGCCTGTAATCTCAGCATTTTGGGAGGACAAGGTGGGTGGATCACCTGAGGTCAGGAGTTCGAGACCAGCCTGACCAACATGGAGAAACCCCATCTCTACTAAAAATACAAAAATTAGCTGAGCGTGGTGGCGCACGCCTGTAATCCCAGCTACTCAGGAGGCTGAGGCAGGAGAATCACTTGAACCCAGGAGGTGGAGGTTGCAGTGAGCCATTGCATTCCAGCCTGGGCAACAAGAGCGAAACTCTGTCTCAAAACAACAACAACAACAAACACAAACCTGCATCACTTTGAGTTCCTCTTTACTTATCCAAATTCAGGAAACTGAACCAAATATTTTCTGTTCTAAAATTGTTGATACCTCATCCTTCATAATATGTCACCCCTTCCAGGAAGCTTCACCTGCTTTAGTGAGGTTAACACACACTCTTCTCTGCAGCTGTTGCTACCTGTGAATAAGTACACACAGCATTTTCACAATATACCACCATTCCTAACTTTTGCTTGTCCCTCTCTAGAAAATAAGCATCCCCAGGCCAGGACTAGGCCTTCCTTATTTGATTTTGACTTCTTAGCACCTAGTATCAGGCAGATACATAGTAGGTGCTCAATAAATGCTTATTCACTAGATCACTCCTCATCGATCAATCTTGTCTCTACAGCCAATTTATTAGATGGGTTGAATGTGAACACAGACTCCAGGATAAGCCTTGTAAATGCGTATAATAGGACAAAATGTCTCGTCTCAGTCTATTCTTCAGCTGACTTTCCCATTTTTTTCTATAAGAATGTGTGCTGTATCTGGTGTTTTATCAAGAGTTTTTGGTCAAGTGAGCTTTTGATCCAAATGAGATCTATATTAAAAACTAATAGTTTCCTCTTGACTTAACTATCAACTTAAAGGAACTAAAAGAAATAGATGTTCCCTGCCATCCAGGGCTGCAATCAGCATAATCCGGACTATGGAGACTTTAGACATTTGACCTGGTCATCAACAAGAAAATGACAAATAAAAAAATCAGAAAAGACTGGGCAGTGAAGCTAACTACACTAAGAGACACAACCCTCCATCTCAAGTATAGATCTTATTTGAAACCTGGCTCACACACACACACATACACACAAAATTTTTTTTTTAATTATAAGGCAATTGAGGATATGTGATCACTGACTAGATAT
This sequence comes from Hylobates moloch, assembly GCF_009828535.3. Classification (NCBI taxonomy): domain Eukaryota; kingdom Metazoa; phylum Chordata; class Mammalia; order Primates; family Hylobatidae; genus Hylobates; species Hylobates moloch. The sequence continues at coordinate 95,483,613 of NW_026652286.1, read as the reverse complement.
TTGATAATATCAAGTAATTATTTTTCAGGTGTGATAATGATCCTGTGGTCATATTTTATTTTATTATTATTTTTTTTTTTGAGGAGGAGTCTCGCTCTGTCCCCCAGGCTGAAGTGCAGTGGCGCAATCTCAGCTCACTGCAACCTCCGCTTCCAGTGTTCAAGTGATTCTCCCGCCTCAGCCTCCCAAGTAGCTAGGATTACAGGTGTGCGCCACCACGCCCGGCTAATTTTTGTATTTTCAGTAGAAACGGGGTTTCCCCATGTGGGCCAGGCTGATCTCCAACTCCTGACCTCAAGCGATCTGCCTGCCTTGGCCTCCCACAGTGCTGGGATTACAGGTGTGAGCCACCATGCCAGGCCCTGTGGTCATATTTTAAATAGTCACAGTCTTTTAAAGATACAAACTGAAATACAGACTAAATGATACATCTAAGACTTTTTTTTTTTGAAACAAGGTCTCACTCTGTCTCCAGGTGGGAGTACAGTGGTGGCTCACTGTAGCCTCGACTTCCAAGGCTCAAGGGATCCTCCTACCTCAACCTCCCAAGCAGCTGTGACTACAGGCACACACCACCATGCCTGGGTAACTTATTTTTTATAGAGATGGGGTCTTACAATATTGCCCAGGCTGGCCTCAAGACCAACTCCTGGGCTCAAGCAATCTTCCTGCCTTGGCCTCCCGGAGTTTTGGGATTACAGGTGTAAACCACCATGCCTCACTCTAAAATTTAATTCAAAATTATATGGGGGAGGGTGGGGAAGTGGGTGGTATTGATGAAATAGGATCAAGGATGAATTGCTTGATGCATTTGTTTCATTATACTATTCTTACTACCTTAGGATAAGTTAGAAAATTTCCATTAAATTTTTTTAATCAGTAGTTTATTATATTTATAATCACTGTAGGATGGCTGGTGAATTCTACAGAGCAAGCTTACCCATGACAGTGCTAGGCTTGGTGCAGCTCCCTCTTGGAGGGGAGGGGAGGCTACAGGCAGCCCAGAGCTGGGTTAGTCCTCTAGCCCTGCCAGGAGAGAATGAGGAGAGCTGGCCCCTAGTGTCCTAATTACCATCTTCCTCAAAGAAGCTCTCGGTTAGAAAGAGATGTGCATCTCAGGCTCCAGGAACCACATGAAGGAGAAAGAAGAGTTTCTCAACTTTTTACACGGAAAGATAAAAACTTGGGAAAGGCAGACTGGAAAGAATATGGAATTTGGAGTCAGAAGGTTAGAGTCACTCCTTGCCCCACAACTGGGACAAGTGAACTGCTCAGGACAAGTGAAAGCCTCAGCGTCCCCATCTATAAAAATGGGAATATAACTATCCATATCAAAGAACTGCCATGAGGATGAGATGAGATCTCATACTGGACGGTGCGAGGCAGCTTGGTGCCGTGGGTCAGACTTGCATCTGATGGTGGCTCTGTCATACCATCCACACAGTCAACTACTAAATAAATGAAAACTATTATAATTAATTATTTAAGAAAAAGCAATTTGTCCAAGGCCTCATGGTGCGTCAGCAGGGTACTACACAGGAGGAGAATTTGCACTCGCTATCCTCGCAGTGATCCCTCGGAGCTTCCAAGTGGCTGTACATGGGCAGATGATTCACGACTGGTGCTTTTTTGACAAGGCAGGGAGAACAGAGAGGAGATGGGCCCATCTTGTTCTGACAGCTGGGCCACCCTGGGTGGCAGTGATAAGTCAGCCTTGCTGCTGCCACACTCAGCACACAAGGCTTCCCAAACCCAGGCAGAGCATCGTGGATCGCAGATGCGCTGACCATGCAGTTGTGTGATGGCAACAGATGACTTGTCTCTTTGTGTCCCTTCCCCAAAAGTACTCAGTAACCTAACAGGCTTCTACCAGCCTCCAAATAGAAGCATCTTTTTTTTCAAACCCTGAAGGGATCAAGCAAGCCAGAGGGGTAAGCATGTGGGTTTGCATGCATGTGCCTGTGTGTGTGTGTGTGTGTGTGTGTGTGTGTGTGTGTGTGTGTACAAAAGAACGCATATGAACCTGTGGCTATTACCCCTGCAGACAGCATGCTATCCCAGTGTCATGGTGGAAGAACAAGGAACAGGACATTCAAACAGTTGAAGTCCCTACTTCCCAGGACTCGGCTTTCTTTGGAGGGAAGCTTATCCATGTTCCCCGAGGACCTCCTACATACATGATTTCAGAGTGGACTGTTCAGTGTGGCTTGTCTGGGACTTACATTCTCAATCTCATCGTTGCCTTTCTGTGTCCAAAACCAAAGCATCAGAGGTACAAGAAGGCAAGACTCCATTTCCTCTGTGAGCACTGTTGCTGTTTGACTGAGGAATCTGGCTAGAACAAGAAGAAATAGGGCCAGAGTTGCGGCTATGTATATAGAAATTTTGGGTGGATTTAAAGAAATCAACAATGTCTTGGATTTTGTCACAAGAAAAATCACTTAGACATCCTACAGTTATGGATAAGAAAACAAATGGAATGCTTGATTCATTCTGTTACGCTTTTAAGTAACTATTACAATGAATGATTCATTAATTACTAAGAGCAAGGTTTCAACAAAAACAAATACGAATAAATTAAATAATTTCTGGCCAAACTTCATTTGTTATGGAATAGCACCTAATCTAACTTTTACTTTGCTAAACACAAAAGAGTTTTGGTATCTTATTTCAGGTATTGAAATGCCTCGGGTCTTGCTCTGCACAACACATTGCCCTGGGACAGGCTGCTCACAGCATTTTGGCTTTGACACAGCAGCTCTGACATTAAAAAGCCCTTAACTAACCATTTGTAACATATCAGAAAAAAGGTTAATTTGCCTTTTACGCATCCTTTACTCTGCTCTGTTGTGGAGGAGAAAAGATAGGACTCTGGTTCTCCTTTCAAATCAGTTATGCATAGAATAAAGGAAGAGCACGGACAGGCACGGTGGCTCACGCCCGTAATCCCAAAACTTTGGGAGGCCGAGGCGGGTGGATCACTTGAGGTCAGGAGTTTGAGACCAGCCTGGCCAACATGGTGAAACCCCATCTCTACTAAAAATACAAAAATTAGCCAGTCGTGATGGTGGGCGCCTGTAATCCCAGCTACTCAGGGGGCTGAGGCAGGAGAATCACTTGAACTTGGGAGGTGGAGGTTGCAGTGAGCCGAGATTGTGTCATTGCACTCCAGACTGAGTGACAGAGACTCCATCTCAAACAAAAAAAAAAAAAAAAAGAAAAGAAAAGAAGAAAAAAATCAAAAGAAGAATGACATGTTGTGACTGATGCAAATTCTATAAAATTTCAGTGCCCACAAATAAACTTTCATTGGAACGCAGCCATGCTTATTTGTTTATATATCATCCGTGTCTGCTTTTGCAAAACAGCAGAGCTGAGTAGCCACCATGGAGACCATATGGTCGGCAAAGCCTGAAATATTTACTCTCTGGCCCTTTACAGAGTTTGCTGGTCCTTACTATAGATCAAGGTGTCCCAAACTTCAGTGTACATACCAATCACCTAAGGATCTTATTAAAGTGGAGATTCTAATGTAGTGGGTTTGAGGTAGAGCTGAGATTCTATGTTTCTAACAAGCTCCTGGTTGGTACCAAAAGGGCTGGTCTGAGGACCACATTTTGAGTGGTGAGGCTAGGCTCTTTCAGACAAATCTGGTTACGTCGTGAACTCGCTCACCATCCTTTGGTGCCTTTCCGGGGCCTTCAAAATAAACTGAGACTCCCTAGTACCATGTGATTGTCGCCAGCTTCTTCCAGCTCCACTGCCCCAAACACACTGCCTTGGCTTGGTGCACCAGGATTTCTCCTCCATCATGCCTACGCATGCACTGACCTCTTCACCTACCCTATCCCCTCCTCGTCCCACCCCTTCACCCTCAACATGTCCAGTTGCCCAACTCCCTGCCTTCCCAACTTCAGCTCCAGTGGCACCTCCTTAGAGTGCATCCTTCCTGGATCCTGTGAGTCTTGTGCTTTCTGGGCTACGTGGCTTTTAGTGAGGTCTCTTAGTACCTCATGGACCTCTTCGCAGCCTGAATTACATGGTTATGATACTACGGCCCTTAAACGCAGAGGCGTCCTTGTTTATTCCTGCATATCCAGTAGCCAAGCACAGTTCTTGGTACATCACGGGGTATAATGAGTGTTATTTGGAATGGAACAAATGAATTGCCCAGGATTATGCAGGAAATCATTTGTAAAACGGAAGTACTGCTTACTACTTTCCTCAGGATTGAGAAAAGAGTAAAATTACATATAGTAGGTTCAGAACAAATGTAAGCTCTCACTCTCTCTCTATTTAATTATAAAGAAGTTCCAAATACCCTGCAGTTCCAAGATGGTCCACTGCAAACTGGAGGAAAATGGGCTCCGCCTTCTGCAGGTACCTCCTTGTTTTGTGATTATCTACTGTGTATGTGTGTATCTCCTTCCTGATCTCAGGAATTCACTGGGGCCAGGATTACATCCTGTTTATCTCTTGGGGCCATGGACTGAAAGTGCTTGGCTCATCAGAGGTGCTCCTTGCAGCTTTGAAGAACTAAATTGCACAGATGGGCAAAGCAGATATAAACTGTCTTACCCAAAGTCACAGGAAGAACAGCGGCTGGGCTAGTTCTAGAACTTTGACCTCACAGTCCATTGATTTCATGATGCCACATGGTCTCAGACCAAACAGAAGAAAGACTCTGATCTCATCCAGTGACATATCAATTCCTCTCCAAATCCCCACCAAATGGGAACTGCCACAGAACACTGAGCATCCGTGTCACCTTTCTCTTTCTCAGAACAGCATCCACACTTTCACACAGAGGAACAGAACCAACACTCAAAACAACTCTTAAAACACTTTCCTGCAACGTGGTCTCTAAACACAGGAAACAGCAGCTGGCTGCATTGCCAGTAATGCTTATTTGCCAGTCAGGGTGCTAGAGCTCTGTGTGCAAGTTTAAAGCTGTGATCCAGGAACAAAAATAAACCAGCAAAGCAGAAACCGAGGCACCATAAACATGGGTCTAATAAAAGGTTTTTGGAGCCAGGAAGACTTGGGTTAGGGACCCAGCTCTGCCACTTAATCATGGTGCATGTTTAATAAATTCAGTTTCCTCATCTGTAAAATGGGTTTATTAATACTAACTGCAGGCCAGGCACTTACGCCTGTAATCCCAGCACTTTGGGAGGCGAAGGTGGGTGGATCACCAGAGGTGAGGAGTTTGAGACCAGCCTGGCCAACATGGTGAAACCCTGTCTCTACTAAAAATACAAAAATTAGCCGGGTGTGATGGTGCGTGCCTGTAATCCCAGCTCCTCAGGAGGCTGAGACAGGAGAATCGCTTGAACCCAAAAGGCGGAGGTTGCAGTGAGCCGTGATTGTGCCACTGCACTCCAGCCTGGGCCACAGAGCAAGACTCTGTCTCAAAAAAAATAAATAAATAAATAACTGCAGAGGTTTGCTGTGCTGAGTAAGAAAGACAATGTTTGGGCTGGGTGCAGTGGCTCATGCCTGTAATCCCAGTACTTTGGGAGGCCGAGGCAGGCAGATCAGGAGGTCAGGAGATCAAGACCATCCTGGCTAACATGGTGAAACCCCGTCTCTAATAAAAATACAAAAAAATTAGCCAGGTGTGGTGGTGGGTGCCTGTAGTCCCAGGTACTGGGGAGGCTGAGGCAGGAGAATGGCGTGAACCCGGGAGGTGGAGCTTGCAGTGAGTCGAGATCACGCCACTGCACTCCAGCCTGGGCGA